>NC_053389.1:7776009-8084278 GCF_905171765.1 Bufo bufo | reverse complement strand
AGCAACAATGTGATATGCAGGCCGTCCTCGCTAGGATTTAAGTGGAACCCACCACCAGGTTAGCACGCCTCACCTTACCTGGAGCACATAACTGTTTGGAGGTTATAATTATACTGACAAACTGTAAAATAAGTCTTACATATCAGCTACAAGCATGTGGAGTGTGAACATGCCTTCCTAGTAACTTTCCGATAACTAACCCTTTACATACTAATTATCCCACAAGGTAAAATCTTGGAAGAGTGTAAAGGGGGAATATTAATCACCAATATTTATGCAAATATCGATAATTAATATTCATAAATGGGAGGAGCCGTCTATTGATGACCCCGCCCATTTATACCTAAATAAACATAAAACACTACTGATTACCTCTGATTGCCTATACACTACACTGAACTACACTACGTGCGACTTACTATCACTATACTACGGCGGCGACTAGTAAAAACACCATACACTGTATTATGAACAATAAGGAATATTTATTACACAATACAATTATACAAGTCTAACAATATGCTATATCTATATATATTCATAGATCAATGGATATGAATATATATACATACAGAAGTACATACCGCAGTATAGAAATGGTACTACAATAAACACAATACAAGCCTAACTACTCTACACAGCACAATCCCAAATTCCACCCCACACACTATCTATATAATACAATAATACATTTGTATACACACAAATATCAGTAACACACCCGCCTGACTAATCACTGTCCCTATGGGGTACAAGGAGTTAAACACAATGGTGGCTCTGCAGGGGTTAATACCTGCAGGCCAAGGGACACAGGGTTATGAGTTATCAGGACAGTGGTAGCAGGGATCAGGCATTGAAGAGGTTAATGGTCAGGACTCTGCAGGGACAGGGCAATGCAGAGGTTAATGTTCTGCAGGGATTTATTCACCCACTATATGTCACAGTCTAATATTTGCTTATAATTATATATATATCTATATCAATGGAATAGATATATATATTTATAGCAGCACACAACAATATAAGTAACAATACACTATTTCGGTCCCAAGTCCTCCCCAACATCTAACTACAATTGTACTAATACACATGCATACACTTTACCAGCAGCCCACCCAATCCTGACAATATACTATCCCTACGGGGAATAACCAGGGGTTATTACGGAACAGGGGATATGAGGGATCTATAATCCTGGGGGAACACAGGGGATATATGATTATAGGGGGACTCAGGGCAGGAGAGGTTAAGGGTAACCAAGGGTTATACAGGGGGTGACTGGGCTGCTTCCGGGGTACAGGCTCATCAAGGATTAATGCTGAGACATGAAGTCAGCAGCCAGGGGTTAGGGGATGGTTGGTACTCAGCCATTTTTCAGGGCCATGTGGCCTCTCTTCAGGGTGCAGTTCCCATGTTTGTCATTGCAGTCCAGGAATCCAAGAGAAAGCATGTCTGGCCTGCTGGGGGCTTTATAGCACAAAAGCAGCCCCCCTCCTCCTTTTTCAACAGGAGGGTGATGACATCATCGTGGGGTCGTGTGACGGAATGCTAGAGCTGAAACAAAGGACTTCCTGCACAAGCTGTAAGCCTCCCCCCAGCTGCTACAACATAACATCACCCACTCCCACGTCATAAACGAACCAGGCTGATCAATATATATATATATACATATATATATATATATATATATATATATGTACACATATACACACTACACAACCTGGGGATACTTAGGTATATACATCCATATAGATGTTTGGGGCACATCTACATGCATGTCCATATACACAATATCATAAATGGGCATTAATAAGCCCACCTGCATATGGATATATTATACATAGAGATGTATGCTGACAAGGGGGCATACATACATCTCCATGTATACACCCATACCACCTGGACCGGCCCATGCAAAAGGGCCAATATACATGCATATATGTAAGGGCATATATACATATATATTTAAATCCAAACTTCCCTCAACAAAGAGATTACATCGTTTTGAAAAAATAACAACAAAATTCATAATAAATTTTTATTACAGCTTTTAAAATTTTCCTATTTTTTGTCTAATGGAGAATTTTATTTACGGTTAAAGGGAACCGCAATGGGAACAGAATGCACCCCCATTTCAGCCAATCTTTCCATGGCTCTTTGGGAATATTTTTTTTCTTATTTTGGAAATATTATATAGATTGTGTACTTATTTAGAAGAGGTTGGATTAAGAATTTATGATTTCCTTAATGAGCTTATTGTTAGCACACATTAAAACAAATGTTTTGTTAACTCACTCCATTCATTTCAATAGGAGTGGCGGAGATAGCTGAGTACAGTACTTTCATAGAAATGAATAGAGCGGTGGTTATCTTTTCTGAACTGCCACTCCGCACATTTCGGTTGGGCTCTAAATGGTACATGATTGGTTGGGGTCCGAGATTTAGAAACTCCACTGATCTGATAGTTAAAGCCAGAATTATTCATCATTTAAAGCCATCTGGTGTGTCCATATGCATTACCATAGTGGCCCCAGTTACATCTTGCCCTTGCGGTGCTCCGGCATTCCTTGAGTTTCTTCAGCTCCCGTCCTTTGACTTGATCATTCACTTGGATACTACGCCTTTAGACCTTGATTTGTCTTTAACTTGAAGATCGATTTTTTTTGTGGTTTGCCCCATGTGCACAGTCAAATTTCTATGACTGGTCCATAGTGAAAACTTGCTAGACTGTACATGCCAACCAAGTTTTTGGAACTGGAAGTTCCATGCCTGAGTCATTTTATCTGGACTTCATCCCACTGAAGAATGCTAAAGTTAATCGTAGCCTAATGGCTGATAACAGAGAATTATTGTCTTATGAGCTTTTCCATTAATTTGAAAATATTACTAATTGTACCAGCCATGTCCTTACGTGCCAAATTCTATCTGTTCCTGTGAAAGGTATGTAACAACCAATATGGCTGCCATCGTAGAGAATCTCACACGCGAGACCCTCTCTCTGACAGAAGCCCCCACTCTGTGCCATCCGTGCAATCCATATATGCATCTGAATTGCCGCCTTATAAGGATCTGTTCACACAAGCTGAAAGCGGATGATAATAGACATCCAGTGCATGCAAATGAACCCGATTCACATGCAGCAATAAGTTTCCTGGCAGATTTTGATGCAAGAGCAGCAAAAAATCAGCTCTGAAAATAAGTAGTACGGCAAATCCAAAGATTAGCCCCAATGGAATGATAACTGAAATCGGTAGATATACATTGAATGTGTATGGCCAATTGGGACATTTATGGCATATCATTAGGATACACCACAAATGTCTGATAGATGCTGGTCCCACTCCTGGGACCTGCTCCTATCTTAAGAACATAGCCCCGCCATTCATGGAGAGAACATTGCGCTTGCTCGGTGTCCTCTACATTCACTCTTTAAGGTCCCATAGTAGTAAATGGAGGGTGGCTGCACATGCACGGTATGATCTCTATTCAGTTTGGGGCTTTGTTCTTCAGACAGGAGGGTCTCTCAGAGGTGGAACCTGCACCTATCGGTATGCCATCAATGTCCCAGATGGTAATACCTCTTTAAGCCTCTGATTTTGCTGCAGATCTTTTAGTAGAATGCACATCGGACTGGCAATATGTGAATCCAGTAAGTGTGAACATACCCTAATAGTCCATTTCCCCAGCCATACAGTGCCACCATATTGGTTGTCCCCCCCTTTTTCCCAGAAATACCTAAAATTCTACGTTACCGTCTAGAAGAAGATAATTAATTCTCCCCATTCCTGTCTTATAGCGATGTCATCATGCTGAAGCGTACAAGCGTATGAGGGAGGCTTATTCCACGGCAGGCAAAGCCTTCAATGATTACACATCCCTGACTGGCGTAGAGCTGTTGGCGCATCGGCTTTCTGCTCAGCAATCTTCTTTATTGGCTTCCTCTCTCAGACCTAGGTGCTTTCAAGATTGAGTCAAAAGTCAGGAACCTCTGAAAGGTCTTTAAAGGGTTGTCTGGTTTAGAAAACCCATTGTAAGATTTTCTATTAAGGAATTGGTTGAGGGGCTCCCTCATCTACAAGTCATAACGTAGAGCAACCACAAAGAGCGTCTCTCACTCTGGAGAATCCAACATGTTTGTGCATTACGTCAACAGCACATTGAGTTTAATGGTAGCTGTGTAATGTTTCAGTCTTTTGGTGGTGCTATAGGGATCATCTTTTTGGTGGAGGGTTCTTCTTACAAGAAAATTACTCAGTCAGAACCGCACTCCATGCCATCAGTCATGTGGCCTCTTACGGACTGACGAACACACAAAAATAGGCAGCAACATCTCTCTACTAAGACTATTGCTTCGGGGGATCAATATTCAAGACCCTCATCTCATCAGGGGATATTTACCAAAAGTATTTCTCTCTGGAGGACCCGACATGTCCATGCATCACACAGCCAGTCCATTGGAAATGTGTAATACTTTATTCGCCCTGCAGTGGTGCTGTAGGGAAATTGAACACTTAATGCAAGATTACCGCCTAGATCAGAACTGATTAGTGTAAGTCCAGCCGTATCATTAGCTTATCATTGAGGGATTCTTCTAAGGGGCAACCCACCTCATTATTACCATCATGTATTCAACCAGTGGGTGTACTTACGATGTATGGAACCCTCCTCTTCCATAGTTAAAGGGGCATTTTTATCTAACCCACTTATGGTTGAGATTGGAATGCCCATCATATGAGGCAGACAGAGGTGGCCATGCTTAGAGAAACAATGGGCTGTGCTACACTATCCATCGGAGTGGATGGGAGCCAGCTAAAAAGCCTCTGTAACCCCAGCCCCTCTCCAGCCACCTCATATGATGGTATTCTATGAATGGCTGAGATGGGAATGCCCCTTTAAATGGTTTCTGACTTATATGTGTATATATTGCTTGCCATTTCTAACTTTAGATACCTATCCTTGTACCAATGACAAAGGAATAAAAATTTCTTGTTTTGAGTGTTTTTTGTGAATTCATTTGTTTAGAAGAAAGCTAACCATAAATCCTGGTCTCTTCCATAGTAAATCTGACCAGGACTAAGGGGTGGGACAAGACTATTGGGCAGAGCTTGAAGACATTCATCTCAGAGGGCTTTGAGCAACCATCTCTACTGTCTTCTCTTCCACCCTTTGTAACCAGTCTCTTTAAGTTCTAGATTAGTTGTGTATCCAAAGTGATGTCTCAGAAACTGATTTTGGTGGCTATGTACGATGATGATACCTCGCTATGTCTTCAGCATAGATTATTCTTCCACCGAGTTCGAGGTTCTCACATGAGAGCTGTTTACAGACAGGATATTTTATGGGTTTTCATCTTATGCTCCAGGAATAATGTATATCTCCCAAAATCTCTGTTCCGACTGTGGAGGTCTTGTTACCCCTTTAGCCCACAAACATCAGTCACTTGGAGACCACTTCCACCACCACTGAAGATGTTCTCAAGGGCCGTTAGAAGTGTCAACAAGTCTTTATGGTCAGTTTAGGCACCTCTATCTGACGCCCCTTGGAGCATCTTTTGGCCGAGAAGACTTGGTTACACATGGTGCATGCTATTCGCCTATAGTGTGTGAAACCACATGACGTATTCCGGTAACAGGTCACCTTTAAAGGGACCCTTCCATCATTATCACATATCAATTATCACATAGCCTATATGTGTATTTCTTTTTTGATTTTCTGGATAAAATTGTTTGAAGTTACTTCATGTTTTCTACTTCCTGTCCCGACTCTTCAACTTCCTCCTTTGTTTAGATTTTTATCACAGCAAACAGTCTCGCTTAACCCATCACTGTGACCAGGGGCGTAACTAGAAGTGACTGGGCCCCACAGCAAATATTTGTAAGGGCCCCTCCAGCGCGCTTCGCACCTCCCTCCTCCTGTGTAAACCCCACTCCTTTGGCACAGTGTAGCAGTATACTGTATATTGTGGGGCACAGTGTAGCGGTATACTGTATATTGTGTGGCACAGTGGATGCTATATATGTATAACATAAACATATTTCATATGAAAACTTACAGTTACTTGACCCTTGGGGATCTCGGACACCACTTCAACACTTGGCCGGGGGCTCGGCGGAGCTGATGTTGTGCTTTATCCTAATGAGAAAGATTTCATAATAAGGATTTGGAGAAGGGGCAGAGGGATAGCAGAGCAGGGAGAGGCTGGTGCTGATACTAGGGGGTCATACCATGGGGGAGTAATAAAGCCCACCATAATGCCCCCCCAGTAGTAATAATTCTCCTTATAATGTGACAGTGCAAAAATACCCCATTGTAATGCCCCCAGTTGAGCTAATGCCCCCATAGTGCCCCCATAATGTCCCAGTATAAAATACCCCTATATAGTGCCCCCAGTAAATTCCCCCATAGTGCTCCTCTCTCCCCTTTCTGCTAGTGCCCCCCATAATGTACCAGTATAAAATGCCCCATATATAGTGCCCCAGTAGATGCCCCTCAGTGTCCGGCCTCTGATAGGCTGCCGGCCTAGTGTCCCCCATAATGCCCCCCAATAATGTGCCAGTAAGTGTCCCCATAGATGCCCCCCCATCATGTGCCAGTATAAAGTGCCTCTCTCCTCCCCCCTACATGTCCCAGTATCATAGTGCCACCCCCCACTTGCCAGTATTTAGTGCCTCTCTCCTCCCACCCACCATGTGCCAGTATCAAGTGCCTCTCCCCCCCCCATGTCCCAGTATCATAGTGCCATCTCCCCCAAAAAGTGGCAGTTTCAAGTGCCTCCCCCCCCCCATGTGCCAGTATCATAGTGCCAAACCCACCCATGTGCCAGTATCAATGCCAAACCCCCCCCACATGCCAGTATCAAGTGCCTCTCTCCTCCCCCCCATGTCCCAGTATCATAGTGCCATCTCCCTCCCAATGTGCCAGTATCAAGTGCCTCTCTCCTTTCCACCCCCATGTGCCAGTATCATAGTGCCAAACCCCCCCATGTGCCAGTATCGTGCCTCTCTCCTCTCCCCCATGTCACAGTATCATAGTGCCATCTCCCCCCCCCACAAATAAGTGCCAGTATCAAGTGCCTCTCTCCCTCCCCCCCATGTGCCAGTATCAGGTGCCAACCCCTCTCCCCCCCCATGTGCCAGTATCAGGTGTCTCTCTCCCCCCCCATGTGCCAGTATCAGGTGCCAACTCCCCCCCCAGGTGCCAGTATCAGGTGCCTCTCCCCCCCATGTGCCAGTATCAGGTGCCAACCCCCCCTCCCCCCCCCAGGTGTCAGTATCAAGTGCCTCTCTCCTCCCCCCCACAAAAAAAGTGCCAGTATCAGGTGCCTCTCCCCCCCCCCATGTGCCAGTATCAGGTGCCAACTCCCCCCCCCAGGTGCCAGTATCAGGTGCCAACCCCTCTCCCCCCCCATGTGCCAGTATCAGGTGCCTCTCTCCCCCCCCCCATGTGCCAGTATCAGGTGCCAACCCCCCCCCTCCAGGTGCCAGTATCAGGTGCCAACCCCCCTCCCCCCATGTGCCAGTATCAAGTGCCTCCCGCTCCCCCCATGGCAGTAACAGTCGAATATTAAAAAATAATAATAAACACTTCTACTTACCTCCATGTCAGCAATGCGATGCAGCCTCTTCCTGTGTCCCGCCCTGTATGTCCATATATGGAGTCAGTGCTTGTATTTCAAAAAAGTTTCTGCTGGGATTCGAACCCACGACCTTCTGTATCAGAGGCAAAGCACTTAACCACAAGACCATAAGAGCTGCCTTGCTGCTGACTGAAAAAATATGAGACTTCTACTGTTATAGCTGGCTAAGTGTACATCTATACACATAACAGCTGCTCATATATAGAGATATTGCAGAGCTGAGTGTGCTGGGACAGCTGTCATATAGAGATATAGCAGTGCTGGGTGTGTTGGGGCAGCTGTCATGTGTATAGATGTACACTAGCTATAACAGTAGAAGTCTCATATTTTTTCAATCAGTTGCAATGCAGCCTTTATGGCTGTGTGGGTAAATGCTTTGCCTCTGATACACTGATACATTGGAGGTTGTGGGTTTGAATCCCAGACACTTTAGGAGACAGTAAGATTAGATCACATTAGCGAGGGGGCCTGGTCAGCCGCTGCTGCTGTGAAGGGGCCCTGAACATTAAGACAAGAATCGATATTTAACTAACTTGAAAATAAACTGTCACACATGCTGCTGGGGTGCCGGGCCCCAGCAGCTGCTTCCCCGGTAGTTACGCCACTGACTGTGACCAGAGAGCGCTCCCTGTAGTGTATTCATTAGAGCATCATACGCTACACTAACCCATGCAGTGCTCTTCTGTGGGCATCTTGTTCTAGGCCTATCAAGAGAACAAAGGAGCTGTCATACTATCATTCCCATTCTACACCTACTATAAGCAAAGGAATTACCTTCCAGATAACATTCCCTCACAGCAGGAGTAAACTAGCCATGGATCGCCTATCTCTGGAGGAGGTCTTATCATTTGTGTTGCAGAAGGACGAGAGTCTGTATTTAATTTACTACTAAAATGAAAAACAGCCAAACATTCTAAAAATAAGAGTTTTTTCTACTATAGATTTTCCAAAAATTCTTTCTCAAGGAAGTGTCCCTTTAAATCTAAAACAAGCATAGAAAAACCTTGTAGCATTAGGAGATGCACAATCATAAACAAGTCATGTGTGAATGAACGACTAGAAGGAGCTTTAGAAGGTATATGTCACACCGACGTAGTCTCCATGGTCCTCCAGCCCGTCACAATATACCATCGGTATGGTTTATACCATGGGTTAAAAAGGAGGTAATTTTTCCTGGGCCTTCAGCGGAGGCATTTGGTGGTAGTGGTCTTCACTGCCACATCACTACCACCACATGAGAACAGCTTTATATGTCTGGCACTAGCAGTGCAGTCATCTAGGGTCTGCATGGCCCTTTTATTTGGGCACTGTGTTGGGCCATTGCAGTGCACACTATGGCTGTATTATGTCTGCACTGTGCTATTAAACAAGGCTTGATATTGTAAGGAGGGGCCTCCACAGACCTTGACCCAGCCCTGGGTTAAATATTTCAGTTTTCTTGCTCTTTGTGACCTCTATTTAATATCTACTATTCGCTCCATCTACAACCGGGGGTCCCTCGAAGTAGCACCTGCTCCAGTGTTTTCTTCCTCCACTCATTGTCTTTCATGTTCTGCCAACAGAAACGTATGGAAAACCTCAACTCCTTGTCTCTGAAAGAAGTAGAAGGAGAGAACCTTTATGAGGTAAGATCTTGACAAGTAGAAATTATAGCTGCATGTAGACATCAAGACCAAGAACCAAAAATGAACCATCTACCTAACCACCATATGCATTCCCCAAGTGTTGGGACCATGATGCTTTGCTTCAAGATGACGCATCACAATGTCTCCTAGCCTAAACATGTGTTCACCTCTGCCCAGAGTTCAATTACTGTAATTTTGGGGTGAGAGCCGAGAGGGTCAGCATCAACATCCAATGCCAGAGCCCACCAGGCTTGGAAATGGTGTAGGTAGGGGTTCAACTGTACCTGTTTGCCAAGAGCCCCTATACAACGACCCCAAGAGAAGGAAACTGCTCCTGGTCTCACATTACAGGAATAACAATGTGGGAAGCTTCCTGATGCAGAAAGCTGCCTCCTGGTCGCTTGTTGCAGCGGAGTTCCATATTCATGCTCTTATTTGCTATTTTCCCACCAGGGACATTAGAAGGTCATGTTATGGATGTGTCTGAGGGGATGGAATTTCTTTCTATGCTGAATTCTTAACTGGAATGTTATTAATAAAGATTTCTCTGACTTTTTAAAGGGACTAAACTTGGAGGACTGCTCAATGTATGAAGACATCTCCCGTGGTCTACAGGCCACCTATGAAGATGTGGGCACCTTCAGGGCAGGGGACATTCATTTGGAGAAACCTTGACTCCTGATATCAGAAATCAGAGGAATCCGTGTCACATGGGAAAAAAGTGGATCATCAGAAACCATTAGATCAGTTGTGTTTCTATCTCTTGTCTGCAAGATTACCTCGTGGTGCACAACCACCACAAATGACAGTTCTTCACCTTGTCTTTGCATCGATCGTCTTGCTCTTTGCTCTTATATTATGTCTTGTTTGCCATATTTGTAAAGGGCAACAACGCCCATGTAATCATATTGATGGAATTACCCAAAATAGTAACTTAAAGGGTTTGTCCAGTTTTGAAAATCCCAGTTAGACAGAGGTCCTCCGCCCAAGATCCTCATTTCAGGTGAGAGTGGACAATGGTTATAAAGAGCCTCAGAAGGACAGGTCCTGACCTGCATTACACAGACAACCCATTTATATGAATGGACACAGTGTAATGCTTCATTTCCCCTGTGGTGGCGCTGCAGGAAAGTTAAACACTTACGATCAGGTTTCCCTGCAGATCACAGCTGACCCCTGAGGATCCCAGAAGGGAGACATTTTGAGATCTGCTTATTGTGAAAGTAACCTTCTAACACATAGGGATTGTCCAAAGTGGAGAACCCCTTTAAGAACAATTCCAGGCAAGTATAAAAATGTACAACTTGGTTTTCAGTGTCAATGGCTAAAAGCAAGAACAGATGATAGATCTCTGGGACCCTGGGCAGTAATGGCCATGGGCTCGTTACTGACAACCAAAGTTACAATACAATTGAGATACAGTAGATTGCATTAGCACACATTGGGCAGGTAGGTACACTTTCCATAGGTCTGTCTAGAGACCTTTTTTTTCTTTTCTACCTTGCTTTGGTGCAAGATATGAACAAAACAGGCCCAGCGGCAAGTCAGAATTGGCTCCTGTCTTTTGGCAGTAACTGGCTGCTAACTGCCACCACTAGGGGGAGCTGACTGAAGGCACATTTAGTAGTGAGTTCAGTGGAAGCTCCCCCTAGTGGCAGGTTTAGAGAAGTGTCAGAGAAGAAAGGAGCTCCGGCCGCTGTACAGATATATGATGAGGCTCATCAGCTGGTAACAAGGGTGTGACCATATAGTGGAGGGTCCGAATGACTGTAGTCACAATTCTGAAGGTGGAGGAATGTGGATCTATCGACTAGGCACATACTGCAGTTACCTGTAACTTCTACCCATAGAAGAAATATCTCATCACCCCAGAGTCATACTGTACATTATATTACACTGTATGGGATCTATAAGGGTTAACCCATGTCTTCACACAATGTCTTCACACAATGCGCCGGGCAGGCCTGATCTCCTATAGGAAATGCTTAAAGGGATTCTCCAGTTTATGTAAAAAACATGTAATCGCCATACAATGAAAAGTTCTGCAACTTTTTAACATACTTTGTGTTTTAATTTGATCAAGTTCTCTGCTTGCTATCAGTAAATGGAAAAGGTGGATTTTGTTAGGCTCATCTTAAAGGGGTTGTTCCATCATGATATTATTATTATTATTTATTTTAAAGCGCTATTAATTCGATGGCGCTGTACATCCAGACGGGGTTACACAAATATAATAAACAAAAAACATTGAACAGACTGGTACAGAGGGGTAGAGGACCCTGCCCGCAAGAGCTTACAATCAATGAGGGAAGGGGAGAACACAGTAGGTGAGGGTATAGGCTGCACATCTGGCTGCGGTGGCAGCATGCTCATTGCAGATGGTAGACTTACCCGAGGAGGTGGGTTTTCTGGTTACTCTTGAAGGTTTGGATGTTGGGGAGAGCCTGATGTGTTGGGCTAGTGAGTTCCATAGTAGTGGAGAGGCACGGGAGAAATCTTGTAGACGATTGTGTGAAGAACAGAGGAGGAGGTCTTGTGAGGATCTGAGATTATGTGTGGGGATGTATCAGGAAAGCAGGTCAGAGATGTAAGCAGGGGCGGATTGGCCATAGACCTTACAGGGAAATTTCACGGTGGGCCACCTGAGCCCTCCTCATGGCCGGTCAGTGGAAGTTTTTGGGGATGTATTTTGTTCTGCTGGTTGTACTTTATGATGGACTGGTATTTGGCCCTGTTTGGGGGGTATAATGTGCCACAATATGGCCTTCGATCAATTTGGACCCAACTACAAAACAAGGCCACTTTTAGTATTTTTTCCAGGGACACTTTAAGTTCCCAGTCCACCCCTGGATGTAAGGAGGGGACAGGTTGTGGATGGCCTTATGTGTAGTTGTAAGTATTTTAAACTGAGTTTGCTGTTCAGTGGGGAACCAGTGAAGAGATTGGCAGAGGGGAGAGGCAGAGGAGTAACGAGGGGAGAGGTGGATTAACCGGGCAGCAGAGTTGAGAATATATTGGAGGGGTCCGAGAGTGCTAGATGGAAGGCCACAGAGGAGAATGTTGCAGTAGTCTAGGCGGAAGATAATGAGGGCATGTACAAGTTTCTTAGTTGACTCAGGGGTGAGGAAGGTGCGAATACGAGAGATGTTCTTCAGTTGAAAACTTGGAGGTGAGGGTTTGGATGTGTGGACAGGGCAGAATCCAATGTTACCCCCAGACAGTGGTCCTGCGAGACTGGAGAAATGGTGGTGCTATTAACTGTGATGGACAGGTCAGGTAGGGGGGCTGAGTGACATGGGGGTAAGACACTGAACTCAGTTTTCTCCATGTTGAGTTTTACACGCTGGGATTCTGGATAGGAGGGAAGCAACATCTGGGCCGGAGAGGTAGATTTGAGTGTTGTCACCATAGAAGTGGTATTGAAAGCCATGGGACTCTATGAGCTGTCCAAAGAACCAGGACAGAGCCTTGAGGGACACCAACAGAGAGAGGGCATGAGGAGGAGGTGGTGTATGAATGGGAAACGCTGATGAGGTATGAAATCCAGTAGATGGCTAGGTCTTTGATGCCAAGGGAAGAGAGGATTTGTAGGTGGAGAGAGTGGTCGACAGTTGGTCAAGAAGGAGGAGCACAGAGTAGTGACGTTTAGCTTAGGCAGCTATCAGATCATTGCCGACTTTGGTTAGGGCAGTTTCAGTGCAGTGATTTGGTCTGAAGCCGGATTGCATCTGATCAAAAAGTGAGTTGGATAAGAGGTGAGAGGACAATTTGAGGTGGACATGTTCTTCTAGGAGTTTGGATGCAAATGGAAGCAGTGAAATAGGACGATAGTTGGATGAAGAGGAGGGGTCCTGGGAGGGGTTCTTGAGTATGGTTGTGACAGTGGCAGAAGGAAAGATGCCAGTGGTTAGCGATAGGTTGTAGAGGTGGGTTAGGGCAGGGATAGCTATAGTGTGAGGTTAGGGATGAGGTGGGATGGGATTGGGTGGTGAGGTGTGACTTGGAGACTAACTTGGAAAGCTTTTCTTCTGTGATGGTGGTAAACTGGGTTATGTGGAAAGAGCTTTGGGTGGCTGTGTAGGGGTGTAGTGGGGGGGGGGTGTTTAAAGCTTTTACAGATTTTATCTCTGAAATATGAGGCAAAGTCTTCAGCTGAGATGAGGGGTTTGGGAGGGGGCACAGGGAGACAGAGTAGAGAGTTAAAGGTATTAAACAGTTGTTTGGGGTTACAGGAGAAAGATGATATGAGAGTAGTGAAGTAGTCCTGTTTAGAAGAGGCGAGTGCAGACCTGAATTTGAGAACAGCTTCTTTGTATGAGATGAAGTCCTCCTTGGTCTGGGTTTACTTCCAGTGCCGTTCTGCGACTATGGAAGCTTGTCTCAGTTTTTTTGTCCGATTAGTGTTCCAGGGTTGTCGATTGATTTGCTGGGTTCTGGTGTGTGTGAGGGGGGCGACTGAACAACTTTCCACCTGCCCTGGGAGCCTGATGTAATACTACATTAGCCGACAGGAGAATTTAGTTACTGCTCCACCATCTTCACCTCCCGGGGGTCGAGCAGCCGGACCTGCAGACATCAGCTTCAATCTAAGGATACTTCACAAACATCCTCCATTCAGAGACTGAAGGCGCCCTTATTGTATAAGAACAAGAGATCAGCTGGATCTATACACTCAGGTGATGTCACAGAGATCTAGTGATGTCATTAATACCGAGCTGCCAATGTCACATACAGATCTGCTGATGTCACATAGAGATCTGGTGGTGTCACAATATAGATCTGGGGGTGTCACTCACATAGAAATCTGGCAATCTCACATAGACATTTGATTATGTCACTCAAATAGAGATTTGATTATGTCACATAAAAATCTGGTGATGTCACTCATATAAGGATCTGGGGACGTTACACATTGTGATGTCACAGAGATATCAGTTGATAAATCAGGAGTGTATCTAATTTAAATACCTAACCACGCCCACTTTTATCACCAACTGGAGTGGTTTTAAAAATGTAAAACTTCTGGCTCATGTCCCCCCTTCCCCCTTAAAGAGGTTCTGTGGGAATTAAGAAAAAAAAAATACTTAAACATTACTTTATTATAAATATATTCTCAAATACCTTTCATTAGTTATAATGGCTCGTTTTTTCTGGGGAGCAATCATCAGGGGGAAAAAACTGGCCGCCGTCCTATTAGTACACACAAAACCTGTCCCAATCACACAGCAGAGCACTGATCTGAAGAGCTGCCAAATCCTCCTCTCTGCTTGTCAGGGATTATGATCCTGAATACAGATGATAAGATCTTCAGCTGAATCTCTGTAGGAATGGAGGTTATGAGGAGACATGAAGTACAGAGAGGAGGTGAGGGTATAGAGCAGCAGCACTTGTATGCAGTCTCCATTAGCACAGTCTGTCCTGTCCGTCCTCTCTGTACTTCATGTCTCCTCATGAGCTCCTTTCCTACAGAGATTCAGCTGAAGATCTTATCATCTGTATTCAGGATCAATATCCCTGACAAGCAGAGCAGAGAGGAGGATGAGGCAGCTCTTTACCTCAGTGTTCTGAAGTAACTTGTCCTCCTGTGTGATTAGGACAGGTTCTATGTGTACTGATAGGACGGCAGCCATTTTATTTCTCCTCATGATTGTTTCCGGGACCATTATAACTGATGAACGTTATTTGGGAATATATTTATAATAAAGTAATGTTTAAGTATTTTCATTTTCTTTATTCCCCCTAATAAGAATTGTGCTGGAGTAAGAGGCACCAAATGTAAGGAGCACAGACCTTTTCTAATATCCACCATCTTCTGGCAGTCCGAGAAACCAAAATCTGGTGTCATTTATGCTAGTTTCTTGCATAAATTATAATTAGTCAGTTGGTGGGAGACCTCGCTTCCTCCCACTAAGCCGCAGCATTTTTTTAAAGTAGCGAGTGCGGCGTGAAACTGAAGAAGTCTCTTTTTTTGTGGAGAATAGTGAGATAGGATTAGTGAATCCACCTGGGAGTATTTCTGCAGCATTTTTAAATGCTTGTAATAAAATACAGTGAAGTCTCATATTTTTTCATGCCATTTTTTTCTCGTTTTTGGTGGATTTTTTTTTGTTTTTCGCAGGCCTTTTTTTGAGGTTTTCGAAGTCCTCGGTTGTACTTGCCTAGCTCCATCGATAGACTTGGATGGCATGTTTGACCACAGCAGAGCTTAAACTCTTCTGCACTGAGGAGGAGCTGGAGACATGAGACCCCCATTCTTCGGAATGGCGGGCTACCAGCGGTGGGCCCCCCAGGGATGAGACACTCATCTCCTATCCTGGGATAGGTGATACTGGACACTGGAGATGAACATGTTACAATGAGCCGCACAGAGTGATGCTACTTAAGTGACCCCCATGCATTGAGTAGCCAATAAGAGCACACATACAGTATGACGCCCCTATAAGTATCCCCCAAACAGAGTGATGCCCCCTTGGTAATTCCAAATAGAATACTCATTCATCCCATGTTCACATGATAAACAGAGCAAAGCAGTTCTGCTTCTGTCTGTTTGGCACCTAGATGATGATGTCACTACATCGCGCCTGTCTGTGCCAGACCACCAAGGTCTTCCTGAGGACTGTTCCAACCAACCAGTTTGACTTTGGGATAGTCCTGAGGGTGTTATCCTGTCATTCCCCTGGTTTTCACCCTTTAATCCCTGTACAGGGATCTGAACTTTGCTGCAGAAACATTGGTGTGAAGCACCAAGAGGTCAGGCAATACTCATAGTCAGGAAACAGGCAGAGGTCAGGCCAGGCAGAGTTAATGCGAATCTGTGAAATAAGTCCACGGTGGGGAAGAATTAGGGTGGGAGAGCGCTGGCCTTTTAAGAGCCAATAAGCACATGCTCTATGCGCGGGGAGAACAGGCTGAACAGAGAAGCGCAGGGTGCGGCCTGCAGGAGAAGAACGAGACTGGGTGAGGACCCCTTTAGTTGAGGGAAAGGAGTAGCAGTGGGTGCAGGCTGTTACGCAGAACGGGGAAGGTGAGTGCAGTGGCCAGGTTTGAGGTGGCCCCAACACTACGCTAGGTCCACCGGACACCGTCGAGGCGTCACCACGTGTTGCTGCTCTCCAGAAGGGATGGTAAGGCGTGGTGCACCCCAATGGGAAAGAAGTTCAGAGAGTCAGAGTCTGCAGTAAACCAGGGGGCTTCTTTACTGGAGAAATTCAGGTGCAAAACAATACAGGCGAGGCATAGGGCTGGCTTCTGCAGTCTCCTCCCTGAGACGAAGCATAGGGCTGGCTTCTCCAGTCTCCTCCCTGAGACGAGGCATAGGGCTGGCTTCTCCAGTCTCCTCCCTGAGACGAGGCATAGGGCTGGCTTCTCCAGTCTCCTCCCTGAGACGAGGCATAGGGCTGGCTTCTCCAGTCTCCTCCCTGAGACGAGGCATAGGGCCGGCTTCTCCAGTCTCCTCCCTGAGACGAGGCATAGGGCCGGCTTCTCCAGTCTCCTCCCTGAGACGAGGCATAGGGCCGGCTTCTCCAGTCTCCTCCCTGAGACGAGGCATAGGGCCGGCTTCTCCAGTCTCCTCCCTGAGACGAGGCATAGGGCCGGCTTCTCCAGTCTCCTCCCTGAGACGAGGCATAGGGCCGGCTTCTCCAGTCTCCTCCCTGAGACGAGGCATAGGGCTGGCTTCTCCAGTCTCCTCCCTGAGACGAGGCATAGGGCCGGCTTCTCCAGTCTCCTCCCTGAGACGAAGCATAGGGCTGGCTTCTCCAGTCTCTTCCCTGAGACGAGGCATAGGGCCGGCTTCTCCAGTCTCTTCCCAGGCAGAAGAAGAGTTTGATGCTGAGGAAAGGCCTGAGCTAGCTGTCCCTCTCTCTCTCAGAAGGCTGGTACCCTGGACAAAGGGGGATGGAGCGGAGAGGTAAAGGTATTAAACAACTGTTTGGGGTTGCAGGAAAGAGGTCATATAAGAGTAGTGAGTATTCCTGTGCAGAAAAGGTGAGCGCAGACTTGAGGTTACTTACTGTAAGAGCAGTGAATCTGTGGAGTAGTCACCTCAGGAGCTGGTTCTTTACTGTAGGGCAGGGGTCTCCAAACCCCGGCCCGCGGGCCACAACCGGCCCGCTTGTGCGTTCGATCCGGCCCGCCCGCAGCTGGCAGGTTGCAGGAACCAAATCCGCACAACCGCCCATGCTGTCACGCTTGTGTTGTGTGTTCGATTCCGCGCCCGCCCGCAGCTGACAGGTTGCAGGAACGAAAGCCGCACAACCGCCCATGCTGTCACGCTGTGCTTTTTGATTGGCTGCTGGGACCGCCGATGTCCCGGCAACCAGTGACGTCACAGGTGCGGCACCTCCCCTCTTCCCGCCCGCTGTTTGAAATAACAAATCCACGTGTGTAGCAGCGGGCGGGAGTCGGGACTCAGGAGTCCAAGAAGAAAAAAAAAAGAAGAGGAGCAGAAGCCGGCTACAGCGGAGGCAAGTGTTGCACAACGCTGATGGGGACACAATGGGGAACGCTGACATTGCTGTGCTGCGCTGATGGGGACACAAGCTGCTGAGGACACATACTGATGGGGATATTGCTGTGCTGCTGGGGACACTGCTGATGGGGACTTTGCTGTGCTGATGGGGACATTGCTGTTCTGATGGGGACACCGTTGATGAGGACACGGGTGTCCCCATCAATGGTGTCCCCATCAGCACAGCAATGTCCCCATCAGAGGTGTCCCCATCAGCGATGATGGGCACACTGCTGATGGGGACAATTCTGTTCTGATGGGGACATTGCTGGGGACACCGCTGTTTGGCACACTGCTGATGGGGACATGGGTGTCCACATCAATGGTGTCCCCATCAGGATAGCAATGTCCCCATCAGCGGTAACCCCATAATCGATGTCCCCATCAGCACAGCAATGTCCCCATCAGAGGTGTCCGCATCAGCGGTGATGGGGACACATGCTGCTGGGGACACCGCTGACAGGGACATTGCTGTGCTGATGGGGATGTTGCGGTGGACACTGCTGATGGGGACATTGCTGTTCTGATGGGACATTGCTGGGGACACCGCTGATGGGGACATGGGTATCCCCATCAGCGGTGACCCATCATCGGTTTCCACATCAGCACAGCGGCGTCCCCATCAGCAATGATGGGGACGCTGCTAATGTGGAAACTGCTGATGTGAACATTGCTGTGCTGATGGGGACATTGCTGAGGACACCGCTGATTGGCACACTGCTGATGGGGACAAAGGTGTCCCCATCAATGGTGTCCCCATCAGTACAGCAATGTCCCCATCAGCGTCCCCATTCTGATGGGGACATTGCTGTTCTGATGGGGACACCACTGATAGGGACACGGGTGTCCCCATCAACCGCGTCCCCAAAGGCAGTGTCCCCATCAGTGGTGTCCCCATCAGCTGCTAATGGGGACTCCGCTGATGGGGACATTGCTGTTCTGATGGGGACATCATTAATGGGGACATTGCTGTGCTGATGCTGACATTGCTGTTCTGATGGGGACATTGCTGTGCTGATGGGGACACCGCTGATGGGGACATTGCTGTGCTGATGGGGACACAGATAATGGGGACATTGCTGTGCTGATGGGGACAACGCTGATAGGGACACGGGTGTCCCCATCAATGGTGTCCCCATCAGTGGTGTCCCCATCAGCACAGCAATGTCCCCAACAGCAGCGTCCCCATCAGTGGTGTCCCCATCAGCACAGCAATGTCCCCAACAGCAGCGTCCCCATCAGTGGGTGTCCCCATGATGGGAATATTGTTTTTTTTATGGGAATATTTTTTTTTTTATGGGAATATTGCTTTTCTGATGGGGACATTGCTGTTCTGATTTGGCCATTGCTGTTCTGATGGGGACACCGCTGATAGGGACACGGGTGTCCCCATCAATGGTGTCCCCATCAGCCGCGTCCCCAACAGCAGTGTCCCCATCAGTGGTGGCCCCTATCAGCTGCTAATGGGGACTCCGCTGATGGGGACATTGCTGTTCTGATGGGGACATCGTTGATGGGGACATTGCTGTGCTTAAGGGTGACACGGCTGATGGGGACATTGCTGTGCTGATGCTGACATTGCTGTGCTGATGGGGACATTGCTGTGCTGATGGGGACATTGCTGTGCTGATGCTGACATTGCTGTGCTGATGGGGACATTGCTGTGCTGATGGGGACATTGCTGTGCTGATGGGGACATTGCTGTGCTGATGGGGACATTGCTGTGCTGATGGGGACATTGCTGTGCTGATGGGGACATTGCTGTGCTGATGGGGACATTGCTGTGCTGATGCTGACATTGCTGTGCTGATGGGGACATTGCTGTGCTGATGGGGACATTGCTGTGCTGATGGGGACATTGCTGTGCTGATGGGGACATTGCTGTGCTGATGGGGACATTGCTGTGCTGATGGGGACATTGCTGTGCTGATGCTGACATTGCTGTGCTGATGGGGACATTGCTGTGCTGATGGGGACATTGCTGTGCTGATGGGGACATTGCTGTGCTGATGGGGACATTGCTGTGCTGATGGGGACATTGCTGTGCTGATGGGGACATTGCTGTGCTGATGGGGACATTGTTGTGCTGATGCTGACATTGCTGTGCTGATGCTGACATTGCTGTGCTGATGGGGACATTGCTGTGCTGATGGGGACATTGCTGTGCTGATGGGGACATTGCTGTGCTGATGGGGACATTGCTGTGCTGATGCTGACATTGCTGTGCTGATGGGGACATTGCTGTGCTGATGGGGACATTGCTGTGCTGATGCTGACATTGCTGTGCTGATGGGGACATTGCTGTGCTGATGCTGACATTGCTGTGCTGATGGGGACATTGCTGTGCTGATGGGGACATTGCTGTGCTGATGGGGACATTGCTGTGCTGATGGGGACATTGCTGTGCTGATGGGGACATTGCTGTGCTGATGCTGACATTGCTGTGCTGATGGGGACATTGCTGTGCTGATGGGGACATTGTTGTGCTGATGGGGACATTGCTGTGCTGATGGGGACATTGCTGTGCTGATGCTGACATTGCTGTGCTGATGGGGACATTGCTGTGCTGATGGGGACATTGCTGTGCTGATGGGGACATTGCTGTGCTGATGGGGACATTGCTGTGCTGATGGGGACATTGCTGTGCTGATGCTGACATTGCTGTGCTGATGGGGACATTGCTGTGCTGATGGGGACATTGTTGTGCTGATGCTGACATTGCTGTGCTGATGGGGACATTGCTGTGCTGATGGGGACATTGCTGTGCTGATGGGGACATTGCTGTGCTGATGCTGACATTGCTGTGCTGATGGGGACATTGCTGTGCTGATGGGGACATTGCTGTGCTGATGCTGACATTGCTGTGCTGATGGGGACATTGCTGTGCTGATGGGGACATTGCTGTGCTGATGGGGACATTGCTGTGCTGATGCTGACATTGCTGTGCTGATGGGGACATTGCTGTGCTGATGGGGACATTGCTGTGCTGATGGGGACATTGCTGTGCTGATGCTGACATTGCTGTGCTGATGGGGACATTGCTGTGCTGATGCTGACATTGCTGTGCTGATGGGGACATTGCTGTGCTGATGGGGACATTGCTGTGCTGATGCTGACATTGCTGTGCTGATGGGGACATTGCTGTGCTGATGGGGACATTGCTGTGCTGATGGGGACATTGCTGTGCTGATGCTGACATTGCTGTGCTGATGGGGACATTGTTGTGCTGATGGGGACATTGCTGTGCTGATGGGGACATTGCTGTGCTGATGGGGACATTGCTGTGCTGATGGGGACATTGCTGTGCTGATGCTGACATTGCTGTGCTGATGGGGACATTGCTGTGCTGATGGGGACATTGCTGTGCTGATGGGGACATTGCTGTGCTGATGGGGACATTTTTGTGCTGATGGGGACATTGCTGTGCTGATGGGGACATTGCTGTGCTGATAGGGACACGGGTGTCTTTGCGTTGTTTTGCTAAAGTTTTTTCTCTTTTGTTCTCAGTCATATCATGCTGATTACAAAAACGATCCATGTAAAATATATACATTTAATTTAATACATAACTGATTTTTTTTTCCGGCCCCCGAATACTTGTAAAATCTTCAATGTGGCCCTCCTGTTGAAAAGTTTGGAGACCCCTGCTGTAGGGGAACAACTCCATGTTAATGACTATCAATGTAGAATGAGATGTAATAAAAGCTCCTCAGGTGGAATGTGGATGGGCCCAATACTTTTCTCTATATATTTCTCTGTATATTAAAGGGAACCTGTCACTGGGATTTTGTGTATAGAGCTGGGGACATGGGCTGCTAGATGGCCGCTAGCACATCCGCAATACCCAGTCCCCATAGCTCTGTGTGCTTTTATTGTGTATAAAAACCGATACATATGCAAATTAACCTGAGATGAGTCCTGTCCCCGACTCATCTCACAAACAGGACTCATCTCAGGTTCATTTGCATATGTATCAAATCTTTTTTTTTTACACAATAAAAGCACACAGAGCTATGGGGACTGGGTATTGCGGATGTGCTAGCGGCCATCTAACAACCCATGTCCTCAGCTCTATACACAAAATCCAGATGACAGGTTCCCTTTAAGGAGAGCTGCCTAATAAACGGAGGCACCCGCTGACACCCCAGGTAACAAGGTTACAGGTGTGACGTACACTGACGAGCAAAAGGGTAACAATGTTTAGAACTTCTGACTTTCAGGTTCCATATCTCACCATCCACTACAGCTTCAGACGTGAGACTCCCCTCATTTCATAGACACTCATCTCGGCTATCTCATACATACATTGGACTTGCAGCTATTTAGCATCTGATTAGTTCTGCAGATTCTGCTCCTGTCACTGCATTGTTACTGTTCTGCTCCTGGTGGTGGAACAATCTTTTTCTTCTTGTAAACTACAAATTACAACCTGGTCTCACATTCCCTAATAGCTCAGTGTGTTATTAGGTTGATTCCTAAGGGAAAGGTCACGGGTTCAAATCCAGGAGCCGCCATGAAGAAGATTTCCCAAGAAAAGAGAAACAGCCTCATCCAGCTCATCGATAACGGTTAGTGTTGATCGAGCACCAAAGTGCTTGGGTGCTCGGGTCAAACACCTTGGGATGCTCGGGTGCTCTACTGAGCACAATGGAAGTCAATGGGAGAACCCATCACAGGAAAAGGTCAGAAATTGATAAAAACACCATCGAAATGGTTCGGGAACAGCATGGGGACGATGTCTGGAAGCATCTTGGACTCCCAGGTCGCTGCTGGGAACCATGTTGTCCGAGTAGTACGCCACTTTTACAGAATGACAATAATACGCACAAAACCGAAGATAAAATCGATTTTAGAGGAAAAATTGTTAGGAAACATTCTTTCCTGTATATTTACTTGTATATAAAGTGCAAGTGCTGCCAAAAATTACCAGGAAGAGGCACTCCGATACAACCTGTATATCACATAATGGAGGGCCTCATTCACATTGTGGTACAAGTGTTCAGGTAGTGGGACTTCTACATTCATAAAGCCTATGAGCTAAGTGAAAGGGCTGCCAAACATTACAAGGAACCGGCGCTCCAATACACCCTTTATTACACATAAAGGAGGGCATCATACACCCTTGAAAAATTATGATTGATGGCCTGCTGGTGACCCTCAAAAACATTAGGTGCAAGGGACTGCTGGTGACCCTCTAAAACATTATGGGCAAGGGCCTGCTGCTGATCTGACCATTGAAAAAATTATGGGCGAGGGCCTGCTGGTGAGCTGACCTTCTAAAACATGGGTGTCAAACATGCGGCCCGCAATGAATATCTTTGCGGCCCGGCAGTCTAGTATCTCTGAACATGAGCGCGCTGCTGTCGGCGCGCTCATGTTCTCTCTCAGCAGCACGGGGAGAAGGAAGCTGTCCTCCCTCCCCCTGTGCTGCTGCCGCTGCCACCAATGAGAAGAGAGGGGGGAGGAGGGGCGGGTGCACCGCGCCACCAATGAGGAGAGAGGGGCGGAGGAGGGGCGGGCGCACTGAGCCACCAATGATAGGACTATTCCCATTTCCCACACAGAGCGGCGCCCAGCGATGTCTCAGCACTCACCATTAGTCCTGGGCGCCGCTCCGCTCCGTTCGCCTGCAGTGCCCCATTACTGTCTCCTCTCCTGCTCCACATGCTGCTGATTACTATCGGAGCGATGGGAGGAGACATCAGCTTCACTAGTGGGCGTTCCTTCTCCCTGCGCTGCGATTGGACAGCGCTACAGCCAGGAAGAAGGAACGCCCACTAGTGAAGCTGATGTCTCCTCCCATCGCTCCGATAGTAATCAGCAGCATGTGGAGCAGGAGAGGAGACAGTAATGGAGCACTGCGGGCGAACGGAGCGGCGCCCAGGACTAATGGTGAGTGCTGAGACATCGCTGGGCGCCGCTCTGTGTGGCCTGATAGTGAAAGTCAGTCTTTAACACAATACAGGAGGCGGGTGCCGGCAGCAGAATCGCATTGCCGGCACCCTGCCGCTGACAGGGAGCTGCGATCAGAGGCAGTTAACCCCTTAGGTGCTGCGGTTAACTGCTGATCTGCCAGTACCAGCCTCCTGTATAAAGGGGTAATTTATCATTGGTGGTGCAGTGTGCCCCCCCCCCTCAACCCCCCATCCCATTAAAATCATTGGTGGCACAGTGCGCCAGCCCCTCTCAACCCCCCCAGTATTAAAATCATTGGTGGCCACAGGGACCTCTCCCCTCCCCCTCATTGGTGGTGCAGTGGCAGCTTCTGATCGGAGCCCCAGCTGTGTAAGCCTGGGGCTCCGATCAGTTACCATGGCAGCCAGGACGCTACAGAAGCCCTGGTTGCCATGGTAACATCCCTGATGCTGTGTGCACAAGGCACAGAGCAGCAGGGACAGTGTGAAGTCCTATTCACCCTGATAGAGCTGAATAGGACAAGGGATGAAAGATCCCAGGTTCTCGCCCCTAAGGCTACTTTCACACTTGCGTTCAGAGCGGATCCGTCTGAGACGGATCCGCTCATATAATGCAGACGGTGGATCCGTTCAGATCCGTTTATATTGTAAAAATTATTATTATTTTTTTTGATGCGGCCCACATAAACAAAAATTTTGTTTTTTTGGCCCATGTTAGCCTTTGAGTTTGACATGCTTGTTCTAAAACATTATCTGTGAGGGCCTGCAGGTGAGCTGACCTTCTAAAACATTATATGTGAGGGCCTGCTGGTGAGCTGACCCTCTAAAACATTATATGTGAGGGCCGACTAATAAGCATGTTGATATGATGGAAGAGGAGGACGAGAAAAGAAAGATTGAACCATATAACCCTGTTTGTGGTGGAAGGGGTGCAGGGAATACAGTGTATTCAGTACATTATAAACAACACATTTGAAGTGCCTTTATGTTCAGCCGCTTTCCTCTGGTGGAGTCGAGAAGTCAGGGGCAAACCAGATTTTGTTCATTTTTATATTTTGTTCATTTTTATAAGAGTCAACCTGCAACGACCGGACACCCTAGAGGTGATGTGCGTGAGCGTACTAGTGATAAGATGCCGAGGATAGTAGTACTCATGGTTAAGTTGTCCCTTGGGGCCGGCGTGCAGTGGATGGGAAGACAGCACAAAATCCTCCGGGGCACTCTCTGCTGCAGGGAACACCAGCCAGATGTTGGTGGGTAGCTTGTAGCTTAGAATCTCTCCACCTGATGCAAAGGAGTCTGGAGTCTGATAAATGACAGTTACCTTCCTTCGTCAATATCCTCATCCCCTCTCTGAGTTGCCTGGTTCTTCTATAATCTTTTCCCTTCTATGGGCTGGTGCATGGAACTAAGCATGGAGTTTGGAGAACTCTCCAGAATGGCTGCTGAGGTTCCTCTTGTCCTCAGACATCGCACACACTGACCTTCTTCTTCCTGCAGAGTCCGCCCTGGGAGGCCTTATGGGCGTTGACGTCACTGGGAGGTTCCCTATCCTCAATCATTGATGTGTATATATATATCTGCTACTCACAATGTACATCTACTTGTTGAAAAAGGCAGTCTAGCCGAAACGCGTCCTAGATGATGGGACACATTGATTTAGGATAATAAAATTCTATGAGCATCAAGTCACGTCTGCTGGGATTTTCCATTCAGCCCTGGGAGGCCTGTCAGAACCCCCCCTCCCTGTGCAGCTTTATGAGAACACATTCACCAGCACAGTTTACATGAAACACAATCACAACATTAAGCAGTGCGTTTCAGGACACGGCAAACCTGTCAGCATTTTCAGTTAACAGGCGGATGCGCTTATCAGTTATTATGCCCCCAGCAGCACTAAATACCCGCTCTGACAAAACCCTTCCCATTAAACCCATGATCACTTTTAGACGAGCACAAACTTTAAAAAGTATGATAGCCCCCTCCTGCCCCAAACTCACCGCAGCAGACCCCAAGGTCCCAAACAAAGACCCTGACTCTCTAATAAAAGGGTCTTTTTGCTGTGGTTCTAAACGATGTATGTGTTGCCTTAGTATTTCTAATAATGTTGACACTATTACTATCCAAAATACTGGTGAAACGATAAAATTATAATACCATATGAATTGCACCACAAAGAATGCAATTTATATGTTGGAATGCCCTTGTGGCCTGCGGTACATTGGCCGCACAACCCAGACAGTAAGGGAGCGAGTAAATCAACACCGCTCCAATATTCAACGGCCATATTTAAAACCCTAGAGTACAGTCACTGTTAACTTTACTTATATCTGATAGAAAAAAGCTAATTAGATACGATAAACATACCTAAAATATTAATATATATTTTTTATTATTATTATTATTATTATCATCAAGTATAACAGAATTTTATTAATTTTGTAGTTTTAATCTTATTGACTATTTAATACTGGCGGTCTATGTACAGGGAGTGCAGAATTATTATGCAAGTTGTATTTTTGAGGATTAATTTTATTATTGAACAACAACCATGTTCTCAATGAACCCAAAAAACTCATTAATATCAAAGCTGAATATTTTTGGAAGTAGTTTTTAGTTTGTTTTTAGTTTTAGCTATTTTAGGGGGATATCTGTGTGTGCAGGTGACTATTACTGTGCATAATTATTAGGCAACTTAACAAAAAACAAATATATACCCATTTCAATTATTTATTTTTACCAGTGAAACCAATATAACATCTCAACATTCACAAATATACATTTCTGACATTCAAAAACAAAACAAAAACAAATCAGTGACCAATATAGCCACCTTTCTTTGCAAGGACACTCAAAAGCCTGCCATCCATGGATTCTGTCAGTGTTTTGATCTGTTCACCATCAACATTGCGTGCAGCAGCAACCACAGCCTCCCAGACACTGTTCAGAGAGGTGTACTGTTTTCCCTCCTTGTAAATCTCACATTTGATGATGGACCACAGGTTCTCAATGGGGTTCAGATCAGGTGAACAAGGAGGCCATGTCATTAGATTTTCTTCTTTTATACCCTTTCTTGCCAGCCACGCTGTGGAGTACTTGGACGCGTGTGATGGAGCATTGTCCTGCATGAAAATCATGTTTTTCTTGAAGGATGCAGACTTCTTCCTGTACCACTGCTTGAAGAAGGTGTCTTCCAGAAACTGGCAGTAGGACTGGGAGTTGAGCTTGACTCCATCCTCAACCCGAAAAGGCCCCACAAGCTCATCTTTGATGATACCAGCCCAAACCAGTACTCCACCTCCACCTTGCTGGCGTCTGAGTCGGACTGGAGCTCTCTGCCCTTTACCAATCCAGCCACGGGCCCATCCATCTGGCCCATCAAGACTCACTCTCATTTCATCAGTCCATAAAACCTTAGAAAAATCAGTCTTGAGATATTTCTTGGCCCAGTCTTGACGTTTCAGCTTGTGTGTCTTGTTCAGTGGTGGTCGTCTTTCAGCCTTTCTTACCTTGGCCATGTCTCTGAGTATTGCACACCTTGTGCTTTTGGGCACTCCAGTGATGTTGCAGCTCTGAAATATGGCCAAACTGGTGGCAAGTGGCATCTTGGCAGCTGCACGCTTGACTTTTCTCAGTTCATGGGCAGTTATTTTGCGCCTTGGTTTTTCCACACGCTTCTTGCGACCCTGTTGACTATTTTGAATGAAACGCTTGATTGTTCGATGATCACGCTTCAGAAGCTTTGCAATTTTAAGAGTGCTGCATCCCTCTGCAAGATATCTCACTATTTTTGACTTTTCTGAGCCTGTCAAGTCCTTCTTTTGACCCATTTTGCCAAAGGAAAGGAAGTTGCCTAATAATTATGCACACCTGATATAGGGTGTTGATGTCATTAGACCACACCCCTTCTCATTACAGAGATGCACATCACCTAATATGCTTAATTGGTAGTAGGCTTTCGAGCCTATACAGCTTGGAGTAAGACAACATGCATAAAGAGGATGATGTGGTCAAAATACTCATTTGCCTAATAATTCTGCACGCAGTGTATTGGTATGTACACATGTAGATACACATGTTTGTCTAATCAATAGGTATATATATGTATACATTTTCTATTTATTTATTTGTATACATGTTTATGTATTGATCCACCCACTCATCGATCTGCTTTGTGTTTTGGGCGGGTCTATCTATTAGTGTTGATTCTTCTAGTTGCTCGATTTATTAATATATTAACGCCCACACTATATGGTTTAAATTGGTCAAAATGAGAGAATTCTCCTATATTTTAATATTTATATCTAAATATTGTTTTTAACTATTACATCATCTTATCCAACAACCATTAGATAGTTTTAACACCAACCCTACCCTTCTAGTCTTTATCAACTGGCCGTCCGACCGGGTGGATTTTGACAGGTGGAGCGCATGGCCGAATTTCCGGTTTTGCGTTCCACAACTGGAACGCATGTTCAAACTTCCTTGTGGTGGAATGCCTGGCCAGACTCCCGGTTCTTTGCGTTCCACAGCTGAAACGCAAGCCCTAGCTTCCTGTTGGGAGGCCACAAGTAGGGGGTGTGTCCGGACCTCCGGTCATGTGACCAGAGGACGAGATCCACAGTCTGTACATTCCCCAGATTAGACTGCATCGTAACAAGAAAGGACCATACGATGTTAAAGGTTTCATTCTTAATTTACCCCCAGAGAGGGGGGTAGAACGAATTCAATGTTTTATAGAGGTCCAGATGAGCAGGTGCACTTCCGGTTCCGGTTTTTTTACCACCGGAAGTGCAATCCTGACCATGAGCCACTGATTGTTTTCCCTTTAATTACTCAAGGTATTTATAAACCTGTTAGTGTACTGTTGCCTTTATACTCTGCTCCTGATGAAGGGGGTTTGATACCCCGAAACACGTTGAGCTTTTTGAATAAAGAATCTCCTTGCTGTATCGTGTGAGTCCACCGGGTCATCTGTTTGGAAGACACCAAGGAGTAAAATCTACGTGCGAACTCGGCGAGGGAGGGTACGGCGACAAGTGTTTTATGCTTATCTTGCGCCCCCCTCCCTGGTGAAGTGAGTACTCATCACAGTGTGTACACATGGACACACTTTTGATTTTATTTGACTATTCCATGTGAGATATTTTACTTATAAGATATTTTACTATATTACATCTATATATGTTTATTTGTAATCCTAATTCTGACAGCACTTGGGCATCTTGCATCTATCACTTTATAATAGGTGTTTATTTAGTGGTGAAAAATTGGTGCTGAACAGCCGTCTATTCTCCTAACTGGGGAACTTTGAGGTCTTCACCATTGGAAGCTCTCCATCTGATATATTCTGTTCCAATATAGCAATTTTACCTTTGGCGCTCCACCACTTTCCTTTTTCCTCCTTCCAAACATATTCTGACAAAACGCTGGCGGCAGGGCAGGCCAGCACCTCCAAGGCGTAGAGAGCCAGTTCGTGCCACGTGTCCAGCTTGGACACCCAGTAGTTGCAAGGCACAGAGGGATCATTGAGGACACTGACACGGTCTGCTACGTACTCCTTCACCATCTTCCAAAACTTTTCCCTCCTTGTGACACTAGGCCGCACATCAGGATGAGGGTGCTGGCGGGGTGTCATGAAACTGTCCCAGGCCTTGGAGAGTGTTGCCTTGCCTCTGTTGGAACTGCTGTGTGTTCCCCTCGTCTCCCCTGCTCGGTTGGCCAAGGAACTACGTACTCTGCCGCCAGCGTTGTTAGCTGGAAATTTTTGGAGCAATTTTTCCACAAGGACCTTCTGATATTACACCGTTTTGATCGTCCTCTCCACCACAGGAATGAGAAGTTGTCTTTGTAGCGGGGGTCGAGAAGGGTGAACAACCAGTAATCGGTATTGTCCAAAATGCGTAAAACACGTGAGTCATGGGAAAGGCAGCATAACATGAAGTCAGCCATGTGTGCCAGAGTCCCAACAGGCAAGACTTCGCTGTCCTCATCATGAGCATGACTCTCAATCTCCTCATCTGCCCATCCACGCTGAACAGATCGAATTAAACTTCCATGGGTACTACCCTCTGTAGCGGAGGTAACTGTCTCCTCCTCATCCTCCTCCACCTCATCCAATTCGTGCTGAGAAGACGAACTGAGGGTGGTCTGGCTATCACCCTGTGTAATGTCTTCCCCCATTTCAACCTCTTCCACATGCAAAGCGTCGGACTTAATTGCGAGCAGCGAGTGTTTGAGTAGACACAGAAGTGACGCTGATAATAGCGTTATCGCCGCTCACCATTTGTGTTGATTCCTCAAAGTTTCTTAAAACCTCACAGAGGTCAGACATCCATGCCCACTCCTCGCTTGTGATAAGCGGAAGCTGACTGGAAAGGTGACGACCATGTTGCAGCTGGTATTTCACTACTGCCCTCTGCTGCTCACAAAGCCTGGCCAACATTTGAAACGTGGAGTTACAGCGCGTACTCATGTCTCACAACAGTCAGTGAGCTGGCAATTGTAAGCGCAGCTGCAGCGTTGCCAGACAGGCTGAAGCTGTCGATGACTTGCGGAAATGGGCACACACGTGGCACACCTTCACCAGTAGCTCAGGCAAATTGGGGTAGGTTTTGAGAAACCGCTGAACCACTAAATTGAAGACGTGGGCTAGGCATGGGATGTGTGTGAGCTTGCCAAGCTCCAAAGCCGCCACCAAGTTACGGCCATTATCAGACACCACCATGCCCGGTAGTAGGTTGAGTGGCGAGAGCCACAGCTCAGTCTGGTCCCTTATACCCTGCCACAGCGCTGCGGCGGTATGCTATTTGTCCCCTAAGCAGATCAGCTTCAGCACGGCCTGTTGACACTTCCCCACTGCAGTGCTACACTGCTTCCAGCTACTGACTGACGTCTGACTGGTGCTGCAAGAGGATAATTCGGAGGTGGAAGTGGAGAAGGAGGTGGAGGAGGAGAAGTGGGGGTTCGAGCCACTAACCTACGTGGTGGTGGAAACCCTGATGGAATTAGGGCCCGCAATCCTTGGCGTTGGTGGCAACTGTGCCATCCCAGGGTACGACTCGCTCCCGGCCTCCACAACATTCACCCAGTGTGCGTTCAGGGAAACGTAGCGTCCCTGGCCGAAAGCACTTGTCCATGTGTCCGTGGTTAAGTGGACCTTTCCAGTAACTGCGTTGGTCAGGGCACAGTTGATGTTACGGGACACATGTTGCTGTAAGGCTGGCACGGCACACCGTGAAAAATATTGGCGGCTGGGGACTGCGTAACGAGGGATGGCCGCCGACATCAGGCTGTGGAAGGCCTCAGTGTCCACAAGCCTAAATGGCAACATTTTCAGGGCCAGTAATTTGGAAAGTTGCGCATTTAGTGCTATGGCCTGTGGGTGAGTGGCTGGGTATTTGCGCTTGCGTTCAAATGCCTGGGGTAAGGACATTTGTACGCTGCGCTGGGACAGGGAAGTGGATGTGGTCGCTGATGGTGCTTGCAAAGGTCCAGGTGCAGGGCGGGAGGCATCAGGACCTGTGCCTTCGACAGGGGATTGGCCAGCACGTAACACAGGGGAAGAGGAGGCAGTGGTGTGACCCGCAGACACAGATTGTGGACCCAGGCGTTCGGCCCACCTATTACGGTGCTTTGATGCCATGTGGCGGATCATGCTGGTGGTGGTGAGGTTACACGCCCTGTAGCTGGCCAGCTAAGACCTGTCCTAGGTTGCTAACATAGCTTATATGTTTATACAGCTAGACCTGCCAATAACCTTATTACAGTTGCTATGTTTGTGTGTTAAAGACAAACGCAGAGTTATTTACAGTGACTTCATTTTTGGATGTCATGTAATAGTTATATTTTGTGTCCACAGAAGCAGAAAAAGATAATATGCCTTTAAGATTCATTATATAATATAAGGTAAGCTCAATGACACAGCATACACAACAGAAAGCATAGAGTTAAACTGTTGTTGCTGGGCAGGAGTGTTGACCAATCACAGCCAGCCTCACACAGCCCAGGAGTTTTGATCAATTATAGCCAGCCTCACACACAGCCTGTGTGGGAAATTCCCCTAGCAGGAGCTGCTGAAATCATTCACCAGAGAGAGGAGATTAACAGAAATTCACTCCACTAAGAGCTGTGTTTTATGGAAGCAGAGAGGCCAACATAGGTATTTCAACAGTTATATACACTCACCTAAAGAATTATTAGGAACACCTGTTCTATTTCTCATTAATGCAATTATCTAGTCAACCAATTACATGGCAGTTGCTTCAATGCATTTAGGGATGTGGTCCTGGTCAAGACAATCTCCTGATCTCCAAACTGAATGTCAGAATGGGAAAGAAAGGTGATTTAAGCAATTTTGAGCGTGGCATGGTTGTTGGTGCCAGACGGGCCGGTCTGAGTATTTCACAATCTGCTCAGTTACTGGGATTTTCACGCAGAACCATTTCTAGGGTTTACAAAGAATGGTGTGAAAAGGGAAAAAGATCCAGTATGCGGCCGTCCTGTGGGCAAAAATGCCTTGTGGATGCTGGAGGTCAGAGGAGAATGGGCCGACTGATTCAAGCTGATAGAAGAGCAACGTTGACTGAAATAACCACTCGTTACAACAGAGGTATGCAGCAAAGCATTTGTGAAGCCACAACACGCACAACCTTGAGGCGGATGGGCTACAACAGCAGAAGACCCCACCGGGTACCACTCATCTCCACTACAAATAGGAAAAAGAGGCTACAATTTGCATGAGCTCACCAAAATTGGACTGTTGAAGACTGGAAAAATGTTGCCTGGTCTGATGAGTCTCGATTTCTGTTGAGACATTCAAATGGTAGAGTCCGAATTTGGTGTAAACAGAATGAGAACATATATCCATCCTCTGATGGCTACTTCCAGCAGGATAATGCACCATGTCACAAAGCTCCAATCATTTCACATTGGTTTCTTGAACATGACAATGAGTTCACTGTACTAAAATGGCCCCACAGTCACCAGATCTCAACCCAATAGAGCATCTTTGGGATGTGGTGGAACGGGAGCTTCGTGCCCTGGATGTGCATCCCTCAAATCTCCATCAACTGCAAGATGCTATCCTATCAATATGGGCCAACATTTCTAAAGAATGCTATCAGCACCTTGTGGAATCAATGCCACGTAGAATTAAGGCAGTTCTGAAGGCAAAAGGGGTCCAACACCGTATTAGTATGGTGTTCCTAATAATTCTTTAGGCGAGTGTAATGTTCTTACTGTTAATATAGTGATTAGAACTGTATACTGAACTGGTTATATGTATGTTTACTTATAGTTCCACCATACAAACGAACTACTGAGCCATACAATCATACAATCCAAACCAAATTGCAATTGAAAATTCCAATTCCATATTGCAATCCAAATTGCATACAACCATACCAGATCATGCTTAACTAATCTGCAAATAGTTACTGCTAACTGCAAATTGCGACCAAATTCAGCAAGTGAACTATTAGTTAGACCTCAGATATACTTCTCAGAGAGATCATAAAAAGTGCTTAAATACCTTAAATTGAGAGTACAGATACTGAAGAGAGAAATATATCCACCATTATATGTTGAATGACAAGATTGAACAGTTGAACCACCATCTTATGCATACCGCCATTTTATGAATCTTTATGCAACACGTGTTATGTACATGGACTATCTGCTGCGGAGGCGGCAGTGTTATATATGAAGAAAAGTTGAAGTTAATAAAGAAGTTATTTCAAGCATTTGGTGTGCTCTTTAAACCTACTGCTTCCATAGAACGGCGCTAGAGGAATTAGAGTAATAGACAGTCTGGTTAGACTAAAAGTCAGAGATAACAGAATTCTTCTAATGCCACAGCGCAAAAGGCACTTCATAGTGCTGCGCCTGCCACACGCCCCTGCTCATTTTTGTATGGCACAGGTTGAAAATTAAAATTATTTGGTTGTCCGCACTTTCCTTAACCGCCTCCGGACCGCCTAACGCAGGATTGCGTTCCGGAGGCGGTCGATTCATTCCTCCTGGACGCGCCGGCGCGTCATCTCGCGAGACACGAGATTTCCTGTGAACGCGCGCACACAGGCGCGCGCGTTCACAGGAATGGCAGGTAAGCGAGTGGATCTACAGCCTGCCAGCGGCAATCGTTCGATGGCAGGCTGTAGATGCGATTTTTTTTAACCCCTAACAGGTATATTAGACGCTGTTTTGATAACAGCATCTAATATACCTGCTACCTGGTCCTCTGGTGGTCCTTTTTGCTTGGATCGACCACCAGAGGACACAGGCAGCTCAGTAATAAGTAGCACCAAGCCCCACACTACACTACACCCCCCCTGTCACTTATTAACCCCTTATTAACCCCTGATCACCCCATATAGGCTCCCTGATCATCCCCGTGTCATTGATCACCCCCTGTAATTGATCACCCCCTGTAAGGCTCCATTCAGACGTCCGTATGTGTTTTACGGATCCATGGATCGGATCCGCAAAACACATACGGACGTCTGAATGGAGCCTTACAGGGGGGTGATCAATGACAGGGGGGTGATCACCCCATATAGACTCCCTGATCACCCCCCTGTCATTGATCACCCCTCCTGTCATTGATCACCCCCCTGTCATTGATCACCCCCCCTGTAAGGCTCCATTCAGAGGTCCGTATGTGTTTTGCGGATCCACGGATCCATGGATCCGTGGATCCGCAAACACTTACGGACCTCTGAATGGAGCCTTACAGGGGGGTGATCAATGACAGGGGGGTGATCAGGGAGCCTATATGGGGTGATCACCCCCCCGTCATTGATCACCCCCCTGTAAGGCTCCATTCAGACATCCGTATGTGTTTTACGGATCCGCGGATCCGTGGATCCGCAAAACACGGACACCGTGGATCCGCAAAACACATACGGTCGTCTGAATGGAGCCTTACAGGGGGGTGATCAATAACAGTGTGGTGATCACCCCATATAGACTCCCTGATCACCCCCCTGTCATTGATCACCCCCTGTAAGGCTCCATTCAGACATTTTTTTGGCACAAGTTAGCGGAAATTGATTTTTTATATTTTTTTTTCCTTACAAAGTCTCATATTCCACTAACTTGTGACAAAAAATAAAATCTCACATGAACTCACCATACCCCTCACGGAATCCAAATGCGTAACATTTTTTAGACATTTATATTCCAGACTTCTTCTCATGCTTTAGGGCCCCTAAAATGCCAGGGCAGTATAAATACCCCACAAGTGACCCCATTTCGGAAAGAAGACACCCCAAGGTATTCGCTGAGGGGCATATTGAGTCCATGAAAGATTGAACTTTTTGTCCCAAGTTAGCGGAAAGGGAGAATTTGTGAGAAAAAATATATATATATCAATTTCTGAGAAAAAAAAAATAAAAAATCAATTTCCGCTAACTTGTGCAAAAAAAAAAAAAAATCTTCTATGAACTCGCCATGCCCCTCATTGAATACCTTGGGGTGTCTTCTTTCCAAAATGGGGTCACATGTGGGGTATTTATACTGCCCTGGCATTTTAGGGGCCCTAAAGTGTGAGAAGAAGTCTGGGATCCAAATGTCTAAAAATGCCCTCCTAAAAGGAATTTGGGCCCCTTTGCGCATCTAGGCTGCAAAAAAGTGTCACACATGTGGTATCGCCGTACTCAGGAGAAGTTGGGCAATGTGTTTTGGGGTGTCATTTTACATATACCCATGCTGGGTGAGATAAATATCTCGGTCAAATGCCAACTTTGTATAAAAAAATGGGAAAAGTTGTCTTTTAGAGAGATATTTCTCTCACCCAGCATGGGTATATGTAAAAAGACACCCCAAAACACATTGCCCAACTTCTCCTGAGTACGGCGATACCACATGTGTGACACTTTTTTGCAGCCTAGGTGGGCAAAGGGGCCCACATTCCAAAGAGCACCTTTCGGATTTCACAGGGCATTTTTTACACATTTTGATTTCAAACTACTTCACACGCATTAGGGCCCCTAGAATGCCAGGGCAGTATAACTACCCCACAATTGACCCTATTTTGGAAAGAAGACACCTCAAGGTATTTCGTAATGGGCATAGTGAGTTCATGGAAGTTTTTATTTTTTGTCACAAGTTAGTGGAATATGAGACTTTGTAAGGAAATTTTTTTTTTTTAAAAAATCATCATTTTCCACTAACTTGTGACAAAAAATAAAAAGTTCGATGAACTCACTATGCCCATCAGCGAATACCTTAGGGTGTCTACTTTCCGAAATGGGGTCATTTGTGGGGTGTTTGTACTGCCCTGGCATTTTAGGGGCCCTAAAGCATGAGAAGAAGTCTGGAATATAAATGTCTAAAAAATGTTACGCATCCGGGCATTGTAGAACCTCAGGAAACATGACAGGTGCTCAGAAAGTCAGAGCTGCTTCAAAAAGCGGAAATTCACATTTTTGTACCATAGTTTGTAAACGCTATAACTTTTACCCAAACCATTTTTTTTTACCCAAACATTTTTTTTTTATCAAAGACATGTAGAACAATAAATTTAGAGAAAAATTTATATAGAAATGTAGTTTTTTTTAAAAAGTTTTACAACTGAAAGTGAAAAATGTCATTTTTTTGGAAAAATTTTGGTAAATTTCGATTAATAACAAAAAATGTAAAAATGTCAGCAGCAATGAAATACCACCAAATGAAAGCTCTATTAGTGAGAAGAAAAGGAGGTAAAATTCATTTGGGTGGTAAGTTGTATGACCAAGCAATAGACCCGTGAAAGTAGTGTAGTGCAGAATTGTAAAAAGTGGTCTGGTCATTAAGGGGGTTTAAGCTAGGGGAGCTGAGGTGGTTAATAAAGCGCCAGACTGCGGAAAGCCTACCCCTTAGCAAGGGAGATTTCCGCAAGGGTGTGCTCTGGGGAACAGTTTCGGGCCTGTTTGGTGTGGCCCGCCTTCTCCCTTTTACCACCCTACTGCCTCTTCCAGCCTGTTGCGGTGATGCGGATCCCTCCCCCTCTGTACTGCTGTCCTCGCTTGGCTTGCTACCTTCCCAGGTTGGGTGATTTCATCGTCCACCACCTCCTCTTCCACTTCCTCACTCTGCTCATCCTCCTGACTTGTTGACCTAAACACAACCTCAGTGATTGACAACTGTGTCTCATCCTCATCATCAAGCTCTTGAGACACTAATTGCCGTTGACTTATTGTCAACTGTGTCTCATCATCATTATCCACCTCGTAAAACACTAATTGCCGTTCCCCACCGTCATTTTCTTGTGACTGTGGATGCTCAAGAGTTTGGGAATCAGGGCACAAGATCTCATGTCCCTCTTCAAGCGGGCTTGGCGAGAGGACCAAATCAAGGAATGGCGCTGAAAAGAGCTCCTCGGAATATCCGAGTGTGGGATCACTTGTTTGGCAAGACTCTCCATGGTGGGAGGAAGAAGGATCAGGGTGAGGATTCTGTTGACCAGACTCTTGGCTACAGAGACTGGACTTGGTGGAAGACAGGGTGGTGCTTAACCGACTGGAAGCATTATCTACTAAAATTGTAAGTTATAGTAGCTCACCCCACATATCACCGTGGTAATGGTGCCCTGCTGTAAGTGATTCACCTCCTCTCTTAGTTTAAACAAATATTAATTAATCAGCAAGCACTCACCATCGGAATTTCACATATATAACACATTTATTAATTAGATAAAATTAGTTGATTTGATAAAATATACTATAATCAATACTATAAAATATACCTTAAAACTAGTCTATACATATAACATCTAAAATTGTGACCATATAACCAATTACAAATCGATAAGAATATCAAGAATAGAATATATTAAAATCGAATAAAAATCGAATATTTATCACATAGAATTATTTTGATGTGACTTTTTTCGAATGTAATTCGAACAAAATTTCAAACATCCATTAATCTTCCAAAGTATGTTCGTCTCTATGTCTTTGTTGAGGATTTTAAATGAGTCAATATAAAGTTCCTTACAGAATGTATATAATTGCAATGAACAAAGATCGGATCAGTCTTTGATATCTTTAGTTTTTGCCCTGCAGTGTCTGGTGTTTTCAGTTGGGACACTAAGGCTGCGCAGTTGTAATTGATGAGTAACTTTCGAATTAATACGATTTATCTTGCATAATATAGTCAATTGTTCGTATAAAATTCAATTATGCTTACTGTAGAGGCGTCCCTCTCACAGTGCTCGTTACTCACCCAAACCCAGAACTGTTGTCTTTGCTTTTCATATGGCGTAGTTATAGCGCTCAGCTGTCGGCGTCCCACGTGTTGGTGTGTAGAAACGTGGTATTCCTCTATGGGTATACAGCTTGAAGAAAAAAAATCTATAAGAATATTTATATACAGGAAGATACTAATTGCAAATGTTTTTAACGAACTTTTTAAAAACATTTTTAGCACATTATATAACAACACTTGTAAGTTTAATATATTTTTAATAATAAAGTAGTTTTTTTTATCTTATCTTATTTAATATATGTTTAGATTATATCACTATAAAAAGTGACCATATTATAATTGATATGAAATCGACATGCATATACAAAACAATATAGAAATGCATAGAATAGAGTTATTGCATATTTAAGAATGAGATATGCCAAAAAAATACAATTTGGAGAAAAACTGCAAGAAAACGCAATATAAATGCATATGCGTTTTTGGGTATTTCCATTCTCTTCTTTGAAACAACCATTGAGTATAAAGTTGAATGATATTTAAGCTATATATTGTACATTTTGTATGTGGAACAATGTAGAAGTGTATGGAATGGAATTAAGGTATATTGAGGAGTAAGATATGCCAAAAAACGTAATTTGAAGAAAAACCGCACGAAAAACGCATTATAAACTCATATGTGTTTTTTGGGTAATTTCACTCTTCTTGAAACTATTATTGAGTATAGAGTTACATGTCATTCAAGCTATATATTGTACAGGGAGTGCAGAATTATTAGGCAAGTTGTATTTTTGAGGATTAATTTTATTATTGAACAACAACCATGTTCTCAATGAACCCAAAAAACCCATTAATATCAAAGCTGAATATTTTTGGAAGTAGTTTTTAGTTTGTTTTAGTTTTAGCTATTTTAGGGGGATATCTGTGTGTGCAGGTGACTATTACTGTGCATAATTATTAGGCAACTTAACAAAAAACAAATATATACCCATTTCAATTATTTATTTTTACCAGTGAAACCAATATAACATCTCAACATTCACAAATATACATTTCTGACATTCAAAAACAAAACAAAAACAAATCAGTGACCAATATAGCCACCTTTCTTTGCAAGGACACTCAAAAGCCTGCCATCCATGGATTCTGTCAGTGTTTTGATCTGTTCACCATCAACATTGCGTGCAGCAGCAACCACAGCCTCCCAGACACTGTTCAGAGAGGTGTACTGTTTTTCCTCCTTGTAAATCTCACATTTGATGGTGGACCACAGGTTCTCAATGGGGTTCAGATCAGGTGAACAAGGAGGCCATGTCATTAGATTTTCTTCTTTTATACCCTTTCTTGCCAGCCACGCTGTGGAGTACTTAGACGCGTGTGATGTAGCATTGTCCTGCATGAAAATCATGTTTTTCTTGAAGGATGCAGACTTCTCCCTGTACCACTGCTTGAAGAAGGTGTCTTCCAGAAACTGGCAGTAGGACTGGGAGTTGAGCTTGACTCCATCCTCAACCCGAAAAGGCCCCACAAGCTCATCTTTGATGATACCAGCCCAAACCAGTACTCCACCTCCACCTTGCTGGCGTCTGAGTCGGCTGGAGCTCTCTGCCCTTTACCAATCCAGCCACGGGCCCATCCATCTGGCCCATCAAGACTCACTCTCATTTCATCAGTCCATAAAACCTTAGAAAAATCAGTCTTGAGATATTTCTTGGCCCAGTCTTGACGTTTCAGCTTGTGTGTCTTGTTCAGTGGTGGTCGTCTTTCAGCCTTTCTTACCTTGGCCATGTCTCTGAGTATTGCACACCTTGTGCTTTTGGGCACTCCAGTGATGTTGCAGCTCTGAAATATGGCCAAACTGGTGGCAAGTGGCATCTTGGCAGCTGCACGCTTGACTTTTCTCAGTTCATGGGCAGTTATTTTGCGCCTTGGTTTTTCCACACGCTTCTTGCGACCCTGTTGACTATTTTGAATGAAACGCTTGATTGTTCGATGATCACGCTTCAGAAGCTTTGCAATTTTAAGAGTGCTGCATCCCTCTGCAAGATATCTCACTATTTTTGACTTTTCTGAGCCTGTCAAGTCCTTCTTTTGACCCATTTTGCCAAAGGAAAGGAAGTTGCCTAATAATTATGCACACCTAATTCAGGGTGTTGATGTCATTAGACCACACCCCTTCTCATTACAGAGATGCACATCACCTAATATGCTTAATTGGTAGTAGGCTTTCGAGCCTATACAGCTTGGAGTAAGACAACATGCATAAAGAGGATGATGTGGTCAAAATACTCATTTGCCTAATAATTCTGCACGCAGTGTATATTTTATACATAAAACAATGTAGAAATGCATGGAACAGAGTTATGGTATACTTAGGAGTGAGATAAGCCCAAAAACGCAATTTGAAGAAAAACCGCAAGAAAAACGCAATATAAACGCATATGCGTTTTTTGGTTATTTTCATTCCTCCTCAATTCTCCTTGAAATAATTATTGAATATAGAGTTGAATGTCATTTAGGTTATAGATTGTACATTTGGCAAGTTATTTTTATATTTTTATATATATATATAAAGAGATATATCCTTGCCAGAGTTTCCAACATCCCGAAAATCCAGGTTTTTGAAGCAACTATCGACACTATATATAAGGAAGAAAATAGTTTGGTTTCCATTTAAGCCACTGAGGAAGAGGTGAGGTCACCTCGAAACGCGTCTGGCGGACTAAAGGAACCAAACTACTAAATCCACATATCCTGCAGGATCAAGAAATATTCTAAAAAGCTGGAATTATTTAAAACAAACCCTATAACTTCGTCTTTTCTTCAAGCTGTATACCCATAGAGGAATACCACGTTTCTACACACCAACACGTGGGACGCCGACAGCTGAGCGCTATAACTACGCCATATGAAAAGCAAAGACAACAGTTCTGGGTTTGGGTGAGTAACCAGCACTGTGAGAGGGACGCCTCTACAGTAAGCATAATTGAATTTTATACGAACAATTGACTATATTATGCAAGATAAATCGTGTTAATTCGAAAGTTACTCATCAATTACAACTGCGCAGCCTTAGTGTCCCAACTGAAAACACCAGACACTGCAGGGCAAAAACTAAAGATATCAAAGACTGATCCGATCTTTGTTCATTGCAATTATATACATTCTGTAAGGAACTTTATATTGACTCATTTAAAATCCTCAACAAAGACATAGAGACGAACATACTTTGGAAGATTAATGGATGTTTGAAATTTTGTTCGAATTACATTCAAAAAAAGTCACATCAAAATAATTCTATGTGATAAATATTCGATTTTTATTCGATTTTAATATATTCTATTCTTGATATTCTTATAGATTTGTAATTGGTTATATGGTCACAATTTTAGATGTTATATGTATAGACTAGTTTTAAGGTATATTTTATAGTATTGATTATAGTATATTTTATCAAATCAACTAATTTTATCTAATTAATAAATGTGTTATATATGTGAAATTCCGATAGGTGAGCGCCTGCTGATTAATTAATATTGGAAGCATTATCTGCTGCAATCCAACCGACCTCCTGCTCGCACTGGTCTGACTTCGAGAACGTTGTCTTGTGCCGCCCTGCAAACTGGGACATGAAGCTAGGTATCGTGGATGATAGGTTTTTCTTGTGCTCTGGCAGCAGGCACAGTTTCACCGCGCCCAGGGCCACGGGCTCTGCGTGCACCATCAGCATCACGGCCACTTCCCTGTCCCTTACTGCTCGCCTTCTTCATATTAAATGTTATATATGATTGAAAGTCTGTCACACGTACAAGTAGTGTAGGATTTGGAAGTGTATGCGCAAAAAAATTAAAAAAGGTATTTCGGATGCGCACACGTTACACAGGAGAAATACCGCAGATAATGTCGCTGATAGAAGCGGCAAATATAAAATTACAGGGAATGTCACAGGTATTTTGGATGCGCACACGTTACACTGGAGATGTGGCGCTGGTAAGGTCACTGTCTGCAGTGGACACAGTCTACGGAAAAAGTACACTGGATGTCACAGATATTTGTGGGATGCGCACACGTTACACAGGAGATGTAACGCAGATAATTTGCGTTAACTATTGCACGCTATTTAGCGCAGGATGCGCTAACAATATATATTGCTGCCACACACAATAGTCCTTAAAAGGACTTTTGGATCTGTAAAGTTTTAGCGATTGAGCGCAGGTTGCGCTAACAATATTTGTTGCTGCTGCCACACACAACAATAGTCCTTAAAAGCACTTCTGGGTCTCTGCCAAGTTTTTCTACAGAAAAAAAAAAACTAATTTCACTCCCTACACTGTCTGTCCCTTCCTCAGCACAGCTCTCCCTGACTAACACTGAGCTGAACACTTGTCATCGGGTGCTATATCGCACCCGATGACGCGTTTCGGGCCAGCCAATCACTGTAATGCCAATAACCAACATGGCTACGGCATTACAGTGAGGGCAATACTCACCCGCACAGTTATTGGCTGCGTAGCAGCCAACAAACGTGCGGGGAGGAGACTCTAGCATTACACTCGAGCACATGCAGAATTCGGCCGAATTCAGTCATGTGCCGAGCATCGAGATGCTCTAACCGAATTGGTGTTCGGCCAAGCTAGTCAAGAAGTCGGCTCATCACTAGGTCTATCAGTTCTGGTGCAACAAATGCAATGAGCAGGACCGTGGTACGGTTAGGCGGACGCCAAAATTATGCAGTGGGTCAGATTATGGATATATAAGTCTATAGTTTTTGTTCGTGACGCCAATTGCAGCATGCGCAGGGTACAGTCTCAGGGCCCTTTAAGGTGTTGCAACTCACGTACCAGGTGAGGAATGCCAGAGTGGTGTAATGTTTCTGTGTAGTAGTAGCAATAGTGTCAACAGTGTCTCCTACCTGGGTACGGCTGGACTCCTGGATCCTGGCTCACTTGCAATAAATGAGTGAGTTGCTAGTAGGAGTAATTGAGGAACTTGGTAGCAATGAATGAGATCCAGACTTGGAATATATTTCAACTTGTCTTTACTGGAGGCAGCATTAATCCATATGAGATACAGCAATAGTCCTTGGGTCCCAGCAGGTATTGGCAATGTGTGGCAGGGATCAATATCTCTTCTGCTTCTATCATGTGCCTGGAGCTCTCTTGCAGGATTAGTCGTCTGCTTATGGCTCTGTAGTATGTGGCAGGAATCTATACCTTCTGCTCTGTCTATCTTCTGCTGTGTAGGGGACTGACTAGCTGAGGAGGAATTTGGCTTCTCCTGGTCTCTGGATAGTACTCACAGTTATGCTCACAGGCAATGGTTCGTTCTGGAGGTGGCTGCTTGCTTGTCAACCAGCCGAGGCTGAAGGCTCAGACTGGGTATGAAGATCTTTGGTCTCAACCGAGACAAGATCCTGGGTTGGATCCCTAGAACTGGGAGCTCCTACCAGCACAGCCTTCCCCCTAGCAGGGGTAGCTGGCACACTAATTGAACTTCCTTTCATCCCCATGAGGCAGGACATGGGCCAGCCCACTCTGCTCAAAGAGGGGGGAGCTAAACTGGAATGTACTATTCCAGTTTAGAAACACTAAACTGACACTAAGGCCTTGCTAAAAATTGCTGCCACCTGCTGGTGTACATGGAAATTACAGCAAATACATGTAACAGGCTTAGAAAATGCACATTTGTGAGAATGTGATGTTAAATTACACAGGATAACAATGCAGATACACTTAACAGGTTGTAGCGGGGTAAAAGAGTTTGGTAACATAACTCTGGGATGTTACACAAACACAGCAGTGGAGGCGGCTCGTATGCTTCGTAATAGTGGGATCACAGACGTCAATGTAAGTACCGTGCGACGTGCATTACACAAGTCTGGAATGATGGCCCGAAAAAAGGTGAAGAACCCTCGACTTCAATATCATCATAAGAAGCGTCGGCAAGAGTTTGAAAAAAAGTACGGACACTAGAAGATTGGATTTTGAGAGATGAGATGAAAGTCAATAGACTGGGCTCTGATAGGTGCAAATGGGCCTGGAAGGGAAAAGGGGGATAATGGATCGAGAAATTGTAGAAACTGTCAAGTTCGTTGGAGGAAGCCTGATGATATGGGGTTGTTTCACAGCCAACGTCGTTGGATACTTGACCAGGATCGATGGTGGTCTCAATGCTGAGCCATATGTGAGTATCCTATAAGACGAGTTACTTCATACACTCGAGCACTATGGGTATGAGAAGGACGACATAGTGTTCCAGCAGGACAACGACCCGAAGCATACGTCGAGATTGAAGAAATTGTTCAATGAAGTAGAGGTGCTGGATTGGACACCACAGCCCTCAGACCTCAACCCAATCGAACACTTGTGGGTAGAGCTGAAGAAAGGAATGGCACAACTCTAGGGACACCACTTATCAGCTGTCTGAAAGGTTTATGCAGCCTCTTCGTCGTTTATATTGAGTTTTTCTCTGGTTCGTACTACACAAACTGCCCTCAGCTCAGGTGACCATACAGAGAGTCTCACTTCAGTCCATGAACTGCTAAAACAAATATGTAAGACTGGACAAGGCCCAGAGATATTTTAGGTCCGGGTATCTCCAAGACATCATGTGAAGATTGGATAACCTGAACTTTGGGATATTTGATGCTCGTGGTCAATTAGCTGTTCATGGTCCTTCAGTCCACTATCAACCTGTTAAAGTGTCATATCATTCTGTCCACTAGATGGTACTAAACTCCATATCATCTCTATCGGACCACTGAAGACACGCCAAATACAGCACTCCCATATCTCTGGACGTCCCATAGAGAAGACTGGAGCAGCATTCACCCTGTAGACTCCAGGACCCTATTCTGCTGATCGGTGGGAAACACAACGGTAGAACCCCCACTAATCAGATATAACCTGACAAGTTCTTATGGTGGGACTGCCACCTTAAAGGGGTATTCCCATCTGGACATTTATAGCATATTGATAGGAAACGCCTTACATGTCAGATAGCTGAGACTCCCACCTCTGAGACCTGCTCTCAGGAACAGGGCCCCGCTGTGAATGGAGTGCATGCCTCGCATGTGCAGATTTCTCCATTGATTGGGATGGAAGTTCCAAAAATAGCCAAGTGCTGGCTTGGCTATTTTTGAAATCCACTAGCAGTCAATGGAGGTGATGCTGCGCATGCTCTTCATTCACGATAGTGCCCTGTCCTGGACATAAGAGCAGGTCTCAGAGGTGGGACTCTGGTTCTTCACTGTAAGAGTCTGTGGAGTAGTCACCTCAGCAACTGGTTCTTTACTGTAAGAGCTGTGAGTCTGTGGAGTTATAGGGTTATAGATATGGGGATAGCAGTTGGGTTCTCTTTGGCCTGCTTTTCCGCAAAGGAAACGGCACCTACTTGTGATACAACCTCTGGTTCCTTCACCCTCCTTTCAGTAACCAGGTCAGGTTGAGGACACTTCACCGATGAGTGATCCCTTCATACTGGAAGTTGCAGTGAAGATGGTCCAGGAGGGTGCACGTAGCGGCATGACGTAGGGGTGCCGCGCTCCTCCTCTGGCTGCCCTCTCCTCTCTCTCCCCACCTCGCTCCTGGATGTGAAGGAACGCCGATCCCAGACCAGACCAGCCCTGGCTAATCGAGCCTAGATGGGACCGAGAGCAACCTCCAGACGTGACCTCCCTGATGTGACCTGCCCTTGGCTGCTTCGTCCTGCCGTCTGCCGCGATCTGCTTTGATGCAGGATTAACAGTGCTGTCTGTTACTTTCCCTGAGCGGTCTCCCGCGGCTCAAAGTGACCTGCTGCCTGCCGCTTCATCCTGCCGCCCGCCGCTGCCTTACGGTACCTGCCTTGATCCACTGCCTGCCTGCGGCCCGCTGTATGGTATCTGCTCTGCCCCTTGTTCACTGCCGGCTGTGACCCGCCATACGCTGTTTTTTGCCTCTGATCGGTGGTATCCCTGTGTTTGCCTGCATGTGGTCTGCTGCCTGCGAGGTATTGGGGGCGCTGGAGCTGGTGAGCCTGCTGGGTTGCTGAGCTGCGGTGTCCGTGGGTGGAGTAGAGAGCCTGGGTTTGGTGTCCGGTGGGTGAATAGATATCTCTCGTTTCATTAACACACTAATATTCTTGGGGAGATGGCAGTGGTCTGGTGTTGTTAGCGGGGGGCCTTGTGAGGACGGGGTGTACTATAATCCACGGATTTTCTGTGGCCCTTGTTGGATTTCCGTGGGTGCTGGTAGCTGTATGCCTCGCTGTGGGCATTGGAGCTGGGCCCTGGGAACTGAAGGAACTTAAGGAACGGTTCCCCCCCCCCCCCTTTTTTTTAATTTTTTTTTATTTATTTTTTTGCTATAGATGAAGCGACAAGGCCCAAGAGGATCTCTTTCCACGGATGGACGTTAGGCCTCCCTTTATCTACTCTATGTGGATGGGCTGACCCTTTGAAAATTGCAGTCGTCAATGGGAAACTGACTTGGGCGCTTTTTGTTATTATAGTGGGGTGCCTGAAAAATTGTATTTTTGGGGTTTTAACCAGAAATGCAAGAACGGCGTCATTACTGGGTATTTTGCTGTCGTATTAAGTAAACTGGTCTTACACACTAATCCTAATTTCAATAAGATACTTAGTTATTTAGTGGTTTCGCCACACGTTCATGTATATGATTTCCAACTATATATTTTGTTTGTTAGTGGCTCTGTACTTTTCTTCTCCTTAGGTGACGATTGTTATATAATTACCTGTACTTTTCTTCTCCTTAGGTGACGATTGTTATATAATTACTTGTAACTGTTTATAGGTTTTTATTTGGGGGATGTAACTATCCAATTAGTTGGCAACTATTTTGTGGGTAGGGGTGTTTATAAGTGTGTTTATAATTGCAGTTTACTTACTTAGACAAAAATGCCGCCAAAATTTCGCAAATCAGGAGGAGTGACCTCCCCAAAAGGAGGATCAGGGGGGAGCCCACAGGCCCGGTTAGATAAATTTCTGAAGTCACCACCACCTAAAACTAGGGGAGGTGTACATAGATCTGCTTCTCAGATTGAGCCAGGATTAGATAATACGGATCAGTTAGAACGGGGTTTATCAAAGGTCAGTTCCTCCCATGGTGAAGGTTTTGACAGTATCAATAAAAAACTCCAGGATATACTGAGTAGTGAATGCTACTAACACTTCGGTGACAGAGTTGACTTCTTCCCTTGCAGTGGTTCAAGGCGACATTACCATAATAAGAGACGAAATGTCGAAGTTGAGACTAAAGGTGAAGGAATTGGAGACTGCAGTCAACTCTGTCACCGTAGAGAATGATCTATTAAAGAACAGACTAGAAGAGGTAGATGAAGATCGCTCTTGGTTAAGGAGAAAAGTGGTAGAGCTGGAGGATAGGTCTCGTAGATATAATCTGCGGTTAGTAGGGTTTCCAGAAGGGGCAGAAAAGGATAACCCGCCGAATTTTATTCAGAAGTGGTTGGTAGAAAGTCTGGGACCTGATTATGATGTATCTACCTTCTGTGTGGAAAGAGCCCATAGAATCCCCTTCAAAAAACCTCCTCCAGGGGCCCCTCCCAGGGCAATCCTGGCAAAATTTGTTTGCTCAAAGGATCGGGACTGGGTCCTTAGACGCAAAAGAGATGTAGAAAACATACAATTTAATGGTAATCTGATATCAATCTTTCCCGATTTTTCGCGAGAGACACAAAATAAAAGAAGATCTTTTTTTGATGTGAAAAAAAGATTGATTGCAGCTAAGATTGCCTATTCAATGTTATATCCCGCTAAATTGAGAGTGGTATACAATGACTCTGTGCGGTTCTTTTCCACACAGTCGGAGGCTGCGCAATGGTTGGACCTAAAGGGCCTATGAAAAGTACGGAAGGTGGGTGAGGAGGGAGGTTAATGAGGGGAGGTGGCAGGGGGGAGGTTTGGTGGAAGGAGAGAGGTTGATGGGTATTGTGAAATGCCCTGTCAACCATTCTGGGGGTGGGTTTAAGGGAGGGATTGGCTGCCGTCGTTTGCTGTGCAGATTTGCGTGCCGCTCCGTTAAGAAAGGGGGGTTAGAAATTCCCTTTATTCATAGGATATGCCGTGTAACATTCTATTTTGGAATGTGAGAGGGCTGGGAGACAGGGTGAAGAGGACGGTGGTATTCGACCTTGTGGTCCGCCATCTGCCGGCGATTGTGGTACTACTGGAGACCCATGCTACCTTAGATAGGATTTATATACTGAAAAGGAAATGGGCTTCTCTTGAGTACCACGCTTGCTACTCCTCTTATGCAAGAGGGGTTAGCGTATATATTCATCATGGGATGGAGTATCAGCCGCTAGATAGCCTGATTGATAAAGAAGGGAGATTTGTATTCCTCCACGGGTATTGGAAAGGGCAGGAGGTCATATTGGCTTTTATTTATATCCCCGCACCATTTAATGCAACGGTGTTTTCACAGCTGGTCCAATATATATCCACAAAAAATCAATGTGCGCTATTAGTGGCAGGTGATTTTAATGCAGTACCTGATCCTGAGTTGGATCGGTTCTCGTCGTTCTCTGGGCGCGGTCGCGCGGGATCCCCTTTGACTGTTGTGTGCCAGGAGTTGGCGCTGGTCGATATCTGGCGCCACCTCTATGGCAATAAAAAAATCTTCTCATGTTTTAGCCAGTCATTCGGGTCAATGTCCCGTATAGATCTGGCGTTTGCAAGTCGGGATCTGTGCGGTCGCGTCCTGAGAATGAGGTATGAACCTCATGGAATCTCGGATCACTCCCCAGTTCTTGTTATATTTGCGGAAGCCCCAAATACAGGTAGAATCTTTAAACTGAACCCGCACTGGTTTGATGTGATAGGGGAGCAATCCCGAATAGACCAGGATATTCAGGAATTTTGGGACCTTAATGTAGGATCGGCACATATTCACTACGTGTGGGACGCTCTGAAAGCCCATATAAGGGGCTTATACTTTAGCAAAATTAATGGGTTTAGAAAGGTAGTACGGCGCAGGGAACAACAATTGACAGACTTAATAAGGAGTTTACGCGCCGCATTAATTAACTCCTATACGGAGCAATCCATTAATCAGCTAAAAGAGGCCAACTTACAGCTTAAGACGCTCCTATATAAAAAAGCACAACATAAGCTCTTATTTCAAGGCCAGAATCGTTTTTGCGAATCTGGTAAAACGGGCAGGTTTTTGGCTCGTCTGGTGGCCAACCAGAGAGAGTCTACCAGTATAAGAGAAATCAGAAACTTACAGGGTGTTGGGGTGAGTTCTGCAGAGGAGATAAGGGAGGAATTTGCGAGATATTATTCTACCCTTTATAAATCTGAGTCTATGTCTAGTCGCACCGATATGGATCTATATCTTCAAAGATTAGAGCTCCCCCAGTTATGTTCTCAAGATAGAGAGCGCTTGGACTCCCCCATCCTTTTAGAGGAACTCCAGGCGACTCTTCCCTCTCTAAAATATAAATCAGCCCCTGGTTCAGATGGATTGCCGTTTGATCTATATAGGTACCATGCTAAAGTACTTTTGCCGATCCTGCTTTTAGTCCTGAATGAATCCCGTGCATGCTGCTCTTTACCTCTATCATTTAGAGAGGCAGTGATTATCTTGGTCTTAAAAAAGGAGAAGGATCCGTGTGATATGGGGTCATATAGACCCATATCACTTTTAAATACGGACTATAAGATTTTTGCAAAAATTTTGGCCAATCGTCTAAAGAGGGTTATAGCGGATTTGGTACACCCCAATCAGACGGGCTTTATCCCGGGACGTCAAATACATACGAGTCTATATAGGGTATATTTGAATTTGTCTATTGGGGGCAGTATAGACCACTCCATTCTGTCTTTAGACGCCGCAAAGGCGTTTGACAGGATGGAGTGGTCCTTTTTGTGGGCTACAATGTCCCATTTTGGCCTTGGGAATCCGTTTCTGGAAATGACTCAAATGCTATATGCACAGCCAGTTGCATGTATCAGTGTCAACGGTGTTAGCTCTTCTCCCGTTACGATGCGGAGAGGGATGAGACAGGGCTGTCCCCTGTCTCCTCTCCTCTTCGCTCTTTTTATTGAACCATTGGCTTCCCGGATTCGCTTAGATAGTCGTATAGACGGTTTTGGGGTGGCGGGAGTGGGCGATAAAATAAGCTTATATGCCGATGACGTGATCCTGTTCCTGGATCAGGGATGGAAAATTCTCCCGTATGTCATAGAGGTAATAGAAGATTATGGTAGACTATCAGGTTATAGAATCAATTGGTCAAAGTCATCTCTCCTCCCGCTGAACCGCAAAGCTGTAGACGAGGGGAGGCGAGTTCGTGTTTTGGCCCCTAATGATACTTTAGATTATTTGGGGGTTAAGATTGGGGTCCCTATAAATAGGTTTTATGATCTTAATCTGGCTCCGGTGTTGAATAAAGTTAGGGACAAAATCAACGCTTGGCGGAAATTGATACTGGCACAGACGGACCGAATAGCTTTGATTAAAATGATTATCTTACCGATAGTTTTGTTTCCGTTGTGTGCCTCCCCCATCTGGATAGATGAAATCTTCTTTCATAGGTTGGAGACTATGATCAACGATTTAATTTGGGGAAGGAAGAGGGTTCGTATAAAACAGAGATATCTATGGCTGTCGGAGGCAGATGGGGGGCTGTCATTACCTTTTTTTCAAGGTTATTTTCTATGTGCACAGATTCAGCGTTGTTGTTTTTCAAAAGAGAGTTTACTTTCACGATATTTGACTAAAGTTTTTGATAAACCACTTGATAATATTTTTGCATGTTTGGAGACTGGGTTTATGGGAATGGGGAGGTCCTTGCTGATCCCGTGCTCACTGCAGAGGGTGTGGAACAGACTGAAGAAGATCCTTAAATCTTCCGGTCCGTTTGTTTTCACCCCTCTGTGGGAGAACAGGGGGCTGGAGGAGTTCTTCAAAATCACAGATTTTGGTTATTGGTTACGTAAAGGTATCAACAGAGTGTCCGACCTTTTTTTTATGGGTCGCTTTAAATCATTTTTGGAATTTGGTTTTTCAGATAGTTCACCATTAGACTTATTTATGTATTCACGTTTGAAACATATATTTGAAACCTCTAGGAATAGGGGGTTTATTTTTCCACGAGAGAATATATTTTTTGATTTTTGTGACGCCCGAATGGCACTGGCAACTGTAACACCTTTCAAAAGCATAGATAAGTGGGAGCAAGAGTTGAATTGCCCCCCACTACAGTGGTCTACTATTTATAGGAATGTGAGAAGGGCGACAGTTTCCAGTGCGCACAGGTTAATTCAATTTAAGATACTCCATAGACTATATTATACGCCTAAAACCCAAGGAAAATTTCTCCAAAATAAAGACCGGGATTGCTGCTGCTCTAAATGTGGATATATTAATGCCAACTATGTCCATTTGCTTTGGAGCTGCAGCAAAATAAGAAGTTATTGGGATGAGGTTTTCGCTACCCTACAAAGGGAGAGTTCAATGAATTATAACCCGGGAATTTTGGTAGTGATCTTTGGAGATTATGGGTCAGATGTGGAAGTCCCGCCCCAGGTCAGACGGATTTGGATGCGGGGATTGATGGTCGCTAAAGCTATATTGATAAAGTATTGGGGCTCTGTCTCCCCGCCCTCAATAAGGGAGTGGGGTTCATACCTCCAAAAAATTAGGGTATATGAGGACATTGAAAGGAAACGGAGAGCCGCACGCAGAACTGCATAGCTATAATTAATACTGATACTATTCTATACAACAATGAATGGAGTGGACGGCAGCCAATGGGGGGGGGGGGGGGGGGGTTGATATAGTTATTATTATATATTATCTTGAGGGTGTTATTAGGATGTGGTGTAGAACTTTTCTTGTAAGGATGTCTATGATTGCCATGCTGGACACTCCTCTGTGATTAATATTGTTTTTATGTATTAATACTATGATCTGGAAAATAAAAATATATATTTATATAAAAAAAAAAAGAAGATGGTCCAGGAGCCAAAGACCCGGAACAGAGCAGGTACATACAGTCTGTATTTCTTCAGAAGTCCTGCTGGGGGGTATTAATATAAAGAAGTCCATGTAGAGCATCGACCACGTGTGGATACTGATATAGATGGGAGAGGTGGAGAGTTAACCCTTTACTTCTGTAACACATTTAACACTCAGTAAATAGGGAAACTATATAAGTAGAGACTCCGCAGGAGTCTGGGAGGAATGGCTGCTGTAATATGACTGCACCCAGCTGCTATAACTGCCCCCGGTAATCTGGGATGGGATATGAGCTGCAAACCAGAATTCCCGTGTAACTAAGGAATGTCTGGAACGACCACGAAAAGTAAAATAGAGACTCATCTTTCTGAAAAATAATTTATTTTAGAACCCCCCCATACATGTCAGATGCACTCAGTGACCTCATAACAGCACCAGTTACATTTACCCCATAATAACCACAGTGCCTCCATAATTACCAACCTGTCAGCCAAATTGACCTTATATTTGTAGTTCCGTGTTAGCCAGAGCGCTCCCATAAGTGCAGCCACAGCAACTACAGTGACCACATAAATAGCAGCCATAGTGTCCCTATACATGACAGTCACAATGCCCCGACGTATGGGTCACAGGGTTCCCATAAGTTCACGCTTTGATCGGTCATGAGAGGGGATCGGTTTAAAGTAATCGCCTCAAACTCTAATGTACTTTCTATAAATCACATGATTGCTATGGAGCCCGTGATCCTGTACCCACTACAAGGAGGAGTTCACTGTATACAGATTTCTATAGCATTGAGTACACTACTAGTAGTGGTGGCTGGATAAATCTATATGTAGTGTGTACAGCTCCCTCTAATGGTGACTGTACACAATTGTATCTAGTGAGCTCCCCCTAGTGGTGACTGTACACAATTGTATCTAGTGAGCTCCCCCTAGTGGTGACTGTACACAATTGTATCTAGTGAGCTCCCCCTAGTGGTGACTGTACACAATCGTATCTAGTGAGATCCCCCTAGTGGTGACTGTACACAATCGTATCTAGTGAGCTCCCCCTAGTGGTGACTGTACACAATCATATCTAGTGAGATCCCCCTAGTGGTGACTGTACACAATCATATCTAGTGAGCTCCCTCTAATGGTGACTGTACACAATCGTATCTAGTGAGCTCCCCCTAGTGGTGACTGTACACAATCATATCTAATAAGATCCCCTAGAGGTGACTGTACACAATCATATCTAGTGAGATCCCCCTAGTGGTGACTGTACACAATCATATCTAGTGAGATCCCCTAGTGGTGACTGTACACAATCGTATCTAGTGAGATCCCCCTAGTGGTGACTGTACACAATCATATCTAATGAGATCCCCTAGAGGTGACTGTACACAATCATATCTAGTGAGATCCCCTAGTGGTGACTGTACACAATCATATCTAGTGAGATCCCCTAGAGGTGACTGTACACAATCATATCTAGTGAGCTCCCCCTAGTGGTGACTGTACACAATCGTATATAGTGAGCTCCCCCTAGTGGTGACTGTACACAATCGTATCTAGTTAGATCCCCCTAGTGGTGACTGTACACAATCATATCTAATGAGATCCCCTAGAGGTGACTGTACACAATCATATCTAGTGAGATCCCCTAGTGGTGACTGTACACAATCATATCTAGTGAGATCCCCTAGTGGTGACTGTACACAATCGTATCTAGTGAGCTCCCCCTAGTGGTGACTGTACACAATCGTATATAGTGAGCTCCCCCTAGTGGTGACTGTACACAATCGTATCTAGTTAGATCCCCCTAGTGGTGACTGTACACAATCATATCTAATGAGATCCCCTAGAGGTGACTGTACACAATCATATCTAGTGAGATCCCCTAGTGGTGACTGTACACAATCATATCTAGTGAGCTCCCCCTAGAGGTGACTGTACACAATCGTATCTAGTGAGCTCCCCCTAGTGGTGACTGTACACAATCGTATCTAGTGAGCTCCCCCTAGTGGTGACTGTACACAATCGTATATAGTGAGCTCCCCCTAGTGGTGACTGTACACAATCGTATCTAGTGAGATCCCCTAGTGGTGACTGTACACAATCGTATCTAGTGAGATCCCCCTAGTGGTGACTGTACACAATCATATCTAATGAGATCCCCTAGAGGTGACTGTACACAATCATATCTAGTGAGATCCCCTAGTGGTGACTGTACACAATCGTATCTAGTGAGCTCCCCCTAGTGGTGACTGTACACAATCGTATATAGTGAGCTCCCCCTAGTGGTGACTGTACACAATCGTATCTAGTGAGATCCCCTAGTGGTGACTGTACACAATCGTATCTAGTGAGATCCCCTAGTGGTGACTGTACACAATCGTATCTAGTGAGCTCCCCCTAGTGGTGACTGTACACAATCGTATATAGTGAGCTCCCCCTAGTGGTGACTGTACACAATCGTATCTAGTTAGATCCCCCTAGTGGTGACTGTACACAATCGTATCTAGTGAGATCCCCCTAGTGGTGACTGTACACAATCGTATCTAGTGAGCTCCCCCTAGTGGTGACTGTACACAATCGTATCTAATGAGATCCCCTAGTGGTGACTGTACACAATAATATCTAATGAGATCCCCTAGAGGTGACTGTACACAATCATATCTAGTGAGATCCCCTAGTGGTGACTGTACACAATCGTATCTAGTGAGCTCCCCCTAGTGGTGACTGTACACAATCGTATCTAGTGAGATCCCCCTAGTGGTGACTGTACACAATCGTATCTAGTGAGCTCCCCCTAGTGGTGACTGTACACAATCGTATCTAGTGAGATCCCCCTAGTGGTGACTGTACACAATCGTATCTAGTGAGCTCCCCCTAGTGGTGACTGTACACAATCGTATCTAGTGAGATCCCCCTAGTGGTGACTGTACACAATCGTATCTAGTGAGCTCCCCCTAGTGGTGACTGTACACAATCGTATCTAGTGAGCTCCCCTAGTGGTGACTGTACACAATAATATCTAATGAGATCCCCTAGAGGTGACTGTACACAATCATATCTAGTGAGCGCCCCCTAGTGGTGACTGTACACAATCATATCTAGTGAGCTCCCCCTAGTGGTGACTGTACACAATCGCATATAGTGAGCTCCCCCTAGTGGTGACTGTACACAATCGTATCTAGTGAGCTCCCCCTAGTGGTGACTGTACACAATCGTATCTAGTGAGCTCCCCCTAGTGGTGACTGTACACAATCGTATATAGTGAGATCCCCTAGTGGTGACTGTACACAATCGTATCTAGTGAGCTCCCCCTAGTGGTGACTGTACACAATCGTATATAGTGAGCTCCCCCTAGTGGTGACTGTACACAATCGTATCTAGTTAGATCCCCCTAGTGGTGACTGTACACAATCATATCTAATGAGATCCCCTAGAGGTGACTGTACACAATCATATCTAGTGAGATCCCCTAGTGGTGACTGTACACAATCATATCTAGTGAGATCCCCTAGTGGTGACTGTACACAATCGTATCTAGTGAGCTCCCCCTAGTGGTGACTGTACACAATCGTATATAGTGAGCTCCCCCTAGTGGTGACTGTACACAATCGTATCTAGTGAGATCCCCTAGTGGTGACTGTACACAATCGTATCTAGTGAGCTCCCCCTAGTGGTGACTGTACACAATCGTATATAGTGAGCTCCCCCTAGTGGTGACTGTACACAATCGTATCTAGTGAGATCCCCCTAGTGGTGACTGTACACAATCATATCTAATGAGATCCCCTAGAGGTGACTGTACACAATCATATCTAGTGAGATCCCCTAGTGGTGACTGTACACAATCGTATCTAGTGAGCTCCCCCTAGTGGTGACTGTACACAATCGTATATAGTGAGCTCCCCCTAGTGGTGACTGTACACAATCGTATCTAGTGAGATCCCCTAGTGGTGACTGTACACAATCGTATCTAGTGAGATCCCCTAGTGGTGACTGTACACAATCGTATCTAGTGAGCTCCCCCTAGTGGTGACTGTACACAATCGTATATAGTGAGCTCCCCCTAGTGGTGACTGTACACAATCGTATCTAGTTAGATCCCCCTAGTGGTGACTGTACACAATCGTATCTAGTGAGATCCCCCTAGTGGTGACTGTACACAATCGTATCTAGTGAGCTCCCCCTAGTGGTGACTGTACACAATCGTATCTAATGAGATCCCCTAGTGGTGACTGTACACAATAATATCTAATGAGATCCCCTAGAGGTGACTGTACACAATCATATCTAGTGAGATCCCCTAGTGGTGACTGTACACAATCGTATCTAGTGAGCTCCCCCTAGTGGTGACTGTACACAATCGTATCTAGTGAGCTCCCCCTAGTGGTGACTGTACACAATCGTATCTAGTGAGCTCCCCCTAGTGGTGACTGTACACAATCGTATCTAGTGAGATCCCCCTAGTGGTGACTGTACACAATCGTATCTAGTGAGCTCCCCCTAGTGGTGACTGTACACAATCGTATCTAGTGAGATCCCCCTAGTGGTGACTGTACACAATCGTATCTAGTGAGCTCCCCCTAGTGGTGACTGTACACAATCGTATCTAGTGAGCTCCCCTAGTGGTGACTGTACACAATAATATCTAATGAGATCCCCTAGAGGTGACTGTACACAATCATATCTAGTGAGCGCCCCCTAGTGGTGACTGTACACAATCATATCTAGTGAGCTCCCCCTAGTGGTGACTGTACACAATCGCATATAGTGAGCTCCCCCTAGTGGTGACTGTACACAATCGTATCTAGTGAGCTCCCCCTAGTGGTGACTGTACACAATCGTATCTAGTGAGCTCCCCCTAGTGGTGACTGTACACAATCGTATCTAGTGAGCTCCCCCTAGTGGTGACTGTACACAATCGTATCTAGTGAGCTCCCCTAGTGGTGACTGTACACAATCATATCTAATGAGATCCCCTAGAGGTGACTGTACACAATCATATCTAGTGAGCGCCCCCTAGTGGTGACTGTACACAATCATATCTAGTGAGCTGCCCCTAGTGGTGACTGAACACAATCGCATATAGTGAGCTCCCCCTAGTGGTGACTCTACACAATCATATCTAAGGAGCTCCCCTTAGTGGTAGCTGAATATGTTATGACATAATAGCAGGTTTTAGGAGAGTATACATCCTCCTCCTCCACTGCTCGACTGTCTCTGGCTGTTCTGTCTTCTTAATTCCTCGATATTCCTTTGCATTTCATCCAAGGATTGTTGATGTGATGAACTCATTCTGGATTGTTGAGCCTGAACCGCAAAAATCAGAACACACAGTAAGCAACCAATCAAATCATGGCATAATGTCCTAAAGATGTTGGGGTTAGGCCCCTGTGTGCAGCAGTGCCCAGGGCTACAGACCTCAGCATCAAGGAGGCTAGGTGTATTTCCTTTATCTGATCTGGGCTGTCTAAGCTGGTCTGGGAGTTTAAAGGAGGGGGTCTGGTCTGGGGTCTGTTTTTTTTAGGGTCTGGTCTGTGGTCAGAATATATTTAGGAGTTTGGTCTGGAGTCTGAATTAATTTAGAGGTCGCTTCTGGGGGTCCGAATTAATTTTAGGGCTTGATCTGAATTACCTTAGTGGTCTGGTCTTCAATAATAGTCTTCTCTGGGATCTGTATTAATTTAGGGGGACTGGTCTGGAGTCTGTATCTATTTAGGGTTCTGGTCTGGGGTCTGTATTTATTTAGGGTTCTGGTCTGGGGTCTGTATTTATTTAGGGTTCTGGTCTGGGGTCTGTATTTATTTAGGGTTCTGGTCTGGGGCCTATATTTATTTAGGGTTCTGGTCTGAGGTCCATATTTATTTAGGGTTCTGGTCTGGGGTCTGTATTTATTTAGGGTTCTGGTCTGAGGTCTATATATTTTTAGGGTTCTGGTCTGGTGTCTATTTATAGAGTTTTGGCCTGGGGTCTATATCTAGTTATAGTTCTGGTCTGTATTTATTTAGGGTTCTGGTCTGGGGTCTGTATTTATTTAGGGTTCTGGCCTGGGGTCTATATCAAGTTATGGATATGTGGAGAGAATCTCTAAATCGCACATCCTCATACCTGTGCTTCTGATATACAACTGTTTTCAATTATCAGCATTTCTTATGATAAAACATGGCTATACAGCGATGCTATCAATCATTTGCTGTGCACTATAGAGAGGCAATTAGTATACAGTTTGATCAAAGCGCATAGGCCCACTTACCGCGACAAGGATGCCTCTTGTTTAAGTGGGAACCTACTCTAACCATGGCGCAGAGCCGTGCGGCGACCGACACGCCTCCACACCGCTCCAGCAGGCAATGGGATCCAGCAGCCGCACAGCGGCCCCACTGTACAGTGAGGCCACATGGGCCCCGGGTCCCATCACTCCACCAGCACGGCACAGAAGCAGAGACGGCCGCCGTCCAGCGCCGCATGTGAGCTGGTGCAAATGGCTCACCTGTTCACAGCCTCTCAGGAACTCCAACTGAGATGTGGTAGGAATATATAAACCCTTTGCAGACTTCTAAGGCTAAGAGGCATCCTTGTCGCGGTAAGTGGGCCTATGCGCTTTGATCAAACTGTATACTAATTGCCTCTCTATAGTGCACAGCAAATGATTGATAGCATCGCTGTATAGCCATGTTTTATCATAAGAAATGCTGATAATTGAAAACAGTTGTGTATCAGAAGCATAGGTATGAGGATGTGCGATTTAGAGATTCTCTCCACATATCCATCTATATCAAGTTATGGTTCTGGTCTGTATTTATTTAGGGTTCTGGTCTGGGGTCTGTATTTATTTAGAGGCCTGGTCTGGGGTCTGAGTTTATTTGTGAAGTGAAGGCTCAAAGACGTCTCAGCATCAAACTCTGCAATCTTTAGGAGAACTTGGCATGGTGGTGTGGGACAGATAGAAAGAAAAAAAGAATGACTACAATGAGAAAAGCCCTTGTATGTGAGCCACTTGATTGTTATGTATCCTGCTGGTATCTGATCAGCCCTGTATTCTCTCGTATAGGCAGCGGTGCGATAATCTGCACAGCACCTGTATGGACCTGTTAGCAGACAATTATATGGTCACTGTATGGCAGTATTATTGTCACGCTGGACAGGATACAAGATACACAGAAAACAACCAAACCAGTGTCTAGCCAAGAAGCTGGGGATAAAGGTCACCTCCTGACAAATCCCTACCAGCTCTCCCTAGACTTCTATGCCCACGTTCAGACCCTGAAGGTGGGAATGAACGTGTCCCCGTGCCTGGGCAGAAGATACCCTAAAATCCCTAAGATGGTGAGGGGGAAAGAGGCAGACTGCTCCCTCAGGACCTGGAGGGGGCAGGTGTCTCTCTAACAGCCCAGACAGACAATAACAAGAAACACAAAACCAACTTATCTTGTTAGTGAGCAGGAACAGTGTCACGGAACCATGAACCAGACGTACAACAAGAGATAAGTGAAAATAAGAAGGCTTTATTGAAAATAAAGCTGTAAAGCAAAAGTCCAAACGGATGGTGAAACCGAGCAGAGTCTTTGCGAAGCCAGAGGTCAGGAACCAGAAGGGTAGTCAGACGAAGCCAGGATCAGGAACCAGCAGGGTAGTCAGACGAAGCCAGGATCAGGAACCAGCAGGGTAGTCAGACGAAGCCAGGATCAGGAACCAGCAGGGTAGTCAGACGAAGCCAGGATCAGGAACCAGAAGCAGCAGCAGTCTTAGAAGCATGTGAACACAAGAGGACCAAGCAAGGAACTGAAGCCACAGACCTCCTATATATATGAGCTAGGCATCCAGCTCCTCCCAGGGGAAGGAGGAGCCGCAGGGTGGAAGGCTACAAGAAACCCAGAAACCAAGATGGCCGCCAGCACATGTCAAACGAAGGAGAGCAGCAAGCAGGTAAGACCATGACAGTACCTCCCCCTCAAGGGCCCCTCCTCCGCGGAGCACAAAACGGTTTCTGAGGGAAGCGTGCGTGGAAGGCTCGGAGCAAGGCAGGAGCATGGACATCTGCGGAGGGAACCCAGGAACGCTCCTCTGGACCATAACCACGCCAATGGACCAAAAACTGCAACCGACCGCGGACCAGGCGTGAGTCCAGGATATTGCTCACCTCATATTCCTCACGATTGCCCACTTGGACCGGACGAGGCCGAGGAACCGAGGAAGTGAAACGATTACACACCAGTGGCTTCAACAGGGAGACATGAAACACGTTGGAGATCCGCATGCCAGGAGGAAGCGCAAGGGCATAGGCTACCGGGTTTACCCTGCGAAGCACTCGGAAGGGACCAACAAAGCGAGGCGCCAGCTTGGGAGTGGGCACTCGAAGGTTGAGGTTGCGGGTGGACAACCATACACGGTCTCCGACCTGGTAGGAAGGAGCAGGCGCTCGTCTGCGATCAGCCTGGAGTCTCTGGCGCTGCGCAGAGACCTCAAGGGACTTCTGGATCTGTACCCAAGAAGCACGTAGGACGGAAAGGTGATCCTCCACAGCCGGAATATCCTGGGGAGAGAATACCTCCGGTAACACGGCAGGTTGGAACCCATAATTGGCCATGAAGGGAGACGTCCCAGAGGAAGAGTTCACCGCCGTGTTCCTGGCAAACTCAGCCCAAGGCAGGAGGTCAACCCAATTGTCTTGGTGGTCGGAGACATAGCAACGAAGGAATTGCTCCAAGGCCTGATTGGATCGTTCTGCGGCCCCATTGGACTGAGGGTGGTAGGCCGAGGAGAAGGAGAGATGAATCCCCAACTGGGAGCAAAAGGCGCGCCAGAACCTGGACACAAACTGACTCCCCCGATCCGACACAATCTCCTTAGGCAAACCGTGCAACCGGAAGACCTCCCTGGCAAAAATCGTGGCCAACTCTTGTGCAGAGGGTAACTTCTTGAGAGGAACACAGTGGCACATTTTGGAAAACCGATCCACAATCATGAGAATGACCGTATGGCCTCGGGATGCAGGGAGGTCCACAATGAAATCCATCCCCAGGTGTGACCATGGGCGCTCCCCGGTGGCTATGGGTTGCAGAAGGCCCAACGGAAGGTGCCGAGGGGACTTACTCTGGGCACAAACGGAGCATGCCGCTACATATGCGGCGATGTCGGAACGTAGGGAAGGCCACCAGAACAGACGTGAAACAGCCCAGGACAGCTGATTCTTTCCAGGATGCCCCGCGGTCTTGGAGTTATGGTAAGTTCGCAACAACCGAGTGCGCAACTCCTCAGGCACAAAACATCTGCCGTTGGGTCTCCCAGAGGGAGCACCAGATTGAGCCGCCAAAATCTGCTCACCCAGGGGAGAGGTCAGGCTGGTGCGAATGGCGGCCAGGATCTGATTCGGAGGTATGACCGAAGTCGGAATCGACTCCTCCCTGGACAGCTCGGAGTACTGCCGTGATAAGGCATCCGCCCTGATGTTCTTGGAACCGGGTAGGTAGGAGACCACGTAATTAAAACGTGACAAGAACAGAGCCCATCTGGCCTGACGTGGTGTCAATCTCTTGGCCTCAGAAAGGTAGGTCAGATTCTTGTGGTCCGTCAGGATGAGAACCGGAACCACCGAACCCTCGAGCAAGTGCCTCCATTCTTTAAGGGCCTGCACGATGGCCAATAACTCCCTGTCACCAATCTGATAGTTGCACTCCGCGGAAGACAGTTTCCGGGAGTAAAACCCACAAGGAAGCAGAGGACCCTCTGGTGTTCTACGCTGAGACAGAAGGGCGCCTACTCCCGTCTCAGACGCGTCCACCTCGAGGACAAAGGGCAACCCAGGGTTGGGATGCGACAGAATCGGAGCCGACACAAAGGCGGAGTTTAGGGCCTCAAAAGCTCGGATGGCCTCGAGCGGCCAGACCTGGGAATTACTGCCCTTCCTGGTCAGATCCGTGAGAGGCTTGGCCAGCATGGAAAAGTCCCTGATGAACTTCCGATAATAATTGGCGAAGCCCAAAAAGCGCTGCAGGGAACGAAGACCACTGGGCTGGGGCCACTGTAAGACAGCCGAAACCTTCTCAGGATCCATGGAGAACCCCTCAGCGGAAATGATGTAACCTAAGAAGGTTACCTGGGATCGGTGAAATTCGCATTTCTCAAGCTTACCGAACAGCTTGTTCTCTCGTAACCGTTGCAACACTCGTCTGACATCCAGAATGTGGGCCTCCATAGATTCAGAATATACCAAGATGTCATCCAAATAGACTACCACACACTGCTGCAACAGGTCACGGAAAACATTGTTGATGAATTCCTGAAAGACTGCGGGCGCATTGCACAACCCAAAGGGCATAACCAAGGATTCGTAATGACCGGTCCTGGTGTTAAACGCGGTCTTCCACTCATCGCCCGCCTTGATCCTTACCAGGTTATATGCCGCCCTCAGGTCGAGTTTGGTAAAGACCGTGGCCCCTTTAAGGCGATCGAACAGCTCGGAAATCAAGGGTATCGGGTAAGCGTTCTTGATCGTGATGCGATTGAGCCCCCTGTAATCGATGCAAGGCCTCAACTCACCGCCCTTCTTTTTCACAAAGAAAAATCCAGCCCCTGCCGGGGACGAAGATTTGCGAATGTGTCCGCGTGAAAGCGCCTCCCTCACGTACTCCTCCATGGCCTCATTCTCCGCTACCGACAGTGGATAGACTTTGCCACGAGGAGGAACGGCACCAGATTGTAACTCTATGGCACAATCGTATGGGCGGTGCGGAGGTAGGGCAACCGCGCGCACCTTATCGAATACATCCCGGTACTCCTCGTATTCAGGAGGCAACAGAGAGTCCGAGGAAGTACACAGCAACTTGACAGACCCATGGATGCAACTAGCCCCACACTGCGGTGACCACGAGAGGATCTCGACCGATCTCCAATCGAAAGTCGGATTATGCTTCTGGAGCCAGGGGTACCCCAAGACCACCGAGTAGTGTGGAGACGAAATAACCTGGAGGCAGACCGACTCTCTGTGAACGGCACCAATGGCTATCCCCACTGGAAGGGTCTCATGAGTCACGTGTGGCGGCAGAAGGGGTCTGCCGTCTATCGCCTCAAGAGCCAGTGGGGAACCTCGAGCCTGCAGAGGAATGGAATTGGCGGCAGCGAACACACTATCAATGAACAAACCACCAGCACCAGAGTCCACCAACGCCTGGGTCGTCACCGAGCCCCCGACCCAGGAGAGGACAACAGTGATCAGTGGTTTGTCAACACGGGAAACCGGGGACGAGGAGACTCCACCCAAGATCTGCCCCCGACAGGATCTCAGGGTACGAGCGTTTCCCGGACGGTTCGGACATGCCAACCGAAAATGCCCACCGAGACCACAGTACATGCATCGGCCCTCGCGTCTCCGGAGTGCCCTCTCCCCCTCGGACAGGCGAGCAAACCCCAGCTGCATGGGTTCACCCCCAGACAAGTCATCCCCAGGAGGCGTGGGAGGAGAGGGAGGCACGGGTGGGACAGCAAACGTAGGCACCAATCTGTTAGAAGACCTCCGCAGGTTCTCCTTAAAGGAAGGTCTCTCCCTGAGTCTGGTGTCAATCAAAATCAGGAAAGAAATAAGAGACTCGAGCTCAACTGGTAGGTCCTTAGCTGCAACCTCATCCTTCAAGGCATCCGAGAGACCATGAGAGAAAGCAGCGACCAGAGCCTCATTATTCCAGCCCACCTCTGCTGCCAGGGTACGAAACTCAATGGCGTATTCAGCTACGGATCGTGAACCCTGTCTGATAGACATAAGGAGCTTCGCAGCAGAGGCAGCACGAGCCGGCACATCGAATACCTTCCGAAGAGAAGCAACAAAACCGGAAAACTCGGCAACCACCGGATTGTTGTTCTCCCATAAAGGGCTGGCCCAGGCCAAGGCCTTGTCCGAGAGCAGCGAGATCAAGAAGCCCACCTTTGATCTCTCAGTAGGAAAGGCATGTGGCAGCAACTCGAAATAAATGCCCACCTGGTTAAGGAAACCTCGGCACTGAGTTGGCTCTCCCCCAAAGCGCTGTGGAAGAGGGGCAGAACCGGTCATACCCCGAAACACCGCAGGCGCAACAACAGGTGTCGGGGTAGACTCTGGCGCAACAACCGGAGCGGCAGTAGGAGCGAGCCCAGGAGCGACAACCGACCCATCGGCAACGGGAGCGAAATGAGCCGTGCGTTCAAGCAGGGTTTGCAACGCCACAGCGAACCGACCCAACAGGTGATCCTGCTGATCAAGTCTGGCAACCAGCGTGGGTAGCGAGGATGGCCCTGTACCGTCAGAATTCATGGCTTGGTCCTAATGTCACGGAACCATGAACCAGACGTACAACAAGAGATAAGTGAAAATAAGAAGGCTTTATTGAAAATAAAGCTGTAAAGCAAAAGTCCAAACGGATGGTGAAACCGAGCAGAGTCTTTGCGAAGCCAGAGGTCAGGAACCAGAAGGGTAGTCAGACGAAGCCAGGATCAGGAACCAGCAGGGTAGTCAGACGAAGCCAGGATCAGGAACCAGCAGGGTAGTCAGACGAAGCCAGGATCAGGAACCAGCAGGGTAGTCAGACGAAGCCAGGATCAGGAACCAGAAGCAGCAGCAGTCTTAGAAGCATGTGAACACAAGAGGACCAAGCAAGGAACTGAAGCCACAGACCTCCTATATATATGAGCTAGGCATCCAGCTCCTCCCAGGGGAAGGAGGAGCCGCAGGGTGGAAGGCTACAAGAAACCCAGAAACCAAGATGGCCGCCAGCACATGTCAAACGAAGGAGAGCAGCAAGCAGGTAAGACCATGACAAACAGCAAATCCTTCCTTCCTTCCTCTCAGCAAGACAGAAGCTATAACCCGCACAGGACACTGGGAGTGGGCGTAATTTAAACTGATACCAACGACCCCACCCAGTGCACCTGAAGGGAGGCGGATACAGCTCACTCCAAAACAAAAACAAAAGGCTACACACGTGCTGCTAACCTGGCAGACCTCCGCACATAACCTGAGCAGGGCATGACAGTACCCCTTCCTCCACGGGTGACCTCCGAACACCCCGGCTCAACTTCATCCGGGTGGGATCTGTGAAAAGCCCTCACCAGTCGGCTGGCACTAACATCCACAGCCGGAACCCACATCCTCTCCTCAGGGCCGTATCCCTTCCAGTGTACCAGGTACTGAAGGGAACCCCGAAGAACTCTTGGGTCGAGAACCCTAGAGATCTCGAACTCTAAATTTCCATCAACCAGAACAGGGGGAGGAGGCAATGGCGATGGTTCCACCGGTTTCACAAATTTCTTGAGTAAAGACCTGTGGAACACATCATGGATCCTCCAAGTCTGCGGAAGATCCAGACGAAACGCTACTGGATTGACCACCGCAGATATTTTGTAAGGTCCAATAAATCTTGGACCCAGTTTCCAAGATGGTACTCTCAGTTTAATATTTTTAGTAGATAACCACACCAGATCACCCACACACAGGTGCGAACCAGTCATACGTCTTTTGTCAGCCATTCGCTTATACCACTCACCCATCTTCTCCAAGTTCACTTGGATCCTCCGCCAGATAGAAGACAAGGCAGAAGAAAATCTCTCCTCCTCTGGCATCCCAGAGGAACTAGTCCCAGAAAAGGTGCCAAACTTAGGATGAAAACCGTATGCGCCAAAAAATGGCGACTTACCCGTGGACTCCTGCCTATGGTTATTCAAAGCAAACTCTGCTAGGGATAAGAATGAGGACCAGTCCTCCTGATTCTCAGCCACAAAGCACGTCAAGTAGGTCTCCAGGTTTTGATTAGTACGCTCTGTCTGTCCATTCGACTGCGGAAGAGAGCAGAACGCCCTCCAAAACCTGGAGACAAACTGCATGCCCCTATCAGAGACCACATCCGAAGGAATACCATGTAATTTCACGATATTATCAACAAAAATCTGAGCAAGAGTCTTGGCATTGGGCAGACTAGCCAACGATACAAAGTGAGCCATTTTACTAAAACGGTCAACAACCACCAAAATTACTGTTTTCCTGGAGGAACTCGGCAGATCCGTAATAAAGTCCATAGACAAGTGTGTCCAAGGACGAGACGGAATAGACAAAGGAAGAAGTGAACCAGAAGGTCGAGTGTGAGCAACCTTTGACCGTGCACAGGTTTCACAGGCTGCTACGTAATCCTCAACACTATTAAGTAACCCGGGCCACCAGAACCTCCGGGACACCAGATCAAAGGTGGACTTACCACCGGGATGTCCAGCAAGGACAGTATCGTGATGTTCCTTGAATACCTTGTATCGCAGTCCATCAGGAACAAACAACCTCCCTTGGGGACAAGACCCAGGAGCTCCCTCCTGGGCTCCCAACACCTCCATCTCCAATTCAGGGTACAGGGCGGAGACCACCACCCCATTAGCCAAAATCAGAGCAGGATCCTCTGAATCACATCCCCCAGGAAAACTGCGAGACAACGCATCTGCCTTGACGTTTTTAACCCCCGGGAGAAAAGTAACCACAAAATTGAACCTGGTAAAGAACAGTGAGCATCTGGCCTGTCTAGGATTCAGACGCTTGGCAGATTGCAGGTAAGCCAAATTCTTATGATCAGTATATACCGTAACGGGTTGAGACGCCCCCTCCAACCAGTGACGCCATTCCTCAAAGGCCAATTTGATGGCCAGCAATTCCCTATCTCCTACATCATAATTCCTCTCGGTGACCGAGAGCTTCTTGGAAAAAAAAGCGCATGGAACCCATTTGCCAGGTGATGAACCCTGCGACAGCACTGCTCCAACCCCCACTTCTGATGCATCAACCTCCATGGCTGAGACACATCGGGCTGCACCAGAATAGGAGCAGACGCAAAACACTCCTTAATAGCCGGAAAAGGCCTGCAATGCCTCATCCGACCAGACAGAGACGTCGACGCCCTTCTTAGTCATATCAGTCAGAGGTTTTACAATGGTGGAATAGTTCAAGATACATTTTCTATAATAATTAGTAAACCCCAAAAACCGCATCAAAGTTTTCTGATTCTCCGGTCGGTCCCATTCCAGAACCGCTCGGACCTTTTCGGGGTCCATACGAAAACTAGAGTCAGAAAGCAGATATCCCAGAAACGGAAGCTCCTGCACAGAAAACACACATTTCTCCAATTTGGCATATAATTTATTCTTCCGAAGGATTGACAAAACCTGTCTCACGTGATCCTGATGGGTCTTCAGATCAGGAGAGTAAATTAGAATGTCATCCAAGTAAGCTACCACGAACCTCCCCACAAAATGATGGAAAATGTCATTGACGAATCGCTGAAACACCGCTGGCGCGGTAGTTAACCCAAAAGGCATAACCAGATTCTCGAAATGACCCTTGTGCGTATTGAAGGCCGTTTCCCACTCATCCCCTTCCTTGATTCTGATCAGATTGTAGGCCCCTCTTAAATCCAACTTAGAGAACACCTTGGCTCCAACAATTTGATCAAAAAGATCGGAGATCAAAGGAAGGGGATACGGATCACGGACCGTAATACGGTTCAATTCCCGGAAATCCAAACAAGGTCTCAGCGATCCATCCTTTTTCTTTACAAAAAATAAACCAACTGCAACCCGAGACTTAGATGGCCTAATATGACCTTTTGCCAAACTCTTGGCAATATACTTCCGCATGACCTCTCTTTCAGGTTGAGAAAGATTGTAAAGCCGAGACTTTGGCAATTTAGCCCCTGGGATCAGATTAACTGGACAATCATAGTCACGATGAGGGGGCAATTCCTGAGCCCCACCCTCCGAAAAGACATCCCAGGCAATACCCCAGCACCAGTCAATGAATACTTCAACAATACATTTTCTTGAGTCTAGCACCACCATAGCTGGAAGGAGAAAACGAGTATTACAGGGAGCTTGCATACCCGCTTGCTCCACCACCCCATTCACACTACCAAGAGTCAGGGATGTTTTTTCTTTTTCTTTAAGTAAACCTCTTTGTGATTATTTCTCATCAACATGTGGTTTAACAAAAGGGCAAGTCCTTCCTTCCTTTCCCTTCCTTTCCCTTCCTTTCCCTTCCTTTCCCTTCCTTTCCATTCCTTTCCATTCCTTTCCATTCCGTTTATGCTTTGCAGTTTGCAATGGTTAAACGAACCTACAAATAAAAACAATCCCCAGATATCAGAAAGCAAGTGCAGCTTGTCCTTAAATGAGATGGGTCTCTGAAATCCAAACTAACAGGAAATCGGACCACGCAACTCCACAGAAGTGTATTTAGACCACACTAGAAATGGATAAAAAAAACTTGCAGATTGAAGTAACCTCCACTGGTAGACTCTGTGTGAACAAGGCTCTCCACTGCTAAATCCAACCACAGTGGATCTCATCTGCTTCTCCTTCCTTCTGGTACAGCCGTTCCACAATCCTTATATTAAGAAAAATTGCGAGGCACCCAAAACAGTGAAGCACCGCAGTCTCAGTAGGCTTCTCACACGCCGTAGACATTTTTTATACATTTCCAGTGTGGCTTAAACACACTTTTGTGGAGTTGGGCGGTCCTATTTTCTATTTGTTTAAACAAACCTGTCATTAGGAATTAAGTACCCAAACTGTCACCTACGTGTTATTCAGGGCGGTGGCAGCTTCTCTATGATGCTTGAAGGGTGCAGCTGCTCTCTGAAGAAGTCACCTTGGTCGGTCACCCTCCTGGCCTGACTGACATCCCACAGGTCAAGTATCTCATCACAATCCAGGAGTCGTGATGACGTACCTGGCCTGAGAATGTCAGGAGGGGGACCGTCCAATATGACTTCTCCGAGGAGCGACTCCACCCTGTGACCTTTATGCAGGCATGGGATTAAAAACATGCAAAGTGGTTTTTCTGAATGGCCTACCAAAAAGTAGAAGGACATCATTGAGAACCTGCTCTGTTGGATAGTTTGGAGGCTAATTCCTCAAGACATGTTTCCTTTAAGCTATACTGGCAGAGGACAGCAAAGCTTTACCATCTGACCGGGGTCCGTAAGCTCAGTTCTGATGCTTCTTCTTTGTACCTGAAGTTGCCGAGTTATCAGGGAGTCGTTTTCCTGAGCCATCCTCCATCTGTCCTGCTCCATCCTTTCTGTGAGGGAGTTTATAAACTGCTGATGATTGGCGCTCTGCGTGATCATGGACTGCTGCAGGTCCCTGTTCTGCTGCTCCGCAGATTGCCTTCGCCGCTCTGCCCGCAGGGCCTGGTTATGGGACTCTGGATAATCAGACAGAAGAATTATAAAGTCATTTCTGCATCTTGCAAAAGTGCCCAGCTTAAATCTCCATATAAAGTTGAGTAACGTGGGGTCCCAAGCGGTGACCCCTCCTCATCATACGCCATTTGATATTACCACAGCCCCCAGTCTACCTGCTAACTGCTGATCTGCCTGAGTGATCTTCTCCTCTGCCTGGAGGATGGCAGCTTCAATGTTTTGGTTTTCATGTATGAAATCTTCCAGAACCTCCAGAGACTTCATAAGGGGAAAAAAACATAAAAAACATGAATGTTACTAATCTGTAAGTAGAAAGTAATAGACACAGTGATACATAACAAGATGCATAAATAGATTGCTACAGTGACCTCTTACAGAGGCGGCTGCCACCGCTACAGTCACTGGTCCTGGGTTTCTGTATCCCACCTTCTCCTCTCCCCTTCCCGGTGGGTCTGGCTGCTGGGGTTGCTCTGCCATTGATCACCAGAGATCCATACAGTTACCCCTTTAATACCTTAGATCTGCAGGTATGAAGGAATTAAAATCCTTACTGTCCTAGACCACCAGGTATACCGACAACCCCTTTACTGCCCAAGACCACCAGGGATACTGGAATTAACTCTCACTGTCCTAGACCACTAGGGATACTGACAATAACCACATAGCTGCCCAGCCTCACCAGGGATGCTGTAACTAATGCCCTTACTACAACAGGCCACTAGGCATACAACCACCTCGTTGCCCTAGACTACCAGGGATGTAGACAATCCTTAATGTCCTACTGGCACCACTGCACCAGGACTGAAAGGTAAGTATTTACACTCCAGATGTAGGTTGGACAGGAAGCAGGCAAGCTGTTCTACCAAGTCAGTACAGGCAGCACATAGGAGCATAAAGGATGACCAGCAGAAGAAGACCACAGGGTCCACCTAGTGTGTATTTACTGTGGATTCTGTAGCCACATCTGAACAAGTTCTCTGACAACCCTGACATGGACACACAACCCTCCCCTGATATTGTTGTAGTTACCTTTACTCCCTTTCCAGATATTGTCTGATAATTCTCTAGGAATATGTGCTTATCCATCAAGAAAGCCTTGTGTCCTCCAGGTCTGGAGTAACATCCCTGCTGGAGCCTAATCTGCATGGTCTGGCTGAGCGTCTGGAGAAGATTCTTACAGACCTCCCTGGATAAATCTTCATTGATTTTTATAAATTCTTTCTTTTTCTTGACAATTTGATTCTGTGGGAACAATAAGAAGTAAATTATAGTTGTGATGGGAACGTCCATGAGAAACAACCCCCTTATGTGCAACAGAACAAGTCGAGGAGTGGTTGGTACGGTATCTGATGGTATCCATGGCATGTGGGTCCCTGCCTTTTGGAGGACACAAGGATCGACCATGTCATGTTCTGCTTTTTTAGGCTTTGACATTGAGGCTCTCTCCCATTCTCGGAGCTCCCTGACGGTTCAGTCTTTAGCTCTTCTCTACTAAATGCTGGGGGGTTGTCTGACCTCCACAGCAATTTCAAGTTTGGCCCTAAAAGTGCTCAGCTTGAAGACAAAAAAGTCACCAGTTCACATTTAACCGGTCCGGCGCAGAGGGTTGCCTCCTGGCTTCTTCTGGTCCCCTGTGGCCTCTGGGGTCACAGGCCACATGACCTCTGAGGCCAGTGAGTGGCTGCATGTGACAATGAATGGGATGTCACACTTCCAGTCCGCAGGAGCCCAGAAGCAGCAGGGGCAGGACCCTAAGCACAGGAACGGAGTGCTGGTAGAATTGCATTGGGATTGGACAACCCCTTCAAAGTACAATTTTAGAGAACACCTCTAATTATCTCCTGGAGAAGTAATAGGACATAGGCCCTTAGGTAGTGGTTACTAGGCTCTCAATGTTCCTGCAGGTTCTCGAGGCCTAGATTCCCGTTATCGGCTAGTGCCATAGACAATGGATGGAGCCAAAGGGCGCATATTCTGATGATTGGTAGATAAATTCTTTAGGCCGGACATCTGACCTTCAGCTCTTGTAGATATGTCTGGTCCTGGTCATTCACTGATCGTTCCATGAAGACTTTAATGGCTTTCCTCGTACATTTCATGTGCAGGATCAGGAAGTCAAACTCTGTTTCTTTAGGGTACTTCGGAAGATGTCTCTCCATCTCATGTTCATATTTGGATATTGCGTCTTGTAAAGCTCCTGCATTTTCAATTTTGGCCAGAGTCAGAACCGCATTCTCCATGCTGGGAATCTCTCCGCTCCGAATGGTATCCACATACAAGGATGTAAGATTACCGAGCACTGCAGAGGAGGAACAGAGCATTAGTGTGGAGATGACCCCTGGTAGAGGAGGAACAGAGCATTAGTGTGGAGATGACCCCTGGTAGAGGAGGAACAGAGCATCAATGTGGAGAGGACCCCCGGCAGAAGAGGAACAGAGCATTAGTGTGGAGATAACCATGGAATAGGAAGAACAGAGCATTAGTGTGGAGATGACCCCCGGCAGAGAAGAAACAGAGCATCGGTGTGAAGATGACTCCTGGCAGGGAAGAACAGAGCATTAACGTGGAGATGACCCAGCAGAGGAGGAACAGAGCATTAAGGTGGAGATGACCCAGCAGAGGAGGAACAGAGCATTAATGAATGTAGAGATGAACCCTGGCAGAGGAGGAACAGCATTAATGTGGAGGTAACCCCAGCAGAAGATGAAGTAAGCATTAATGTGGAGATGACTCCCGGCAGAGGAGGAGCAGAGCATTACTGTGAAGATGTCCCCAGCAGAGGAGGAACAGAGCATTAAAGTGGAGATGACCCCTGGCAGAGAAGAGACAGAGCATTAATGTGGAGATGACTCCCGGCAGAGGAGGAAAAGAGCATTAGTATGGTGATGACCCCTGAAGAGGAGGGACAGAGTATTAAAGGGGTTTTGCCATCTCAGACAATGGGGTCATATCACTAGGATATGCCCCCATTGTCTGAACGGAGTGGGGAAATGAACGGAGGGCGCACTGCGCATGTGCAGCCGCCCTCCGTTCATTTCTATGGGGCCGCCGAAAATAGCCCAGCGCTATGGGGCCACTTAATATGGTGGATTTTGTGATCTCTGTAATGGGGACACCCCTTTGCTCAGTTTTCCTTCCTTTGAGGGATATCTGGCTTTCACTGTGTTGAAGACCCATAACTGGGGCTCCACGGTTATTTTGCATATCACTGTTTCCCAGGGAGCTTTGCACTTTGGATTGCTGTGTCGAGACTCTTAAATGAGGCTCCACAGTGTTTTCTGTAGCTGGTCTCCCTAAGATCAGCTATTGTTTCCATAGAAACTAATGGGAGCAGGGGCCGTGCGTGTGCTCTCATTCACTTCTATGGGAGCAGCGCTTGGTGGTGGACGGACACTGGGAAATCCGGGGTCCTCCAGTCACAGCTCTCCCGGCTCCATTCTTGTTGTAGGTGCGGGTCCCAATGGTGGGACCCGCACTTATCAGACAATGGGTGCATATCCTAGCGATATGCCCCTATTGTCTGAGATGGGAATATCCCTTTAATGTGGAGATAAAGGAGGAACAGAGCATTAATGTGGGGATGACCCCAGCAGAGAAGAAACAGAGCATTATTGCTCTGTATAATCTGTATGTAGTGAGCTCCCCCTAGTGGTGGCTGTATAATCTGTATGTAGTGAGCTATCTCTAGTGGTGGCTGTTTAATCTGTATGTAGTGAGCTCCCTCTAGTGGTGACTGTATAATCTGTATGTAGGGAGCTCTCTCTAGTGGTGGCTGTATAATCTGTATGTAGTGAGCTCTCTCTAGTGGTGGCTGTATAACCTGTATGAAGTGAGCTCCCTCTAGTGGTGGCTGTATAATCTGTATGTAGTGAGCTCCCCCTAGTGGTGGCTGTATAACCTGTATGAAGTGAGCTCCCTCTAGTGGTGGCTGTATAACCTGTATGAAGTGAGCTCCCTCTAGTGGTGACTGTATAATCTGTATGTAGTGAGCTCCCCCTAGTGGTGGCTGTATGATCTGTATGTAGTGAGCTCCCTCTAGTGGTGGCTGTATGATCTGTATGTAGTGAGCTCCCTCTAGTGGTGGCTGTATAATCTGTATGTAGTGAGTTCCCTCTAGTGGTGGCTGTATAATCTGTATGTATTGAGCTCTCTCTAGTGGTGGCTGTATAATCTGTATGTAGTGAGCTCTCTCTAGTGGTGGCTGTATAATCTGTATGTAGTGAGCTCCCTCTAGTGGTGGCTGTATAATCTGTATGTAGTGAGCTCTCTCTAGTGGTGGCTGTATAATCTGTATGTAGTGAGCTCCCTCTAGTGGTGGCTGTATAATCTGCATGTAGTGAGCTCCCCCTAGTGGTGGCTGTATAATCTGTATGTAGTGAGCTCCCTCTAGTGGTGGCTGTATAATCTGTATGTAGTGAGCTCTCTCTAGTGGTGGCTGTATAATCTGTATGTAGTGAGCTCCCTCTAGTGGTGGCTGTATGATCTATATGTAGTGAGCTCCCGCTAGTGGTGGCTGTATAATCTGTATGTAGTGAGCTCTCTCTAGTGGTGGCTGTATAATCTGTATGTAGTGAGCTCCCTCTAGTGATGACTGTATAATCTGTATGTAGTGAGCTCCCTCTAGTGATGACTGTATAATCTGTATGTAGTGAGCTCTCTCTAGTGGTGGCTGTATAATCTGTATGTAGTGAGCTCCCTCTAGTGATGACTGTATAATCTGTATGTAGTGAGCTCCCTCTAGTGATGACTGTATAATCTGTATGTAGTGAGCTCCCTCTAGTGGTGACTGTATAATCTGTATGTAGTGAGCTCCCTCTAGTGGTGGCTGTATAATCTGTATGTAGTGAGCTCCCTCTAGTGGTGGCTGTATAATCTGTATGTATTGAGCTTTCTCTAGTGGTGGCTGTATAATCTGTATGTAGTGAGCTCTCTCTAGTGGTGGCTGTATAATCTGTATGTAGTGAGCTCCCTCTAGTGGTGGCTATATACTCGGTATGTAGTGAGCTCCCTCTAGTGGTGGCTGTATAATCTGTATGTATTGAGCTCTCTCTAGTGGTGGCTGTATAATCTGTATGTAGTGAGCTCTCTTTAGTGGTGCACGCTGCCATGGCAAAGACCTAGAGGAAAAAAGACAATGCAGCAGCACCCTGCAAATCAGATAAAGTACAATAATGTAAAAAATTATAGTCCTAATGTTACGCTTATTTATAACGTGAGATGCTTGGCCAATGCATTTTGTACAAAACCACCTGAGCCCGTCAGCCGAAGTCAAGGTGATCTCTGTTAGACGGGTCCTAACACTAAATACTACCTGTTGTGCGCCATAATGGTCGCCATAAAGTTCAGGGAGTGTTGGGTCCACTCTGCCTTTTACCATTTTTGGTGCCATAATGGCCTCCATTACAAGGGATGCAGGTACTAACATGCATGCCGAACCCACTCTATACCTTTCCTTGTGCCAGACGGCTTCCAATGAATGTAGTGAGAGCTTTATACTGAGACTAATTAAAATCACCCTATGGGGCAGACAGTCTAATAATCTGTATGTAGTGACATCCTCTATATCTAGGGGAACGAAGGTTTGTACACAGACGTAGCAGTGGACTCTTTACGGTAAGAGCAGTGAGACTGTGGACTCTTTACGGTAAGAGCAGTGAGACTGTGGACTCTTTACGGTAAGAGCAGTGAGACTGTGGGCTCTTTACGGTAAGAGCAGTGAGACTATGGACTCTTTACTGTAAGAGCAGTGAGACTGTGGACTCTTTACTGTAAGAGCAGTGAGACTGTGGACTCTTTACTGTAAGAGCAGTGAGACTATGGACTCTTTACTGTAAGAGCAGTGAGACTATGGACTCTTTACTGTAAGAGCAGTGAGACTATGGACTCTTTACTGTAAGAGCAGTGAGACTATGGACTCTTTACTGTAAGAGCAGTGAGACTATGGACTCTTTACTGTAAGAGCAGTGAGACTATGGACTCTTTACTCTAAGAGCAGTGAGACTATGGACTCTTTACTGTAGGAGCAGTGAGACTATGGACTCTTTACTGTAGGAGCAGTGAGACTATGGACTCTTTACTGTAGGAGCAGTGAGACTATGGACTCTTTACTGTAGGAGCAGTGAGACTATGGACTCTTTACTGTAGGAGCAGTGAGACTATGGACTCTTTACTGTAGGAGCAGTGAGACTATGGACTCTTTACTGTAGGAGCAGTGAGACTGTGGACTCTATACTGTAAGAGCAGTGAGACTATGTACTCTTTACTGTAAGAGCAGTGAGACTATGGACTCTTTACTGTATGAGCAGTGAGACTATGGACTCTTTACTGTAAGAGCAGTGAGACTATGGACTCTTTACTGTAAGAGCAGTGAGACTATGGACTCTTTACTGTAAGAGCAGTGAGACTATGGACTCTTTACTGTAGGAGCAGTGAGACTATGGACTCTTTACTGTAAGAGCAGTGAGACTATGGACTCTATACTGTAAGAGCAGTGAGACTATGGACTCTATACTGTAAGAGCAGTGAGACTATGGACTATTACTGTAAGAGCAGTGAGACTGTGGACTCTATACTGTAAGAGCAGTGAGACTATGGACTCTTTACTGTAAGAGCAGTGAGACTATGGACTCTATACTGTAAGAGCAGTGAGACTATGGACTCTTTACTGTAAGAGCAGTGAGACTATGGACTCTTTACTGTATGAGCAGTGAGACTATGGACTCTTTACTGTAAGAGCAGTGAGACTATGGACTCTTTACTGTAGGAGCAGTGAGACTATGGACTCTTTACTGTAAGAGCAGTGAGACTGTGGGCTCTTTACAGTAAGAGCAGTGAGACTATGGACTCTTTACTGTAAGAGCAGTGAGACTATGGACTCTTTACTGTAAGAGCAGTGAGACTATGGACTCTTTACTGTAAGAGCAGTGAGACTATGGACTCTTTACTGTAAGAGCAGTGAGACTATGGACTCTTTACTGTAAGAGCAGTGAGACTATGGACTCTATACTGTAAGAGCAGTGAGACTATGGAGTCTTTACTGTAAGAGCAGTGAGACTATGGACTCTTTACTGTAAGAGCAGTGAGACTATGGACTCTTTACTGTAAGAGCAGTGAGACTATGGACTATTTACTGTAAGATCAGTGAGACTATGGACTCTATACTGTAAGAGCAGTGAGACTATGGACTCTATACTGTAAGAGCAGTGAGACTATGGACTCTTTACTGTAAGAGCAGTAAGACTATGGACTCTTTACTGTAAGAGCAGTGAGACTATGGACTCTTTACTGTAAGAGCAGTGAGACTATGGACTCTATACTGTAAGAGCAGTGAGACTATGGACTCTTTACTGTAAGAGCAGTGAGACTATGGACTCTTTACTGTAAGAGCAGTGAGACTATGGACTCTATACTGTAAGAGCGGTGAGACTATGGACTCTATACTGTAAGAGCAGTGAGACTATGGACTCTTTACTGTAAGAGCAGTGAGACTATGGACTCTTTACTGTAAGAGCAGTGAGACTATGGACTCTTTACTGTAAGAGCAGTGAGACTATGGACTATATACTGTAAGAGCAGTGAGACTATGGACTCTTCACTGTAAGAGCAGTGAGACTATGGACTCTTTACTGTAAGAGCAGTGAGACTATGGACTCTTCACTGTAAGAGCAGTGAGACTATGGACTCTTTACTGTAGGAGCAGTGAGACTATGGACTCTATACTGTAAGAGCAGTGAGACTATGGACTCTTTACTGTAAGAGCAGTGAGACTATGGACTCTTTACTGTAAGAGCAGTGAGACTATGGACTCTTTACTGTAAGAGCAGTGAGACTATGGACTCTATACTGTAAGAGCAGTGAGACTATGGAGTCTTTACTGTAAGAGCAGTGAGACTATGGACTCTTTACTGTAAGAGCAGTGAGACTATGGACTCTTTACTGTAAGAGCAGTGAGACTATGGACTCTATACTGTAAGAGCAGTGAGACTATGGACTCTATACTGTAAGAGCAGTGAGACTATGGACTCTTTACTGTAAGAGCAGTAAGACTATGGACTCTTTACTGTAAGAGCAGTGAGACTATGGACTCTTTACTGTAAGAGCAGTGAGACTATGGACTCTATACTGTAAGAGCAGTGAGACTATGGACTCTTTACTGTAAGAGCAGTGAGACTATGGACTCTTTACTGTAAGAGCAGTGAGACTATGGACTCTATACTGTAAGAGCGGTGAGACTATGGACTCTTTACTGTAAGAGCAGTGAGACTATGGACTCTTTACTGTAAGAGCAGTGAGACTATGGACTCTTTACTGTAAGAGCAGTGAGACTATGGACTCTTTACTGTAAGAGCAGTGAGACTATGGACTCTTTACTGTAAGAGCAGTGAGACTATGGACTCTTTACTGTAAGAGCAGTGAGACTATGGACTCTTTACTGTAAGAGCAGTGAGACTATGGACTATATACTGTAAGAGCAGTGAGACTATGGACTCTTCACTGTAAGAGCAGTGAGACTATGGACTCTTTACTGTAAGAGCAGTGAGACTATGGACTCTTTACTGTAAGAGCAGTGAGACTATGGAGCTCTCTGCCTGAGGAGGTGGTGATGGTGAGTACAATAAAGGAGTTCAGGAGGGGCCTGGATGTATTTCTGGAGTGTAATAATATTACAGGCTATAGCTACTAGAGAGGGGTCGTTGGTCCAGGTAGTTATTCTGATGTCTGATTGGAGTCAGGAAGGATTTTTTTTCCCTTAAACTGAGGAAAATTGGCTTCTACCTCACAGGTCAGCTGGATCAGCTTGCAGGATAACAGGCCGAACTGGATGGACAGAGGCTTTTTTCAGCCTTATAACTTTGGGGGTGCACTTACTTTTCCCGGTGACTGTTATTCCCCTGGTCAGAGCTTTCACCCTGCTGTTCCTCATTATATGCTCATAGAATTTCGCCGCTTGCTCCATAAACTCCTCCTCTAGTTCACTCTCCTTCAGCTCGTCCAGACGATGTAGGTTCCTCGTAGAGGTTGGTCGGTCAAATACGAAGCATTTGTGAGAGTGGAAGAAGCTTCGGATGCACTCACGAGGGAGATTGTACTGCTGGAGGTTTTCTCCTATAATATAAAATAAAAGGTTACAGAAGACCCCCGCTCTCCGGACCGGTCTATATCAGCAAATAGCAGTATTTCAACAGCATAAAAATTCTGGTGCATCTTTTTTTTTTTTTTTTTTTTTTTGCCGCTCCTCTATTATTCCTCCTACAAATGAATGTTACTAGTTAGGGGTTTCACACTGTCCAATCAGTACTGTAGATTATATAGGGACATAACTCTTTAACAAGGGGATTAATAGCACCCAGTCAATTTATTTCCAGATTTCCAGGATGAATAATAGAGGAATGCCATAATGCAGATAAAAGATGCTCCAAAATTGTTGGTTTATGGGGAATACAAGTATTTACTACATACAGAAATGTTCGGAGTGTAATTGTCTCTGTTATTCCACTCCAGTACTACAGACATGAATGACCTCTGTGATGGACATGATCATCATAAGATCCGTCAACAGCATGCGTATCTACACAAGCTGGAGTACGTATTTCAAAGGCTGAGCTTCCCTTTTGGCTCTGCTACATCAGAAATTTGGAATTATTGGCCAAAAAATGTATACAAACATATAAGAAGCCATATTTCTAGATATCTTCTCTTATAGTATGACCCCTGCACCTATAGGTAACCTCTGCCTTGACCCCTGTACCTATAGGTAACCTCTACCTTGACCCCTGTACCTATAGGTAACCTCTACCTTGACCCCTGCACCCATAGGCAACCACTACCTTGACCCCTGCACCCATAGGCAACCACTACCTTGACCCCTGCACCCATAGCTAACCTCTACCTTGACCCCTGCACCCATAGCTAACCTCTACCTTGACCCCTGCACCCATAGGCAACCACTACCTTGACCCCTGCACCCATAGGCAACCACTACCTTGACCCCTGCACCCATAGCTAACCTCTACCTTGACCCCTGCACCCATAGCTAACCTCTACCTTGACCCCTGCACCCATAGACAACCTCTACCTTGACCCCTGCACCCATAGACAACCTCTACCTTGACCCCTGCACCCTTGAACCGTGTACACATAGGTAACCTCAGTCTGCACCCATAGGTAACCTCTACCTCTAGGTTGTGAGCCTCCATTGCAAGGCCGGCATCAGCAGCACCAGAGGTCAGAAGCAATGAGCCCCTCCATCAATACAGATGGAAGCGCTCATTGCTGGAGCCCTGGGAGCTGTGGTTCTGTCACTCACCGCTCTGCTCCCCGCGCTCCTCCCCTCCTTCAGGCCGGCGGCGCACAGAATCGTGAAGAAGGAAGACTTCTCCCCGCTCCACCATTCAGCCTGCAGGCACAGATTGTGCTGCCGCCATGTGTGGGCGGAGCCTAAATCCCAGAAATCTGCATAAGCTCCGCCCACACAGGGCTGCAGAGCGATCTGTGCCTGCAGGGAAGAAAGGACTGTGAGCTTCAGGAATGGGACAAGGGGAGTAGTTTCTGTGTTTTTTTTTTTTTTTTTAATACAGAGGGGGCACCATGGTCTTTATTACTATGGAGGGGTCACAGAGGACTTTATTACAATGGAGGGGCACAGAGGACTTTATTACTATGGAGGGGTCACAGAGGACTTTATTACTATGGAGGGGGAACAGAGGGCTTTATTACTATGGAGGGGTCACAGAGGACTTTATTACTATGGAGGGGCACAGAGGACATTATTACTATGGAGGGGCACAGAGGACTTTATTACTATGGAGGAGGCACAGAGAACTTTATTACTATGGAGGGGGCACAGAGGACTTTATTACTATGGAGGGGGCACAGAGGTCTTTATTACTATGGAGGGGGCACAGAGGACTTTATTACTATGGAGGGGGCACAGAGGTCTTTATTACTATGGAGGGGGCACAGAGGTCTTTATTACTATGGAGGGGGCACAGAGGTCTTTATTACTATGGAGGAGGCACAGAGGACTTTATTACTATGGAGGGGGCACAGAGGACTTTATTACTATGGAGGGGGCACCATGGTCTTTATTACTATGGAGGGGTCACAGAGGACTTTATTACTATGGAGGGGGAACAGAGGGCTTTATTACTATGGAGGGGGCACAGAGGACTTTATTACTATGGAGGGGTCACAGAGGACTTTATTACTATGGAGGGGCACAGAGGACATTATTACTATGGAGGGGCACAGAGGACTTTATTACTATGGAGGAGGCACAGAGAACTTTATTACTATGGAGGGGGCACAGAGGACTTTATTACTATGGAGGGGGCACAGAGGTCTTTATTACTATGGAGGGGGCACAGAGGACTTTATTACTATGGAGGGGGCACAGAGGTCTTTATTACTATGGAGGGGGCACAGAGGTCTTTATTACTATGGAGGGGGCACAGAGGTCTTTATTACTATGGAGGAGGCACAGAGGACTTTATTACTATGGAGGGGGCACAGAGGACTTTATTACTATGGAGGGGGCACCATGGTCTTTATTACTATGGAGGGGTCACAGAGGACTTTATTACTATGGAGGGGGAACAGAGGGCTTTATTACTATGGAGGGGTCACAGAGGACTTTATTACTATGGAGGGGGAACAGAGGACTTTATTACTATGGAGGGGGAACAGAGGGCTTTATTACTATGGAGGGGTCACAGAGGACTTTATTACTATGGAGGGGCACAGAGGACATTATTACTATGGAGGGGCACAGAGGACTTTATTACTATGGAGGGGCACAGAGGACATTATTACTATGGAGGGGCACAGAGGACTTTATTACTATGGAGGGGGCACAGAGGACTTTATTACAATGGAGGGGGCACAGAGGACTTTATTACTATGGAGGGGGCACAGAGGACTTTATTACTATGGAGGAGGCACAGAGGACTTTATTACTATGGAGGAGGCACAGAGGACTTTATTATTCTGGAGGGGTCACAGAGGACTTTATTACTATGGAGGAGGCACAGAGGGCTTTATTACTATGGAGGGGGCACAGAGGACTTTATTACTATGGAGGAGGCACAGAGGACTTTATTACTATAGAGGGGGCACAGAGGACTTTATTACTATGGAGGAGGCACAGAGGACTTTATTACTATGGAGGAGGCACAGCGGACTTTATTACTATGGAGGAGGCACAGAGGACTTTATTACTCTGGAGGGGTCACAGAGGACTTTATTACTATGGAGGAGGCACAGAGGACTTTATTACTCTGGAGGGGTCACAGAGGACTTTATTACTATAGAGGGGGCACAGAGGACTTTATTACTATGGAGGAGGCACAGAGGACTTTATTACTATGGAGGAGGCACAGCGGACTTTATTACTATGGAGGGGGCACAGAGGTCTTTATTACTATGGAGGGGGCACAGAGGACTTTATTACTATAGAGGGGGCACAGAGGACTTTATTACTATGGAGGAGGCACAGAGGACTTTATTACTATGGAGGAGGCACAGCGGACTTTATTACTATGGAGGAGGCACAGAGGACTTTATTACTCTGGAGGGGTCACAGAGGACTTTATTACTATGGAGGAGGCACAGAGGACTTTATTACTCTGGAGGGGTCACAGAGGACTTTATTACTATAGAGGGGGCACAGAGGACTTTATTACTATGGAGGAGGCACAGAGGACTTTATTACTATGGAGGAGGCACAGCGGACTTTATTACTATGGAGGGGGCACAGAGGTCTTTATTACTATGGAGGGGGCACAGAGGACTTTATTACTATAGAGGGGGCACAGAGGACTTTATTACTATGGAGGAGGCACAGAGGACTTTATTACTATGGAGGAGGCACAGCGGACTTTATTACTATGGAGGAGGCACAGAGGACTTTATTACTATGGAGGAGGCACAGAGGACTTTATTACTATGGAGGGGGCACAGAGGACTTTATTACTATGGAGGGGGCACAGAGGACTTTATTACTATGGAGGAGGCACAGAGGGCTTTATTACTATGGAGGGGGCACAGAGGACTTTATTACTATGGAGGGGGCACAGAGGTCTTTATTACTATGGAGGAGGCACAGAGGGCTTTATTACTATGGAGGGGGCACAGCGGACTTTATTACTATGGAGGGGGCACAGAGGTCTTTATTACTATGGAGGAGGCACAGAGGACTTTATTACTATGGAGGGGGCACAGAGGACTTTATTACTATGGAGGAGGCACAGAGGACTTTATTACTATGGAGGAGGCACAGAGGTCTTTATTACTAAGGAGGGGGCACAGAGGACTTTATTACTATGGAGGGGGCACAGAGGGCTTTATTACTATGGAGGGGGCACAGAGGACTTTATTACTATGGAGGAGGCACAGAGGGCTTTATTACTATGGAGGGGGCACAGAGTACTTTATTACTATGGAGGAGGCACAGAGGACTTTATTACTATGGAGGAGGCACAGAGGGCTTTATTACTATGGAGGGGGCACAGAGGTCTTTATTACTATGGAGGGGGCACAGAGTACTTTATTACTATGGAGGAGGCACAGAGGGCTTTATTACTATGGAGGGGGCACAGAGGACTTGATTACTATGGAGGAGGCACAGCGGACTTTATTACTATGGAGGAGGCACAGAGGACTTTATTACTATGGAGGAGGCACAGAGGACTTTATTACTATGGAGGGGGCACAGAGGACTTTATTACTATGGAGGGGGCACAGAGGACTTTATTACTATGGAGGAGGCACAGAGGGCTTTATTACTATGGAGGGGGCACAGAGGACTTTATTACTATGGAGGGGGCACAGAGGTCTTTATTACTATGGAGGAGGCACAGAGGGCTTTATTACTATGGAGGGGGCACAGCGGACTTTATTACTATGGAGGGGGCACAGAGGTCTTTATTACTATGGAGGAGGCACAGAGGACTTTATTACTATGGAGGGGGCACAGAGGACTTTATTACTATGGAGGAGGCACAGAGGACTTTATTACTATGGAGGAGGCACAGAGGTCTTTATTACTAAGGAGGGGGCACAGAGGACTTTATTACTATGGAGGGGGCACAGAGGGCTTTATTACTATGGAGGGGGCACAGAGGACTTTATTACTATGGAGGAGGCACAGAGGGCTTTATTACTATGGAGGGGGCACAGAGTACTTTATTACTATGGAGGAGGCACAGAGGACTTTATTACTATGGAGGAGGCACAGAGGGCTTTATTACTATGGAGGGGGCACAGAGGTCTTTATTACTATGGAGGGGGCACAGAGTACTTTATTACTATGGAGGAGGCACAGAGGGCTTTATTACTATGGAGGGGGCACAGAGTACTTTATTACTATGGAGGAGGCACAGAGGACTTTATTACTATGGAGGGGGCACAGAGGACTTTATTACTATGGAGGAGGCACAGAGGGCTTTATTACTATGGAGGGGGCACAGAGTACTTTATTACTATGGAGGAGGCACAGAGGACTTTATTACTATGGAGGAGGCACAGAGGGCTTTATTACTATGGAGGGGGCACAGAGGTCTTTATTACTATGGAGGGGGCACAGAGTACTTTATTACTATGGAGGAGGCACAGAGGGCTTTATTACTATGGAGGGGTCACAGAGGACTTTATTACTATGGAGGGGGCACAGAGGTCTTTATTACTATGGAGGAGGCACAGAGGGCTTTATTACTATGGAGGGGGCACAGAGGACTTTATTACTATGGAGGGGGCACAGAGGTCTTTATTACTATGGAGGAGGCACAGAGGGCTTTATTACTATGGAGGGGGCACAGAGGTCTTTATTACTATGGAGGAGGCACAGAGGACTTTATTACTATGGAGGGGGCACAGAGGTCTTTATTACTATGGAGGAGGCACAGAGGGCTTTATTACTATGGAGGGGGCACAGAGGACTTTATTACTATGGAGGAGGCACAGAGGGCTTTATTAGTATGGAGGGGGCACAGAGGACTTTATTACTATGGAGGGGGCACAGAGGGCATTACGGATGTGAAGGGGCACAGAGACAGAGGGCATTACTACAACAAAGGGGGCACAGTGGGCATTATTACTGTGAAAAGGGCACAATAGGGATTTCTACTATGAAGGGGGCACAATGGGGATTATTACTGTGAAGGGGCACAGATAGGGCATTACAATTGAGAAAGGGGCACAGAGAGGGCATAACTACTGTGAGAGGGCACAATGTGGGCATAACTACTGTGAGGGGGCACAATGTGGGCATAACTACTGTGAGGGGCACAATGTGGGCATAACTACTGTGAGGGGGCACAATGTGGGCATAACTACTGTGAAGGGGGCACAATGAGGGCAATACTACTGTGAGGGTAAAGCATGGGGGAGGGGGGGGCAGAGAAAGGACCCGCCCGGGTGAAGCACGCCACTGAAGCAGGGAACTATTTGCTCCCGGAGGAGCCAGGTGACTGAGGCCAGGAGGATGATTATTATTATTATTTTCACTTCCTGTGAAGGGGGAACTGGGCACATATCTTGGCATATCCATCGTAAGAGGGCACACATCTTGGCATATCTACTGTGAAGGGGGCACATATCTGTGAGTAGACCTGAGGGACTGAAACACTGGGTAGAAAATAACGTAGGCACATAAGGGCGTATATCCGCTCTGTGTACGGTATTTCATCTATAATACATGCAGTTTCATTGCTGTAAACGCCGTGGAAAATGCCACCCCGGGGGCCACTGAGACTTTATCGCCCAAGGGCCCACATGAACCTGGAGCCGGCCCTGCTCCGTAGTGATTACCGGTTTTGAGCTCTAGACCCATCATCAGATATTCATCTTCCGTTATCTCCTTGCCGTCTCGCTCCAGCGATAGGGTGAAGTCTCGGACGCACCAGGTAAATGATGGAAGGAACCTCTCGTGTTCCGCGGTCTCATCTGTGGTATCGGTGGACTTCAGCTTTATCACCTCTGTTAGTTCAGTTACGTAGCTGGAAGATTATCTGGATAAGGATATATATGATATTGGGGGGTCCTCCGTCCCCCAGAGTGGAGGGTGGATATAAAGAGCAGGCAAACCATTGAAGTGAGTGGATGCTGTGTAATGCTTCATTTCTCCTGTAGGGGCGCTGCAGGAAACGACAACACTTACTGCCAGCTTTCTACACAGATTACAGCTGATTCCTGGGGCACAAAGAGGCTTTTGTCAAGGCAGCCTTGGGGTTGTCCATAGCAGAGAACCCTCTAAAGGAAGTCCCCAGGTGTCTGCCCTGCCAACCCCCCTCCCATCATCACTCCTCAGTGCACGGACACCGGCCATGTGCGTTCCGCATTTTGAGGACCACACATGGCCGGCACTTTAATAGAAATGCCTTTTCTTGTCCGTGGCTGCGGACAATAGGACATGTTCTATTTTTTTTGTGGGGCTGCTCTTCAGCTCTGTGATGGGGGCGCTCTGCACCGTATGTAATCTCTGGTCATCTGTAGCCGGTATCTGGAAGTCCCCATTGCAGGCGTCCACATCTCCCCGTGTGGTGAAGGATACTGTAACTGCTCGATCGCCTGCTGGTCGATGGTCCCGATACTGTTATATACCAGAGCGCTGCTCAGCAGCACAGACAGGCAGAAGACCCAGGTGTCATTTTTGGAGTCTCCCTGCAGTAGAGAAAGTATTGAGGTTATTACATACCAGTTACTGCAGTGGAATGTCATATTACATACCAGTTACTGCAGTGCAATGTCATATTACATACCAGTTACTGCAGTGCAATGTCATATTACATACCAGTTACTGCAGTGGAATGTCATATTACATACCAGTTACTGCAGTGGAATGTCGTATTACATACCAGTTACTGCAGTGCAATGTCATATTACATACCAGTTACTGCAGTGCAATATCGTATTACATACCAGTTACTGCAGTAGAATGTCATATTACATACCAGTTACTGCAGTAGAATGTCATATTACATACCAGTTACTGCAGTGCAATGTCATATTACATACCAGTTACTGCAGTGCAATATCGTATTACATACCAGTTACTGCAGTGCAATGTCATATTACATACCAGTTACTGCAGTGCAATGTCGTATTACATACCAGTTACTGCAGTAGAATGTCATATTACATACCAGTTACTGCAGTGCAATGTCGTATTACATACCAGTTACTGCAGTAGAATATCATATTACATACCAGTTACTGCAGTGCAATGTCATATTACATACCAGTTACTACAGTGCAATGTCATATTACATACCAGTTACTGCAGTAGAATATCATATTACATACCAGTTACTGCAGTGCAATGTCGTATTACATACCAGTTACTGCAGTGCAATGTTGTATTACATACCAGTTACTGCAGTGGAATGTCATATTACATACCAGTTACTGCAGTGCAATGTCATATTACATACCAGTTACTACAGTGGAATGTCATATTACATACCAGTTACTGCAGTGCAATGTCGTATTACATACCAGTTACTGCAATGCAATGTTGTATTACATACCAGTTACTGCAATGCAATGTTGTATTACATACCAGTTACTGCAGTAGAATGTCATATTACATACCAGTTACTGCAGTGCAATGTCGTATTACATACCAGTTACTGCAGTGCAATGTCGTATTACATACCAGTTACTGCAGTGCAATGTCATATTACATACCAGTTACTGCAGTGGAATGTCGTATTACATACCAGTTACTGCAGTGGAATGTCGTATTACATGGCGACAGTCAGATAAAGACCAATGGTCCGAGTCCGCGAGAATGAGAGCTGCCACGTGTCAGCACCGATCCACTATGGCTGATAGCGGGAAGTCCTAATCAGATGACCATCCCTCTGACATCCATATACCCTAATGGGGCAGTGTTAGGGCACTCAGGACCCCATAGCAATGTATCATGTCTTTACCGCCATGGACCTGAGGGCCTGCTGCTCCCGATTTCCCGCCCCTCGTCTGCCTACAATTCAGTTCTTCTGGAGAAGGGAGTCCTGCAGACGTTCTCATTACCCAGTAGTGGGTTCAGTGCGCTGCTATAGGGGGCGTCATCGAACACTTTCTGTGTCACTGGTTGTCAGGCAGTAGCCCGGACACAGCGTCAGGGTGACTCAGGGACGGTGTTGCGGTGCAGGGACTGCTGTGGGGATTAGTTAATAGGAGGTTATAAAGATAGGAGGTAGCAGGAGGTGTACGTGAGGGTGCAACGCTGACCGCATGTCCATACATAGGCACCTCCAGCAGCAGGCCCAACTCAGCCAAAGAGCCAGAAAGCAGGACTCCTAATGTCAGCAGGCAGGGGGGACATCAGTTGGGGAGTGGAGGATGATCTCCTGGATCATCGATCACAGAGGACATCTGTTTTGGGGATGGACTGTGAGGCTACCCCTCAGAGAGTCTGGGTGGTTGGGGCACAAAATAATTGCAGCGTCCTACTAGTGTACATGGGCACTGCAAAAGCTTATTGTGTCACATGTCATATCATGCTGCATTTCATCCTTGTGTAAAATCCCTGTTACCAGGCTGTCAGGTGCACTACATACATTCCACCACTAGATGGGGATAGCACCACAGTATATATAGCACAGTTCAGGCCTAGCTACGGATTTGAGTTTAGAGTGTGGAGGAAGAAGGAGATGGAGTGAGGAGCAAGGGGGAAGGAGAGGTCCACTCTCCTCTCAGCTCTCTCTGGAGCTCCACGGCCCAGAGGAGCCAACGCGTATCTCAGTATCAAACCAGGAAGATAGGCCGAGGTGAAGTCTGCATTCTACCGTCTACTCTTCCGGAGTAGCAAGTGGATTTTGTCAAGTTTATTTTGGATAAAGACAAAGGAAGGACAATGCCATTATATTTGGGTGAAGGATCTATTAGCTTCCGGCAGCCTCACCGTTATTCTAAGGACATATAAGATTTCTGTTGCATCACTTGTGTAGAAGACTAAGACTTGAACTACCTCTACTGAGACTGAAGCGAGGCAAAGAGCTGAATATCAGTGAGTACACAACTACCTACTATAGCCTGAGACATAACTACATGTACAGCCTGATACTGGGATTCACCACATCCAACCTGCATGTGTATCAGAGACTGCTATATTACTGGATGTAAACTGTTATCAAGTACCTGGTTAGAGTAAAGTTCTCAGTTGGATTTAAACCTGCCTCATTCTTCTAACTCCATACTACTACCACTCTCAACATTTTGCACCATCGAGGTGCTGGCGTCACGACACTACATAAGTCAGGGGCCCAGCCGCACAAGCACTCAGAAACCCAATCACCATCAAGGGCACCTCAATCACCACCTGGCCGGTGTCCCCTGTAATAGACTGTGCCCCGGGGAATCCAGTGCTGTTGTCCCCTTCACTGTACTGCTGGCCCAGGGAGGCGTCTGCTAAACCGTGAGTAACCGATGAACTGTTTGTACATTCCGGCCCACCGTGAACCTCGCGTGTTCTACCCCTGCGGACTGGCACGTTGCATAATTCCCTGAAAGTAGTTGGTGCACGCCTGTGAGGGACGTATATGAAGGTCAGTTTGTGGCAGGGGGTAGCCCCTCAGAGACCCCTGCATAGATTACAGTCATTTTGGGGCAACTCAACCTTGTGGGACTCCTCTAGAGGTTGAGATTCCCAAAACCTGGTTAAAGAGTTATTCCCATCTCAACCTTCCATGGCCACGATAGGTATAACCAGAGTAAGCAGTGCCTCTGGGGTGGCCAGAGATGAAGAAATGCCAGACGGTGTTACTCTGTTTATTCCCATCTTGGCCAATGAAGGCTAAGAAGTTGGGCCACATGAATTTGCCGAAAATAAACCTGTTGATCTACAATATCCACACCATCCTGGGGAACCCCTCTAAAATCAAGCAGATTCTGGACCTCACCTTCTCCACGTCTCCTAGTCCCTCTGTGTCCAGCAGAACCAGAACATGTCCAGGTATCCAAGGGTGAGGAACGCACCACATCCAGATCCCTTTAGTCTTGGACTGGATACTGGATCCTAGCGGAAAACCTGGAAGGAGTCATAAAACATAGAAGTGGCAATTATTCCAATGAGCTGTGTGATTTTCTCCCACAATAGAGCTGGGGTGGTGGTGGTCACCCTCATAGATAGTGTATGGGATGATGGTTGTCATACATTAGTCCACCTAGTCCAGTAATGTCCACAGGATTATCGGTGGGCATCCAGGACAGGTGAAAGTGAGGCTGACAACCTTGTTCCCACCCTCCACTCTATAAGTCGGAAGACAGCTGATTAAAATGAGAAAACGCTTCTGTAGAAAATGGAAAAAAGAGACAACATGGCCGCCTTCCTTCAGGAACAGCGCCACTCTTCCCCGCATGCTGTGTTTGGTATTGCAGTTCAGCCCCATTCCAGTTGGTTACTCACCATTATTGCGTCCCACCAGCCGGTTCATCAAGAAGGATTTTCCTGTCCTGTATTTTCCTACAATGGACACGACGATTACTGGTTCAGAGATTCTGGAGAGTATTTTCTCAGCCTCTTGGTTGACCACCAGATTACTCCCATCATTTTCTATCAGACACACCGGGAGCGGCATTAATGGTGCCATATTGATGAAATAAGGGCTGCAGAGAGGAGAAGGAGGAGGATGATGCAACACCATAAAATATCTGTCCACCATTACCTCCTTGTCACCTGGCTGTCCAACCAACAGTCATATCACTAATATTATTGAACATTTAACCCCTTAACCACTTAAGGACCACAGGTTTATACCCCCCCAGTGACCAGGCCCTTTTTTACAAATCGGCACTCCACTACTTTCACCGTTTATTGCTTGGTCATGCAACTTACCACCCAAATGAATTTTACCTCCTTTTCTTCTCACTAATAGAGCTTTCATTTGGTGGTATTTCATTGCTGCTGACATTTTTACTTTTTTTGTTATTAATCGAAATTTAACAATTTTTTTTGCAAAAAAATGATATTTTTCACTTTCAGTTGTAATTTTTTTTAAAAAAAACGACATCCATATATAAATTTTTCTCTAAATTTATTGTTCTACATGTCTTTGATAAAAAAAAATGTTTAGGTAAAAAAAAAATGGTTTGGGTAAAAGTTATAGCGTTTACAAACTATGGTACAAAAATGTGAATTTCCGCTTTTTGAAGCAGCTCTGACTTTCTGAGCACCTGTCATGTTTCCTGAGGTTCTACAATGGCCAGACAGTACAAACACCCCACAAATGACTCCATTTCGGAAAGTAGACACCCTAAGGTATTCGCTGATGGGCATAGTGAGTTCATAGAACTTTTTATTTTTTGTCACAAGTTAGCAGAAAATGATGATTTTTAATTTTATTTATTTTTTCTTACAAAGTCTCATATTCCACTAACTTGTGACAAAAAATGAAAACTTCCATGAACTCACTATGCCCATAAAAAAATACCTTGGGGTGTCTTCTTTCTAAAATGGGGTCACTTGTGGGGTAGTTATACTGCCCTGGCATTCTAGGGGCCCTAATGTGTGAGAAGTAGTTTGAAATCAAAATGTGTAAAAAATGCCCTGTGAAATCCTAAAGGTGCTCTTTGGAATATGGGCCACTTTGCCCACCTAGGCGGCAAAAAAGTGTCACACATCTGGTATTGCCGTACTCAGGAGAAGTTGGGCAATGTGTTTTGCGGTGTCATTTTACATATACCCATGCTGGGTGAGAGAAATATCTCGGTCAAATGCCAACTTTGTATTAAAAAAATGGGAAAAGTTGTCTTTTGCCGAGGTATTTCTCTCACCCAGCATGGGTATATGTAAAATGACACCCCAAAACACATTGCCCAACTTCTCTTGAGTACGGCGATACCAGATGTGTGACACTTTTTTGCAGCCTAGATGCGCAAAGGGGCCCAAATTCCTTTTATGAGGGCATTTTTAGACATTTGGATCCCAGACTTCTTCTCACGCTTTAGGGCCCCTAAAATGCCAGGGCAGTATAAATACCCCACATGTGACCCCATTTTGGAAAGAAGACACCCCAAGGTGTTCAATGAGGGGCATGGCGAGTTCATAGAATTTTTTTTTTTGGCACAAGTTAGCGGAAATTGTTTTTTTTTAGTTTTTTTCTCACAAAGTCTCCCATTCCGCTAACTTGTGACAAAAAATAAAATTTTACATGAACTCGCCATGCCCTTCACAAAATACCTTGAGGTGTCTTCTTTCCAAAATGGGGTCACATGTGGGGTATTTATACTGCCCTGGCATTTTAGGGGCCCTAAAGCGTGAGAAGAAGTCTGGAATATAAATGTCTAAAAAATTTTACGCATTTGGATTCCGTGAGGGGTTTGGTGAGTTCATGTGAGATTTTATTTTTTGTCACAAGTTAGTGGAATATGAGATTTTGTAAGAAAAAAAAATATATATAAAAAATATCAATTTCCGCTAACTTTGCCAAAAAAATGGCTGAATGGAGCCTTACAGGGGGGTGATCAATGACAGGGGGGTGATCAGGGAGTCTATATGGGGTGATCACCCCCCTGTAAGGCTCCATTCAGAGGTCCGTATGTGTTTTGCGGATCCATGGATCGGATCCGCAAAACACATACGGACGTCTGAATGGAGCCTTACAGTGGGGTGATCAATGACAGGGGGGTGATCAATGACAGGGGGGTGATCAATGACAGGGGGGTGATCAGGGAGTCTATATGGGGTGATCACCCCCCTGTCATTGATCATCCCACTGTAAGGCTCCATTCAGACGTCCGTATGTGTTTTGCGGATCCGATCCATGTATCCGTGGATCCGTAAAAAACATACGGACGTCTGAATGGAGCCTTACAGGGGGGTGATCAATGACAGGGGGGTGATCAGGGGTGTTCAGGGGTTAATAAGGGGTTAATAAGTGACAGGGGGGGGGTGTAGTGTAGTGTAGTGGTGTTTGGTGCTACATATTACAGAGCTACCTGTGTCCTCTGGTGGTCGAACCAAACAAAAGGGACCACCAGAGGACCAAGTAGCAGGTATATTAGACGCTGTTATCAAAAAAATCGCATCTCCAGCCTGCCAGCGAATGATCGCCGCTGGCAGGCTGTAGATCAGCTCGTTTACCTCCGGTTCCTGTGTGCGCGCGTTCACAGGAAATCTTGCGTCTCGCGAGATGACGCCAATCGGCGTTAGTGTGACCTGGCAGAGCCGACGCATTGACGCCGATCAGCGTTAGCGAGACGGGAGGTGGTTAAACTACCTATTTGTGCCCTAAGGGCCTGGCAATTTCTTCCTCCCGACAGAAGAAGGTTCTATGCTATGGAAAGGACTGAGCTAGCTGTCTGTCTCTCTCTTCTGGTATCCTGGTCAAAGGGCTGGTGACCCAGGGTCTGCAGCTCATCGAGCAGGGTATTCCCGTCTCAGTGTCTTCTTCTGGTCACTTGGGTGGCCAGGCAGAGTCTCTCCTACTAAGCAGTGGTTCCTATCCACTAGGGGCTATGACTGGTCTCCTTATATACAGTTTCTAACTTATTCAGAACCTTCTAGTGGGAGGGGTGGAGTGGAGAAACACAGCCTAACAGAAACAATGTTGCAGTTCATGACTGGCATAGACTTGTATTGATGAAGTGCCCTGGAGCAGGGGTACTGGGAAGTCTGGACATTCGTGGACATTTTCCCCTGTTTCCCCTATGCAAAGGGTTCACTTGAAAGGGTTAACCTGCACTGTTTAATACTGTGTAACTGCATTTTATATGTTGTGATATATATCTTTTTTATTTGCACTCTGTTTGCCAGGCTCTGTGGAAAGGGTTAATGAATACTGAGAGACTTTTGGGACTTGAGTTTAAAGAAGAGCATGTTTTGGATGGAAAAAGCCAGACTTGTTTACTAGTGATGGACGAACATCGGCCGTGACGTTTCGCGAACGTGAGTTCACAATCAAATGTTCGCGAACCGCGCCTTCGTGGCGGGCCCAATTCACTTTAATGGCAGGCGAACCTGAAAAACCTTTAGGTCATATTTGCAGCCACCAAATACTTACTAGAAGTGCAAAAATAGTCCCACAACATGGACAGTGACATACCAGAGGGGATCAATGGAAAAATTCCCACAAAAAATATGTATTTTAATCAGGGGCCATTTTTATGCGTCTTAAAGGGAAACTCTCAAAAATGTTCCCTGCTGGAGCCTAGAAAAAAATTATTTTAGGCCACGGGAGCACAGGCCCCAAAAATTAGGCATTCACCTGACAAAAAAGGCCTTTTATGCCGCTGTATATACATAAGACAAGGACCATCCTTTGTTCCGGGTGGTGGCGGATATGTGGGGGCTGGCATGAGGAAATTTAATTACACGTGGTTGTCACATTAAATTCCTCCGAAATCCATGCCTCATTAATTTTTAGAAATGTGAGGTAGTCCACCCTGTCGCGAGTTAGGCGAGTGCGCTTATTGGTCACGATCCCCCCTGCTGCGCTGAACGTCCTTTCGGACAAGACACTTGACGAGGGGCAAGCCGAGAGTTCCATGGCAAATTGTGCCAGCTCTGGCCACAGGTCAAGCCTGCACACCCAGTAGTCCAGGGGTTTCTTGCTTCTCAGAGCGTCCACATCGGCCATTAACCCGATGCAGTCGGACACCTGTCGGTCTAGGCGTTCCCTGAGGCTGGATCCGGAGGGCGGCCGTCGATGGGTCGGCTGCAAGAATGATCTCATATCCGAAGTGACCAACACATCTTCAAACCGCCCTCTTCTTGCAGGCGCTATTGGTACCCGCACCTGTTTCGCTGTGTTCTACACCACTATACAGGATCTCTGCAGCCAGGAAATAGCTGTTTTTTTAAAGCGATTCAACACAAAAAAATTCAGACAGGTACACAAATAAATTAACCAGACAGTCAAAAGTTTGTAACAGTTTCTGAGGTTTTCCTCATGAATGTTTGTGGGTGTCAAAGCCTGCCTTTCCAAAGGGATGAAGAAAAGTCCCAGCTGTACAATACAATGACATTGCTGATACACACAGGATCTCCCCCCTGTTCTTGTGCAATGCACAGCAGTGTACTGATATGTGAGGTATGAGGTATAATAGATGCAGTGTGTACAGATATATAGTATATACAGCAGTGTACTGATATGAGAGGTATGAGGTGTAATAGATGCAGTGTGTACAGATATATAGTATATACAGCAGTGTACTGATATGTGAGGTAGGAGGTATAATAGATGCAGTGTACAGATATATAGTATATACAGCAGTGTACTGATATGTGAGGTATGAGGTATAATAGATGCAGTGTGTACAGATATATTGTATATACAGCAGTGTACTGATATGTGAGGTACGAGGTATAATAGATGCAGTGTGTACAGATATATAGTATATACAGCAGTGTACTGATATGTGAGGTACGAGGTATAATAGATGCAGTGTGTACAGATATATAGTATATACAGCAGTGTACTGATATGTGAGGTACGAGGTATAATAGATGCAGTGTGTACAGATATATAGTATATACAGCAGTGTACTGATATGTGAGGTATGAGGTATAATAGATGCAGTGTGTACAGATATATAGTATATACAGCAGTGTACTGATATGTGAGGTACGAGGTATAATAGATGCAGTGTGTACAGATATATAGTATATACAGCAGTGTACTGATATGTGAGGTAGGAGGTATAATAGATGCAGTGTGTACATATATATAGTATATACAGCAGTGTACTGATAGGTGAGGTACGAGGTATAATAGATGCAGTGTACAGATATATAGTATATACAGCAGTGTACTGATATGTGAGGTATAATAGATGTAGTGTGTACAGGTATATAGTATATACAGCAGTGTACTGATATGTGAGGTACGAGGTATTATAGATGCAGAGTGTACAGATATATAGTATATACAGCAGTGTACTGATATGTGAGGTACGAGGTATAATAGATGCAGTGTGTACAGATATATAGTATATACAGCAGTGTAGTGATATGTGAGGTATGAGGTATAATAGATGCAGTGTGTACAGGTATATAGTATATACAGCAGTGTACTGATATGTGAGGTACGAGGTATAATAGATGCAGTGTGTACAGATATATAGTATATACAGCAGTGTACTGATATCTGAGGTATGAGGTATAGTAGATGCAGTGTGTACAGATATATAGTATATACAGCAGTGTACTGATATGTGAGGTACGAGGTATAATAGATGCAGTGTACAGATATATAGTATATACAGCAGTGTACTGATATGTGAGGTACGAGGTATAATAGATGCAGTGTGTACAGATATATAGTATATACAGCAGTGTACTGATATGTGAGGTATGAGGTATAATAGATGCAGTGTGTACAGATATATAGTATATACAGCAGTGTACTGATATGTGAGGTACGAGGTATAATAGATGTAGTGTATACAGATATATAGTATATACAGCAGTGTACTGATATGTGAGGTACGAGGTATAATAGATACAGTATGTACAGATAAATAGTATATACAGCAGTGTACTGATATGTGAGGTATAACAGATGCAGTGTGTACAGATATATACTACACTGCTCAAAAAAATAAAGGGAACACAAAAATAACACATCCTAGATCTGAGTTAATTAAATATTCTTCTGAAATACTTTGTTCTTTACATAGTTGAATGTGCTGACAACAAAATCACACAAAAATTAAAAAATGGAAATCAAATTTTTCAACCCATGGAGGTCTGGATTTGGAGTCACACTCAAAATTAAAGTGGAAAAACACACTACAGGCTGATCCAACTTTGATGTAATGTCCTTAAAACAAGTCAAAATGAGGCTCGGTAGTGTGTGTGGCCTCCACATGCCTGTATGACCTCCCTACAACGCCTGTGCATGCTCCTGATGAGGTGGCGGACGGTCTCCTGAGGGATCTCCTCCCAGACCTGGACTAAAGCATCTGCCCACTCCTGGACAGTCTGTGGTGCAACGTGACGTTGGTGGATAGAGCGAGACATGATGTCCCAGATGTGCTCAATTGGATTCGGGTCTGGGGAACGGGCGGGCCAGTCCATAGCATCAATGCCTTCCTCTTGCAGGAACTGCTGACACACTCCAGCCACATGAGGTCTAGCATTGTCTTGCATGAGGAGGAACCCAGGGCCAACCGCACCAGCATATGGTCTCACAAGGGGTCTGAGGATCTCATGTCGGTACCTAATGGCAGTCAGGCTACCTCTGGTGAGCTCATGGAGGGCTGTGCGGCCCTCCAAATAAATGCCACCCCACACCATTACTGACCCAATGCCAAACTTGTCATGCTGGAGGATGTTGCAGGCAGCAGTACGTTCTCCATGGCGTCTCAAGACTCTGTCACGTCTGTCACATGTGCTCAGTGTGAACCTGCTTTCATCTGTGAAGAGCACAGGGCGCCAGTGGCGAATTTGCCAATCTTGGTGTTCTCTGGCAAATGCCAAACGTCCTGCACGGTGTTGGGCTGTAAGCACAACCCCCACCTGTGGACGTCGGGCCCTCATATCACCCTCATGGAGTCTGTTTCTGACCGTTTGAGCAGACACATGCACATTTGTGGCCTGCTGGAGGTCATTTTGCAGGGCTCTGGCAGTGCTCCTCCTGTTCCTCCTTGCACAAAGGCGGAGGTAGCGGTCTTGCTGCTGGGTTGTTGCCCTCCTACGGCCTCCTCCACGTCTCCTGATGTACTGGCCTGTCTCCTGGTAGCGCCTCCATGCTCTGGACACTACGCTGACAGACACAGCAAACCTTCTTGCCACAGCTCGCATTGATGTGCCATCCTGGATAAGCTGCACTACCTGAGCCACTTGTGTGGGTTGTAGACTCCGTCTCATGCTACCACTAGAGTGAAAGCACCGCCAGCATTCAAAAGTGACCAAAACATCAGCCAGGAAGCATAGCAACTGAGAAGTGGTCTGTGTTCACCACCTGAAGAACCACTCCTTTATTGGGGGTGTCTTGCTAATTGCCTATAATTTCCACCTGTTGTCTATCCCATTTGCACAACAGCATGTGAAATTGATTGTCACTCAGTGTTGCTTCCTAAGTGGACAGTTTGATTTCACAGAAGTGGGATTGACTTGGAGTTACATTGTGTTGTTTAAGTGTTCCCTTTATTTTTTTGAGCAGTGTATATATAGCAGTGTACTGATATGTGAGGTACGAGGTATAATAGATGCAGTGTACAGATATATAGTATATACAGCAGTGTACTGATATGTGAGGTACGAGGTATAATAGATGCAGTGTGTACAGATATATAGTATATACAGCAGTGTACTGATATGTGAGGTACGAGGTATAATAGATGCAGTGTGTACAGGTATATAGTATATACAGCAGTGTACTGATATGTGAGGTACGAGGTATAATAGATGCAGTGTGTACAGATATATAGTATATACAGCAGTGTACTGATATGTGAGGTACGAGGTATAATAGATGCAGTGTGTACAGATATATAGTATATACAGCAGTGTACTGATATGTGAGGTACGAGGTATAATAGATGCAGTGTACAGATATATAGTATATACAGCAGTGTACTGATATGTGAGGTACGAGGTATAATAGATGCAGTGTGTACAGGTATATAGTATATACAGCAGTGTACTGATATGTGAGGTACGAGGTATAATAGATGCAGTGTGTACAGGTATATAGTATATACAGCAGTGTACTGATATGTGAGGTATGAGGTATAATAGATGCAGTGTACAGATATATAGTATATACAGCAGTGTACTGATATGTGAGGTAGGAGGTATAATAGATGCAGTGTACAGATATATAGTATATACAGCAGTGTACTGATATGTGAGGTATGAGGTATAATAGATGCAGTGTGTACAGATATACAGTATATACAGCAGTGTACTGATATGTGAGGTAGGAGGTATAATAGATGCAGTGTGTACAGATATATAGTATATACAGCAGTGTACTGATATGTGAGGTATGAGGTATAATAGATGCAGTGTGTACAGGTAAATAGTATATACAGCAGTGTACTGATATGTGAGGTACGAGGTATAATAGATGCAGTGTACAGGTATATAGTATATACAGCAGTGTACTGATATGTGAGGTATGAGGTATAATAGATGCAGTGTGTACAGATATATAGTATATACAGCAGTGTACTGATATGTGAGGTATGAGGTATAATAGATGCAGTGTGTACAGATATATAGTATATACAGCAGTGTACTGATATGTGAGGTATGAGGTATAATAGATGCAGTGTACAGATATATAGTATATACAGCAGTGTACTGATATGTGAGGTATGAGGTATAATAGATGCAGTGTACAGATATATAGTATATACAGCAGTGTACTGATATGTGAGGTAGGAGGTATAATAGATGCAGTGTACAGATATATAGTATATACAGCAGTGTACTGATATGTGAGGTATGAGGTATAATAGATGCAGTGTGTACAGATATACAGTATATACAGCAGTGTACTGATATGTGAGGTAGGAGGTATAATAGATGCAGTGTGTACAGATATATAGTATATACAGCAGTGTACTGATATGTGAGGTACGAGGTATAATAGATGCAGTGTGTACAGGTAAATAGTATATACAGCAGTGTACTGATATGTGAGGTACGAGGTATAATAGATGCAGTGTACAGATATATAGTATATACAGCAGTGTACTGATATGTGAGGTACGAGGTATAATAGATGCAGTGTGTACAGGTATATTGTATATACAGCAGTGTACTGATATGTGAGGTACGAGGTATAATATATGCATTGTGTACAGATATATAGTATATACAGCAGTGTACTGATATGTGAGGTACGAGGTATAATAGATGCAGTGTGTACAGATATATAGTATATACAGCAGTGTACTGATATGTGAGGTACGAGGTATAATAGATGCAGTGTGTACAGATATATAGTATATACAGCAGTGTACTGATATGTGAGGTACGAGGTATAATAGATGCAGTGTACAGATATATAGTATATACAGCAGTGTACTGATATGTGGGGTACGAGGTATAATAGATGCAGTGTGTACAGGTAAATAGTATATACAGCAGTGTACTGATATGTGAGGTACGAGGTATAATAGATGCAGTGTATACAGATATATAGTATATACAGCAGTGTACTGATATGTGAGGTATGAGGTATAATAGATGCAGTGTGTACAGGTATATTGTATATACAGCAGTGTACTGATATGTGAGGTACGAGGTATAATATATGCATTGTGTACAGATATATAGTATATACAGCAGTGTACTGATATGTGAGGTACGAGGTATAATAGATGCAGTGTGTACAGGTATATAGTATATACATGAGTGTACTGATATGTGAGGTACGAGGTATAATAGATGCAGTGTGTACAGATATATAGTATATACAGCAGTGTACTGATATGTGAGGTACGAGGTATAATAGATGCAGTGTGTACAGGTATATAGTATATACAGCAGTGTACTGATATGTGAGGTATGAGGTATAATAGATGCAGTGTGTACAGGTATATAGTATATACAGCAGTGTACTGATATGTGAGGTACGAGGTATAATATATGCATTGTGTACAGATATATAGTATATACAGCAGTGTACTGATATGTGAGGTACGAGGTATAATAGATGCAGTGTGTACAGGTATATAGTATATACATGAGTGTACTGATATGTGAGGTACGAGGTATAATAGATGCAGTGTGTACAGATATATAGTATATACAGCAGTGTACTGATATGTGAGGTACGAGGTATAATAGATGCAGTGTGTACAGGTATATAGTATATACAGCAGTGTACTGATATGTGAGGTATGAGGTATAATAGATGCAGTGTGTACAGGTATATAGTATATACAGCAGTGTACTGATATGTGAGGTACGAGGTATAATAGATGCAGTGTGTACAGATATATAGTATATACAGCAGTATACTGATATGTGAGGTACGAGGTATAATAGATGCAGTGTGTACAGATATATAGTATATACAGCAGTGTACTGATATGTGAGGTACGAGGTATAATAGATGCAGTGTGTACAGATATATAGTATATACAGCAGTGTACTGATGTATGAGGTATAATAGATGCAGTGTACAGATATATAGTATATACAGCAGTGTACTGATATGTGAGGTACGAGGTATAATAGATGCAGTGTGTACAGATATATAGTATATACAGCAGTGTACTGATATGGGAGGTACGGGGTATAATAGATGCAGTGTACAGATATATAATATATACAGCAGTGTACTGATATGTGAGGTACGAGGTATAATAGATGCAGTGTGTACAGGTATATAGTATATACAGCAGTGTACTGATATGTGAGGTACGAGGTATAATAGATGCAGTGTGTACAGATATATAGTATATACAGCAGTGTACTGGTATGTGAGGTACGAGGTATAATAGATGCAGTGTGTACAGATATATAGTATATACAGCAGTGTACTGATATGTGAGGTACGAGGTATAATAGATGCAGTGTGTACAGATATATAGTATACAGCAGTGTACTGATATGTGAGGTATGAGGTATAATAGATGCAGTGTGTACAGGTATATAGTATATACAGCAGTGTACTGATATGTGAGGTACGAGGTATAATAGATGCAGTGTGTACAGGTAAATAGTATATACAGCAGTGTACTGATATGTGAGGTACGAGGTATAATAGATGCAGTGTGTACAGATATATAGTATATACAGCAGTGTACTGATATGTGAGGTACGAGGTATAATAGATGCAGTGTGTACAGGTATATAATATATACAGCAGTGTACTGATATGTGAGGTACGAGGTATAATAGATGCAGTGTGTACAGATATATAGTATACAGCAGTGTACTGATATGTGAGGTATGAGGTATAATAGATGCAGTGTGTACAGGTATATTGTATATACAGCAGTGTACTGATATGTGAGGTGGGAGGTATAATAGATGCAGTGTGTACAGATATATAGTATATACAGCAGTGTACTGATATGTGAGGTAGGAGGTATAATAGATGCAGTGTGTACAGATATACAGTATATACAGCAGTGTACTGATATGTGAGGTAGGAGGTATAATAGATGCAGTGTGTACAGATATATAGTATATACAGCAGTGTACTGATATGTGAGGTACGAGGTATAATAGATGCAGTGTGTACAGGTAAATAGTATATACAGCAGTGTACTGATATGTGAGGTATGAGGTATAATAGATGCAGTGTACAGATATATAGTATATACAGCAGTGTACTGATATGTGAGGTACGAGGTATAATAGATGCAGTGTACAGATATATAGTATATACAGCAGTGTACTGATATGTGAGGTACGAGGTATAATAGATGCAGTGTGTACAGATATATAGTATATACAGCAGTGTACTGATATGTGAGGTACGAGGTATAATAGATGCAGTGTGTACAGGTATATTGTATATACAGCAGTGTACTGATATGTGAGGTACGAGGTATAATAGATGCAGTGTGTACAGATATATAGTATATACAGCAGTGTACTGATATGTGAGGTACGAGGTATAATAGATGCAGTGTGTACAGATATATAGTATATACAGCAGTGTAGTGATATGTGAGGTACGAGGTATAATAGATGCAGTGTGTACAGATATATAGTATATACAGCAGTGTACTGATATCTGAGGTATGAGGTATAATAGATGCAGTGTGTACAGATATATAGTATATACAGCAGTGTACTGATATGTGAGGTACGAGGTATAATAGATGCAGTGTACAGATATATAGTATATACAGCAGTGTACTGATATGTGAGGTACGAGGTATAATAGATGCAGTGTGTACAGATATATAGTATATACAGCAGTGCACTGATATGTGAGGTACGAGGTATAATAGATGCAGTGTGTACAGGTATATTGTATATACAGCAGTGTACTGATATGTGAGGTACGAGGTATAATAGATGCAGTGTGTACAGATATATAGTATATACAGCAGTGTACTGATATGTGAGGTACGAGGTATAATAGATGCAGTGTGTACAGATATATAGTATATACAGCAGTGTACTGATATGTGAGGTACGAGGTATAATAGATGCAGTGTACAGATATATAGTATATACAGCAGTGTAATGATATGTGAGGTACGAGGTATAATAGATGCAGTGTGTACAGGTAAATAGTATATACAGCAGTGTACTGATATGTGAGGTACGAGGTATAATAGATGCAGTGTATACAGATATATAGTATATATAGCAGTGTACTGATATGTGAGGTATGAGGTATAATAGATGCAGTGTGTACAGGTATATTGTATATACAGCAGTGTACTGATATGTGAGGTATGAGGTATAATAGATGCAGTGTGTACAGGTATATAGTATATACAGCAGTGTACTGATATGCGAGGTACGAGGTATAATATATGCATTGTGTACAGATATATAGTATATACAGCAGTGTACTGATATGTGAGGTACGAGGTATAATAGATGCAGTGTGTACAGGTATATAGTATATACAGCAGTGTACTGATATGTGAGGTACGAGGTATAATAGATGCAGTGTGTACAGATATATAGTATATACAGCAGTGTACTGATATGTGAGGTATGAGGTATAATAGATGCAGTGTACAGATATATAGTATATACAGCAGTGTACTGATATGTGAGGTACGAGGTATAATAGATGCAGTGTGTACAGGTAAATAGTATATACAGCAGTGTACTGATATGTGAGGTACGAGGTATAATAGATGCAGTGTGTACAGATATATAGTATATACAGCAGTGTACTGATATGTGAGGTATGAGGTATAATAGATGCAGTGTGTACAGGTATATTGTATATACAGCAGTGTACTGATATGTGAGGTGGGAGGTATAATAGATGCAGTGTGTACAGATATATAGTATATACAGCAGTGTACTGATATGTGAGGTACGAGGTATAATAGATGCAGTGTGTACAGATATATAGTATATACAGCAGTGTACTGATATGTGAGGTACGAGGTATAATAGATGCAGTGTGTACAGATATATAGTATATACAGCAGTGTACTGATATGTGAGGTACGAGGTATAATAGATGCAGTGTGTACAGATATATAGTATATACAGCAGTGTACTGATATGGGAGGTACGGGGTATAATAGATGCAGTGTACAGATATATAATATATACAGCAGTGTACTGATATGTGAGGTACGAGGTATAATAGATGCAGTGTGTACAGATATATAGTATATACAGCAGTGTACTGATATGTGAGGTACGAGGTATAATAGATGCAGTGTGTACAGATATATAGTATATACAGCAGTGTACTGATATGTGAGGTATGAGGTATAATAGATGCAGTGTACAGATATATAGTATATACAGCAGTGTACTGATATGTGAGGTACGAGGTATAATAGATGCAGTGTGTACAGATATATAGTATATACAGCAGTGTACTGATATGTGAGGTATGAGGTATAATAGATGCAGTGTGTACAGATATATAGTATATACAGCAGTGTACTGATATGTGAGGTGGGAGGTATAATAGATGCAGTGTGTACAGATATATAGTATATACAGCAGTGTACTGATATGTGAGGTACGAGGTATAATAGATGCAGTGTGTACAGATATATAGTATATACAGCAGTGTACTGATATGTGAGGTACGAGGTATAATAGATGCAGTGTGTACAGATATATAGTATATACAGCAGTGTACTGATATGTGAGGTACGAGGTATAATAGATGCAGTGTGTACAGATATATAGTATATACAGCAGTGTACTGATATGGGAGGTACGGGGTATAATAGATGCAGTGTACAGATATATAATATATACAGCAGTGTACTGATATGTGAGGTACGAGGTATAATAGATGCAGTGTGTACAGGTATATAGTATATACAGCAGTGTACTGATATGTGAGGTACGAGGTATAATAGATGCAGTGTGTACAGATATATAGTATATACAGCAGTGTACTGGTATGTGAGGTACGAGGTATAATAGATGCAGTGTGTACAGATATATAGTATATACAGCAGTGTACTGATATGTGAGGTACGAGGTATAATAGATGCAGTGTGTACAGGTATATAATATATACAGCAGTGTACTGATATGTGAGGTACGAGGTATAATAGATGCAGTGTGTACAGATATATAGTATATACAGCAGTGTAGTGATATGTGAGGTATGAGGTATAATAGATGCAGTGTACAGATATATAATATATACAGCAGTGTACTGATATCTGAGGTATGAGGTATAGTAGATGCAGTGTGTACAGGTATATAGTATATACAGCAGTGTAGTGATATGTGAGGTACGAGGTATAATAGATGCAGTGTGTACAGATATATAGTATATACAGCAGTGTACTGATATGTGAGGTACGAGGTATAATAGATGCAGTGTGTACAGATATATAGTATATACAGCAGGGTACTGATATGTGAGGTACGGGGTATAATATATGCAGTGTGCACAGGTATATAGTATATACAGCAGTGTACTGATATGTGAGGTACGAGGTATAATAGATGCAGTGTGTACAGATATATAGTATATACAGCAGTGCACTGATATGTGAGGTACGAGGTATAATAGATGCAGTGTGTACAGGTATATTGTATATACAGCAGTGTACTGATATGTGAGGTATGAGGTATAATAGATGCAGTGTGTACAGGTATATAGTATATACAGCAGTGTACTGATATGCGAGGTACGAGGTATAATATATGCATTGTGTACAGATATATAGTATATACAGCAGTGTACTGATATGTGAGGTACGAGGTATAATAGATGCAGTGTGTACAGGTATATAGTATATACAGCAGTGTACTGATATGTGAGGTACGAGGTATAATAGATGCAGTGTGTACAGATATATAGTATATACAGCAGTGTACTGATATGTGAGGTATGAGGTATAATAGATGCAGTGTACAGATATATAGTATATACAGCAGTGTACTGATATGTGAGGTACGAGGTATAATAGATGCAGTGTGTACAGGTAAATAGTATATACAGCAGTGTACTGATATGTGAGGTACGAGGTATAATAGATGCAGTGTGTACAGATATATAGTATATACAGCAGTGTACTGATATGTGAGGTATGAGGTATAATAGATGCAGTGTGTACAGGTATATTGTATATACAGCAGTGTACTGATATGTGAGGTGGGAGGTATAATAGATGCAGTGTGTACAGATATATAGTATATACAGCAGTGTACTGATATGTGAGGTACGAGGTATAATAGATGCAGTGTGTACAGATATATAGTATATACAGCAGTGTACTGATATGTGAGGTACGAGGTATAATAGATGCAGTGTGTACAGATATATAGTATATACAGCAGTGTACTGATATGTGAGGTACGAGGTATAATAGATGCAGTGTGTACAGATATATAGTATATACAGCAGTGTACTGATATGGGAGGTACGGGGTATAATAGATGCAGTGTACAGATATATAATATATACAGCAGTGTACTGATATGTGAGGTACGAGGTATAATAGATGCAGTGTGTACAGATATATAGTATATACAGCAGTGTACTGATATGTGAGGTACGAGGTATAATAGATGCAGTGTGTACAGATATATAGTATATACAGCAGTGTACTGATATGTGAGGTATGAGGTATAATAGATGCAGTGTACAGATATATAGTATATACAGCAGTGTACTGATATGTGAGGTACGAGGTATAATAGATGCAGTGTGTACAGATATATTGTATATACAGCAGTGCACTGATATGTGAGGTATGAGGTATAATAGATGCAGTGTGTACAGATATATAGTATATACAGCAGTGTACTGATATGTGAGGTGGGAGGTATAATAGATGCAGTGTGTACAGATATATAGTATATACAGCAGTGTACTGATATGTGAGGTACGAGGTATAATAGATGCAGTGTGTACAGATATATAGTATATACAGCAGTGTACTGATATGTGAGGTACGAGGTATAATAGATGCAGTGTGTACAGATATATAGTATATACAGCAGTGTACTGATATGTGAGGTACGAGGTATAATAGATGCAGTGTGTACAGATATATAGTATATACAGCAGTGTACTGATATGGGAGGTACGGGGTATAATAGATGCAGTGTACAGATATATAATATATACAGCAGTGTACTGATATGTGAGGTACGAGGTATAATAGATGCAGTGTGTACAGGTATATAGTATATACAGCAGTGTACTGATATGTGAGGTACGAGGTATAATAGATGCAGTGTGTACAGATATATAGTATATACAGCAGTGTACTGGTATGTGAGGTACGAGGTATAATAGATGCAGTGTGTACAGATATATAGTATATACAGCAGTGTACTGATATGTGAGGTACGAGGTATAATAGATGCAGTGTGTACAGGTATATAATATATACAGCAGTGTACTGATATGTGAGGTACGAGGTATAATAGATGCAGTGTGTACAGATATATAGTATATACAGCAGTGTACTGATATGTGAGGTACGAGGTATAATAGATGCAGTGTACAGATATATAATATATACAGCAGTGTACTGATATGTGAGGTACGAGGTATAATAGATGCAGTGTGTACAGATATATAGTATATACAGCAGTGTAGTGATATGTGAGGTATGAGGTATAATAGATGCAGTGTACAGATATATAATATATACAGCAGTGTACTGATATCTGAGGTATGAGGTATAGTAGATGCAGTGTGTACAGGTATATAGTATATACAGCAGTGTAGTGATATGTGAGGTACGAGGTATAATAGATGCAGTGTGTACAGATATATAGTATATACAGCAGTGTACTGATATGTGAGGTACGAGGTATAATAGATGCAGTGTGTACAGATATATAGTATATACAGCAGGGTACTGATATGTGAGGTACGGGGTATAATATATGCAGTGTGCACAGGTATATAGTATATACAGCAGTGTACTGATATGTGAGGTACGAGGTATAATAGATGCAGTGTGTACAGATATATAGTATATACAGCAGTGCACTGATATGTGAGGTACGAGGTATAATAGATGCAGTGTGTACAGATATATAGTATATACAGCAGTGTACTGATATGTGAGGTATGAGGTATAATAGATGCAGTGTGTACAGATATATAGTATATACAGCAGTGTACTGATATGTGAGGTACGAGGTATAATAGATGCAGTGTGTACAGATATATAGTATATACAGCAGTGTACTGATATGTGAGGTACGAGGTATAATAGATGCAGTGTGTACAGATATATAGTATATACAGCAGTGTACTGATATGTGAGGTACGAGGTATAATAGATGCAGTGTGTACAGATATATAGTATATACAGCAGTGTACTGATATGGGAGGTACGGGGTATAATAGATGCAGTGTACAGATATATAATATATACAGCAGTGTACTGATATGTGAGGTACGAGGTATAATAGATGCAGTGTGTACAGGTATATAGTATATACAGCAGTGTACTGATATGTGAGGTACGAGGTATAATAGATGCAGTGTGTACAGATATATAGTATATACAGCAGTGTACTGGTATGTGAGGTACGAGGTATAATAGATGCAGTGTGTACAGATATATAGTATATACAGCAGTGTACTGATATGTGAGGTACGAGGTATAATAGATGCAGTGTGTACAGGTATATAATATATACAGCAGTGTACTGATATGTGAGGTACGAGGTATAATAGATGCAGTGTGTACAGATATATAGTATATACAGCAGTGTACTGATATGTGAGGTACGAGGTATAATAGATGCAGTGTACAGATATATAATATATACAGCAGTGTACTGATATGTGAGGTACGAGGTATAATAGATGCAGTGTGTACAGATATATAGTATATACAGCAGTGTAGTGATATGTGAGGTATGAGGTATAATAGATGCAGTGTACAGATATATAATATATACAGCAGTGTACTGATATCTGAGGTATGAGGTATAGTAGATGCAGTGTGTACAGGTATATAGTATATACAGCAGTGTAGTGATATGTGAGGTACGAGGTATAATAGATGCAGTGTGTACAGATATATAGTATATACAGCAGTGTACTGATATGTGAGGTACGAGGTATAATAGATGCAGTGTGTACAGATATATAGTATATACAGCAGGGTACTGATATGTGAGGTACGGGGTATAATATATGCAGTGTGCACAGGTATATAGTATATACAGCAGTGTACTGATATGTGAGGTACGAGGTATAATAGATGCAGTGTGTACAGATATATAGTATATACAGCAGTGCACTGATATGTGAGGTACGAGGTATAATAGATGCAGTGTGTACAGATATATAGTATATACAGCAGTGTACTGATATGTGAGGTAAAACCTGCCAAAATTAAAATGAACTTGAAAAACCTAAAATTATAATTAAAATAACGTTTTAACATTTTTATTTCATTTAGTGTCTGCAAAATCCATGCCAAAAATAAAAATAAAATGTAATTCCAGCATTAGAATTTTTTTTCCCAACTCCAGTGCGGGTCAGAAGTGTCAAACATATATGTAAAAATAAAATCACCTTTTTCTTTTTAAATTTTGACATGAAAAACTCCAATAAAGGAAGAGGATCCTTTATTGGAGTTTTTCATGTCAAAATCATAAATGAAATGAGAAGAACACCGAGTAGAAGCTAAAGACGGCGGACTGAGATTTCCATTTCATCTCTTGCAGCGTTTTCTCTGCCAAAAGTCAAATGAGAAAGAAAGTCCATTCAGATTCCTGTAAATGAGCAGCGGTGGGCGCGGCGCGGCATGCAAAATGCTGTTCTTTAAAGGGGTTCTGTCACCAGATTTAACCCTATTAAGCTGGCTGACATTACCCATGTGACCCTAACTGTACTGGTCTTACTGATCGCCCCCTTACTGATGCACAATTTTAACTTTTATGATATGCAAGTTATCCTCTAGGAGCAGCGGGGGGGGGGGGGGGGTCGCTCCTGCACCTACAGGCTCCGTTCTCCTACCTCAGGTCACGCCCTGCCATCCTTGATTGACGGGGTCATTCATCTGTGTGCTGGATAAATTTCGCGCCTGCACAGTGCCATTTCAGAAGATGGCAGGGCGTGACCTGCGGTAGGAGAACGGAGCCTGTAGGTGCAGGAGCGGCGCCCCCCCTCCCCCCCCTACCCCCCCTACCCCCCGCTGCTCCTAGAGGATAACTTGCATATCATAAAAGTTAAAATTGTGCATCAGTTAGGCTACTTTCACACTATCGTTCGGGTGTCCGCTCGTGTGCACCGTTTGAAGGGGCTCACGAGCGTCCCCGAACGCATCCGTCTGGCCCCAATGCATTCTGAGTGGACGCGGATCCACGGAGAATGCATCCGCCTGCCAGCGTTCAGCCTCCGCTCCGCTCAGTGAGCGGACACCTGAACGCTGCTTGCAGCGTTCAGGTGTCCGCCTGGCCGTGCGGAGGTGAACGGATCCGTCCAGACTTACAATGTAAGGCTACTTTCACACTTGCGTTCGGAGCGGATTCGTCTGATGTTTCATCAGACGGATCCGCTCCGATAATGCAGACGTTCGCATCCGTTCAGAACGGATCCGTCTGCATTATAACTTAGAAAATTTTCTAAGTCTGAAAGTTGTCTGAGCGGATCCGTTCAGACTTTACATTGAAAGTCAATGGGGAACGGATCCGCTTGAAGATTGAGCCATATAGTGTCATCTTCAAGCGGATCCGTCCCCATTGACTTAGGCTACTTTCACACTAGCGTTAGGGTGTCCGCTAGTGTGGACGGATCCGCTCGCCTCCGCACGGCCAGGCTGCAAGCAGCGTTCAGGTGTCCGCTCACTGAGCGGAGCGGAGGCTGAACGCTGGCAGGCGGATGCATTCTGAGCGGATCCGCCTCCCCTGAGAATGCATTGGGGCCAGACGGATGCGTTCGGGGCCGCTCGTGAGCCCCTTCAAACGGAGCGCACGAGCGGACACCCTAACGCTAGTGTGAAAGTAGCCTAAGTCAATGGGGACGGATCCGCTTGAAGATGACACTATATGGCTCAATCTTCAAGCGGATCCGTTCCCCATTGACTTTCAATGTAAAGTCTGAACGGATCCGCTCAGACAACTTTCACACTTAGAAAATTTTCTAAGTTTTAATGCAGACGGATCCGCTCCGAACGCAAGTGTGAAAGTAGCCTTAGGGAGCTATCAGTAAGACCAGCACAGTTAGGGTCACATCGCTAATGTCAGCCAGCTTAATCCTGTGTGAGCTGCTGGAAATGTGGAGAAGCACAGCGCCCTCTAGTGGATCCTGTGTGAGCTGCTGGAAATGTGGAGAAGCACAGCGCCCTCTAGTGGATCCTGTGTGAGCTACTGGAAATGTGGAGAAGCACAGCGCCCTCTAGTGGATCCTGTGTGAGCTGCTGGAAATGTGGAGAAGCACAGCGCCCTCTAGTGGATCCTGTGTGAGCTGCTGGAAATGTGGAAAAGCACAGCGTCCTCTAGTGGATCCTGTGTGAGCTGCTGGAAATGTGGAAAAGCACAGCGTCCTCTAGTGGATCCTGTGTGAGCTGCTGGAAATGTGGAGAAGCACAGCGCCCTCTAGTGGATCCTGTGTGAGCTGCTGGAAATGTGGAGAAGCACAGCGCCCTCTAGTGGATCCTGTGTGAGCTGCTGGAAATGTGGAGAAGCACAGCGCCCTCTAGTGGATCCTGTGTGAGCTGCTGGAAATGTGGAGAAGCACAGCGCCCTCTAGTGGATCCTGTGTGAGCTGCTGGAAATGTGGAGAAGCACAGCGTCCTCTAGTGGATCCTGTGTAAGCTGCTGGAAATGTGGAGAAGCACAGCGCCCTCTAGTGGATCCTGTGTGAGCTGCTGGAAATGTGGAGAAGCACAGCGCCCTCTAGTGGATCCTGTGTGAGCTGCTGGAAATGTGGAGAAGCACAGCGCCCTCTAGTGGATCCTGTGTGAGCTGCTGGAAATGTGGAGAAGCACAGCGTCCTCTAGTGGATCCTGTGTAAGCTGCTGGAAATGTGGAGAAGCACAGCGCCCTCTAGTGGATCCTGTGTGAGCTGCTGGAAATGTGGAGAAGCACAGCGCCCTCTAGTGGATCCTGTGTGAGCTGCTGGAAATGTGGAGAAGCACAGCGCCCTCTAGTGGATCCTGTGTGAGCTGCTGGAAATGTGGAGAAGCACAGCGCCCTCTAGTGGATCCTGTGTGAGCTGCTGGAAATGTGGAGAAGCACAGCGTCCTCTAGTGGATCCTGTGTAAGCTGCTGGAAATGTGGAGAAGCACAGCGTCCTCTAGTGGATCCTGTGTAAGCTGCTGGAAATGTGGAGAAGCACAGCGCCCTCTAGTGGATCCTGTGTGAGCCTCTGGAAATGTGGAGAAGCACAGCGCCCTCTAGTGGATCCTGTGTGAGCTGCTGGAAATGTGGAGAAGCACAGCGCCCTCTAGTGGATCCTGTGTGAGCTGCTGGAAATGTGGAGAAGCACAGCGCCCTCTAGTGGATCCTGTGTGAGCTGCTGGAAATGTGGAGAAGCACAGCGCCCTCTAGTATATACAGTCACTGTCTGCTCAGTCAGGGATTAAAGGGGTTCTGTCACCAGATTTAACCCTATTAAGCTGGCTGACATTAGCGATGTGACCCTAACTGTGCTGGTCTTACTGATAGCTCCCTAAGGCTACTTTCACACTTGCGTTCGGAGCGGATCCGTCTGCATTAAAACTTAGAAAATTTTCTAAGTGTGAAAGTTGTCTGAGCGGATCCGTTCAGACTTTACATTGAAAGTCAATGGGGAACGGATCCGCTTGAAGATTGAGCCATATAGTGTCATCTTCAAGCGGATCCGTCCCCATTGACTTAGGCTACTTTCACACTAGCGTTAGGGTGTCCGCTAGTGTGGACGGATCCGCTCGCCTCCGCACGGCCAGGCGGACACCCGAACGCTGCAAGCAGCGTTCAGGTGTCCGCTCACTGAGCGGAGCGGAGGCTGAACGCTGGCAGGCGGATGCATTCTGAGCGGATCCGCCTCCACTGAGAATGCAATGGGGCCAGACGGATGCGTTCGGGGCCGCTCGTGAGCCCCTTCAAACGGAGCGCACGAGCGGACACCCGAACGCTAGTGTGAAAGTAGCCTAAGTCAATGGGGACGGATCCGCTTGAAGATGACACTATATGGCTCAATCTTCAAGCGGATCCGTTCCCCATTGACTTTCAATGTAAAGTCTGAACGGATCCGCTCAGACAACTTTCACACTTAGAAAATTTTCTACGTTTTAATGCAGACGGATCCGCTCCGAACGCAAGTGTGAAAGTAGCCTTAGGGAGCTATCAGTAAGACCAGCACAGTTAGGGTCACATCGCTAATGTCAGCCAGCTTAATAGGGTTAAATCTGGTGACAGAACCCCTTTAATCCCTGACTGAGCAGACAGTGACTGTATATACTAGAGGGCGCTGTGCTTCTCCACATTTCCAGCAGCTCACACAGGATCCACTAGAGGGCGCTGTGCTTCTCCACATTTCCAGCAGCTCACACAGGATCCACTAGAGGGCGCTGTGCTTCTCCACATTTCCAGCAGCTCACACAGGATCCACTAGAGGGCGCTGTGCTTCTCCACATTTCCAGCAGCTCACACAGGATCCACTAGAGGGCGCTGTGCTTCTCCACATTTCCAGCAGCTCACACAGGATCCACTAGAGGACGCTGTGCTTTTCCACATTTCCAGCAGCTCACACAGGATCCACTAGAGGACGCTGTGCTTTTCCACATTTCCAGCAGCTCACACAGGATCCACTAGAGGGCGCTGTGCTTCTCCACATTTCCAGCAGCTCACACAGGATCCACTAGAGGGCGCTGTGGTTCTCCACATTTCCAGCAGCTCACACAGGATCCACTAGAGGGCGCTGTGCTTCTCCACATTTCCAGCAGCTCACACAGGATCCACTAGAGGGCGCTGTGCTTCTCCACATTTCCAGCAGCTCACACAGGATCCACTAGAGGGCGCTGTGCTTTTCCACATTTCCAGCAGCTCACACAGGATCCACTAGAGGGCGCTGTGCTTCTCCACATTTCCAGCAGCTCACACAGGATCCACTAGAGGGCGCTGTGCTTCTCCACATTTCCAGCAGCTCACACAGGATCCACTAGAGGACGCTGTGCTTTTCCACATTTCCAGCAGCTCACACAGGATCCACTAGAGGGCGCTGTGGTTCTCCACATTTCCAGCAGCTTACACAGGATCCACTAGAGGACGCTGTGCTTCTCCACATTTCCAGCAGCTCACACAGGATCCACTAGAGGGCGCTGTGCTTCTCCACATTTCCAGCAGCTTACACAGGATCCACTAGAGGGCGCTGTGCTTCTCCACATTTCCAGCAGCTCACACAGGATCCACTAGAGGGCGCTGTGGTTCTCCACATTTCCAGCAGCTCACACAGGATCCACTAGAGGGCGCTGTGCTTCTCCACATTTCCAGCAGCTCACACAGGATCCACTAGAGGGCGCTGTGCTTCTCCACATTTCCAGCAGCTCACACAGGATCCACTAGAGGGCGCTGTGCTTCTCCACATTTCCAGCAGCTCACACAGGATCCACTAGAGGGCGCTGTGCTTCTCCACATTTCCAGCAGCTCACACAGGATCCACTAGAGGGCGCTGTGCTTCTCCACATTTCCAGCAGCTCACACAGGATCCACTAGAGGACGCTGTGCTTTTCCACATTTCCAGCAGCTCACACAGGATCCACTAGAGGGCGCTGTGGTTCTCCACATTTCCAGCAGCTTACACAGGATCCACTAGAGGACGCTGTGCTTCTCCACATTTCCAGCAGCTCACACAGGATCCACTAGAGGGCGCTGTGCTTCTCCACATTTCCAGCAGCTTACACAGGATCCACTAGAGGGCGCTGTGCTTCTCCACATTTCCAGCAGCTCACACAGGATCCACTAGAGGGCGCTGTGCTTCTCCACATTTCCAGCAGCTCACACAGGATCCACTAGAGGGCGCTGTGCTTCTCCACATTTCCAGCAGCTCACACAGGATCCACTAGAGGGCGCTGTGCTTCTCCACATTTCCAGCAGCTCACACAGGATCCACTAGAGGGCGCTGTGCTTCTCCACATTTCCAGCAGCTCACACAGGATCCACTAGAGGGCGCTGTGCTTCTCCACATTTCCAGCAGCTCACACAGGATCCACTAGAGGGCGCTGTGGTTCTCCACATTTCCAGCAGCTCACACAGGATCCACTAGAGGGCGCTGTGCTTCTCCACATTTCCAGCAGCTCACACAGGATCCACTAGAGGACGCTGTGCTTTTCCACATTTCCAGCAGCTCACACAGGATCCACTAGAGGGCGCTGTGGTTCTCCACATTTCCAGCAGCTCACACAGAATCCACTAGAGGGCGCTGTGGTTCTCCACATTTCCAGCAGCTCACACAGGATCCACTAGAGGGCGCTGTGCTTCTCCACATTTCCAGCAGCTCACACAGGATCCACTAGAGGGCGCTGTGCTTCTCCACATTTCCAGCAGCTCACACAGGATCCACTAGAGGGCGCTGTGCTTCTCCACATTTCCAGCAGCTTACACAGGATCCACTAGATGGCGCTGTGACAGTGAGACCCTAGTGCTGTGCTGAGTGCATAGGATAAGATCATCAGTCTAATAGATGAGGAGTGAATTATACTAGGATTATGATTATATCATCAACTCTGCAGCCCTGTTAACCCCCTAGATGCTGTGGTGCCTAATCGCCTACAGCATCTATGGGGTTAATCCGCTCTGCCATACTTGAGTGAGGACGTGGTGGACGTTGCTCCAGAGAAGTGCCAAGAAGCTTAAAAAGTTGCAAATTATGGTACACACGTGTCATGCGCCATAATCAGTGACTTCTTTACATCGGTATAGCGGCATAAGACGATTAGTCCTCCATTGTGTCTGACCAGAAATCAGGGGGCGCGACCTGCAGAACCGCGGAGCGTCCTTGGCGTCACTGTGCTGATTGGTGGGAGAGGTCAGACCCCCAGGATCAGTATTGATGGCCTACAATGGCGCTCAGCAGCCTTCGGCCAGGGGTAGTACTATAGGAGGTGCAGAGTAGGGTTGCCACCCATACGGGAAGGACCCGGACAGTCCGGGTTTGCAATCCTGTGCCCGGGTACAAGCTTTTCTCAGAACCGGGCACAGGATCAGCTGTGAATGATGGCGGCGGCTGGGCACAGGGAGATGAGCGTTTCCATTGTGGAAGAGCTCATCTCCATAGTCATCTGTATCGCCGTCCTCAGGACAGTGATACAGACGGCTGTGCTGCGGCGGGGGAGGGAGAGGCGTCTCCCTCCCCTGTTCTTCTGTTCCTATCAGAGGCCGGTGCAGGCGGCGCGATGACATCATCACGCCGCCTGAGCCGTACAGCACGGTACACAGGCCGGGAAGAGGCCTGCATTGCATCGTTGGAGGTAAGTTTTTTGCATTGTTTTTTTTGTTTTGTTTTTTTTTAGAGAAGAGAGGCACCTGAAATTGGCACATATGGGGGAAGGGGTGGAAAGAGGCACCTTATACTGGCACATATTGGGGAGGAGGAGAAATGAGGCACTTGAAACTGCCACATATGGGGGGGGGAAGGGGGGGAGAGGCACCTTATACTGGCACATATTGGGGGGTGGGGAGAGAAATGAGGCGCTTGATACTGGCACATATAAGGGAAGGGGGGGCGCTGTATTTCTGTAGTGACGGGATCAGGGGCGTAACGATCGTGGTGCGACAGCGACCAGGGGTCGAGGCGGGACATGGGCGTGGCTGGAGGTGGGACATGGGCGTGGCTGGAGGCGGGACATGGGTGGGGCTGGGAAGGGGGCCCTCCCTCCCTTCTGTTCGGGTTTGGCTTGAAGAAAAGGTGGCAACCCTAGTGCAGAGACAGCAGGTGCTTCCGGGCCCAGGAGCCTGAGGGGCCCAAAGACTCCTGCGCCGCTTAAGACGACACCGGTATTCTAGAAAGTGCCTGCAGGTCCAGTCACTGTTCTGGCTGAGGAGAAGGGGTGAGGTCAAAAATTTGGCATGGGGGAAGGGGGGTAGGTGTTGCCATTTCAATTTTTGCCTCAGTCACCGCAAAGGCTATGTGCTCCCCTGCCCCTGGCCACAGAGCACTGAGGTGAGGGGGCCCAAGCTGAACTCTTGCATCGGGGCCCATGAGCCTTTAGATACGCCACTGCCTTTGGCACTCCAGCTGCTGTGAAACTACAACTCCCAGCATGCACATTTACTCAGTTGTTCCTGTAACTCCCATAGATGTGAAAGAAGGATTCTGGGAGTTGTAGTTTCAGAACAGTTGGAGTTCCGGGGTCTGTGCGGTGCCGTCTTCACGTGTGTGAAGTCCTGACAAAAGGACAGGGGAGGGTCCGCCATATTGGAAATCTGCAGCAGAAAAATCCACAGCAAATCACGCACTGAATTCACACTCGCCCGCGGTCCAATCTGCGCAGTGAATGTTGTGCGTAACATGAGGCTGAGACCCCTCAAATCGAATACACTTTGCCGGCAAGTAAACGCTGTGAACCGGCCACCACATACTTGTGTGCGGCAAATCTCCAGCGTGACATGTACCCTAATATTTCCATCTACTCAGAATCAGTTCTTCTGGTGGGCCCCAGGCACCCCAGTCCGACACTGGCCCCGGGCACCCCAGTCCGACACTGGCCCCGGGCACACCAGTCCGACACTGGCCCCGGGCACACCAGTCCGACACTGGCTCCGGGCACACCAGTCCGACACTGGCCCCGGGCACACCAGTCCGACACTGGCTCCGGGCACACCAGTCCGACACTGGCCCCGGGCACACCAGTCCGACACTGGCCCCGGGCACACCAGTCCGACACTGGCTCCGGGCACACCAGTCCGACACTGGCCCCGGGCACACCAGTCCGACACTGGCCCTGGGCACACCAGTCCGTGTTCGTTTTTTTTTTTTACGGAACCACTCATTTCAATGGGACCTCAAAAAAAACTGAAGTTTCTCCATGTGCATTCTGTTTCCGTACGTCTGTTCTGCAAAAAAAATAATATATCCTATTATTTTAAAAAAGAATCAGCGGCTGCACCAAACCGGAAAACCTACGGCTAGGCGCTCTACCCGGCGACTCACCCAAGTGTCATAAGAGAAGATCGGACATAGTAGATTTTGGATCTGGGAGGCCCTCAGAATATGTAGGGTCGTGTGTATTGACTCCTATGTGAGGGAACAGGTTATTATATTAACAATCCGGACAACTTTGTGTGAGAAGGAAAAAACATGAGAAGAAAATTTAATGATTGATTATCTAAGATAGATAGAAAAAAAATTAAGAAAATTTTGAAAAAAATAGAAAAATAAGAAAAATATAAAAACGTTGTTCATATAAAATGTATTGTAGGAAGGCGCAAGGGTCCGTCATTGACGGAAGGTACGTGTCACCGAGGTTCCTGGCCTCGGTGAGATAAGAACCGGTTATTTTATGTGTCAGCCGCAGCTAGTACTCGCTGACACTGTTTATTCTTAGTGTGGCTGAAAAGCCGATCCGGGCCGGTTCTTATTGGGAGCAGCCAAAGAGCAGGGTGGGTGGCTGTTCCCCACGTCCAGGCCAGGTTTTGGGCTGGGGTTTAAAAACCCAGCCAGCAGCTCAGCTGAGTGTGGCTTATCCTCCATGGCAGAGGAGCTGAGGAGTCTGTGGTTTGAGACACTGAGACATTTATTTGTGAGAGCCATAGGCTGGGGAAACAGGCCTCTAAAGCCTGCTGCGGACGGTGGGTGAAAATCATCTGCTGACCAGGTGAAGTCTTTTTGCACTGTGAACTTTGTGTGGTGTGAACAGGCACCAAAAAATGAACACTTACTTTTGACTTGTTTTCTTTCTGTGTGAGAATAAACACTGAACTTTGATTTACAACCTTGTTTTTGCCTCTGTACTGCGTCCGCTTACCCTGCCTACCAGAGCGAATCCCCACAATTGGTGGAGGATGCGGGCAAGCGCAGTGAGGCTGGCGTGAACGCCGAAATTTTATTTTTTCTCTCACGGTTGTATGTCATTTGTCAAACCGGCTAGATTCAAACCGGTGTCAAGAGACGAAATAGAGGCTGTTATGAAGGCCCTTGTGGAGGCTAACCTGCAACAACGTGAGGCTAATAAGCAGCAGCAGGAGACCAACCAGTTGCTGCTACAACATGTAATGGCGTTACAGTCAGCAGGAGCAACCCCAAGCGTACACGATGCCTGGAAAGCAGTACGTGCAGCGATCCCTAAAATGACCTCCGCAGACGACATCGAGACCTACCTGGCGATGTATGAAAAAGTGGCCACCAGGGAAAAGCTGCCCCAAGACCAGTGGGCTGAGATCGTCGCTCCTTTTCTGACATCAGAGTCCCAGCGGGTGTTTTTCGACTTGCCTGATGATCAAGCGGCCGACTACCCAAAGGTAAAGGGGGAGATTTTGGCAAGACTGGGGGTGAATGTGCTGGTCCGGGCCCAGCGGGTGCATCAGTGGGGGTTCAACCCGGCGGAGCCCGTGAGACCCCAGTATTATGACCTGCTTAACCTGTTACAAAAGTGGCTACAACCTGACATGTTGAGCCCCACGGCTATGTTGGACCGGTTATTAGCAGACAGGTTCTGGAGGGCTCTGCCACCCCCTCTCCAGCAATGGATTGGCCAGGTCTCCCCAGGGAATGCGCTGGAGATGGTCGACCTGGTGGAGGGCTATGAGGCTACCCGGAACTTACAGGGGGGTTCTGTTGGGAGGGGGGCAGTCAGATCCCGTAACTCACCACCCCGGACCCAACAACCGGTGCCCATCAAACCTGCCCGGGATATAACCCCTGTGGACCCCGCTCCAATAATCTGCTGGCGGTGTCGAGAGCCAGGCCATGTTCGAGCGGACTGTCCACATCAGGGGGAACCCATGGACACAAACTGTGGCTTCCGTCAGTCATTATATGCCAGGAAACTGTGTGCAGTGGGTGCTCCGGAGTCTCTGAACCACCTGTGCCAGGTTGAGGTGGGAGACACTCCAGCGGAGGCTCTGTTGGACTCAGGAAGTCTGGTGACCCTGGTTAGGGCTTCCCTAGTACGCTCCACTGAGTACACCGGCCGTAAGGTTGGAGTCATGTGTATCCATGGGGACTTAAAAGACTATCCTACTGCTATAGTGTCTCTGTCTACGATTTCCGGCAGGTGGATCCACGAGGTGGCTGTTGCAACCCACCTCCACTATGAACTTATAGTAGGGAGAGACTTCCCGGGTTTCACGGCACTGTGGCCGGTTCCGAGAGTGACTGATACGCATGATACAGGTGTAACCCTAGCAGAATGGCCCGGCTCAGGGGGGAGACCAGAACCCTGGGAACCTGAGTCCGAAGGTCCCGCGGTAGGGGTGACCGCCACTTCGGTGGAAGAGGGGGAAACAACCCCGCTAAGTGTAATGGTGGGAGACATGGAGGACTCGCCACCGGGGCCTGAGCTGGCAGACCTCAATGTCTCAGGGGATAATTTTGGTACCGCACAACACCGGGATCCAACCTTATCCAGAGCCTGGGAAAATGTACTAATAATAGATGGTGAACCACAACAACCAGGGGCAGAATCAGTGTTTCCCCGTTTTGTGGTTCATCAGGATATGTTGTATCGGGTAAATCAGCTGCGAGGTGAATCCGTTGAACAGTTGGTGGTGCCCCAGGCTTATCGCAAACTCGTGTTAGAGTTAGCCCACCAGCATGTTCTTGGGGGTCATCTGGGAATGCAGAAAACACAGGACCGGATACTACAACGGTTTTACTGGCCCAGTGTGTTTAAAGAGGTGGACGAGTTCTGTAAGTCTTGCCCGACCTGCCAGGCAACTAGCCCCCAGCACCTTTTCCGCAGTCCCTTGGTACCCCTCCCGATCATTGAGGTACCGTTTGAGCGAATCGCTATGGACCTAGTAGGTCCTGTACCAAAGTCTGCTAGGGGACACCAACACATCTTGGTTGTCCTTGATTACGCTACTCGGTACCCGGAGGCAGTGCCACTGCGACATACTTCAGCAAAACTTATAGCTAAAGAGCTAATTGAGATGTTCTACCGAGTGGGGCTACCTAAAGAGGTCCTGACTGATCAGGGGACCCCTTTTATGTCCAAGGTCATGAGGGAACTCTGCAAGTTGCTGTGTATAAAACAGTTAAGGACGTCAGTGTATCATCCACAAACGGACGGACTGGTGGAAAGGTTTAATAAAACTCTAAAAACCATGTTAAAAAGGGTGGTGACCAAAGATGGGAAGGATTGGGACCTTCTTCTGCCCTATCTCATGTTCGCAGTGCGAGAGGTGCCCCAGGCCTCTACTGGGTTCTCGCCCTTCGAATTGCTATATGGCAGACATCCTCGTGGCTTGTTGGATGTAGCCAAAGAGGCGTGGGAACAACAACCCACTCCGCATAAAAGCGTCCTGGAATATGTTACTAAGATGCAACAGCGGATAGAGACCGTTTTGCCTCTTGTCAAGGAACATATGGAGGCCGCTCAGCGAGCCCAGAGTCGGATCTATAATCGGCAGGCTCGGGTCCGGAACTTTAACCCAGGTGATCGTGTTTTGGTTCTGGTGCCGACAGTGGACAGTAAGTTCCTAGCCAGGTGGCAGGGGCCCTACGAGGTACGTGAAAAAATAGGAGAAGTAAATTACAAAGTACACCAGCCGGGGAGGCGAAAACCGGAGCAGGTTTACCATGTTAATTTGCTAAAACCTTGGAAGGATAGGGAAACCTGTACGGAAGACAGTCCGCGGCCGGGCTTTCTTGGACAAGAGATTCCGGCTCCTAGGTCTGATGCGAGGGAAGCGGTTGCCAACATAAAAATTGCTGACAGCCTCTCCTCTAAACAGGCTCAGGAAACCAGGGAGTTCGTTAGTCGGAACACAGATGTGTTCTCAGACCTCCCTGGACGCACTTCCGTAATCCAACATGACATTGTCACTGAGCCTCAGGCAAAAATCCGGTTAAAGCCATACCGAGTACCCGAGGCTCGGCGAAAAGCCATCTCGGAGGAAGTGCAACTCATGTTGCGGCTGGATGTCATTGAGGAGTCTAAAAGTGAGTGGGCTAGTCCTATAGTCTTAATTCCCAAGCCAGACGGGTCGTTACGATTTTGTAACGATTTTCGGAAATTAAACGAGATATCAAAGTTCGATGCATATCCAATGCCTCGGGTGGATGAACTAATTGAGAAATTAGGTCAAGCCAGGTATTTTTCTGTTCTGGACCTCACCAAAGGGTACTGGCAGGTACCCTTGACGGAGGCTGCCAAAGAGAAAACTGCCTTCATTACACCAGAGGGGCTGTACCAGTATAAAGTGTTACCCTTTGGCCTGCTTGGCGCCCCCGCCACTTTCCAACGTCTAATGGACATTGTACTTCGTCCACATCGGCGGTACGCCTCGGCTTACCTGGACGATATTATCATCCACAGTACAGACTGGGAAAGTCACCTGCCCAAAGTACAGGCCGTAGTAGACTCCCTTCGAAAGGCGGGGCTAACGGCTAACCCAAAGAAATGTGCGATAGGGTTAGAGGAGACTAAATACCTTGGGTATGTCATTGGGCGCGGAGTCATCAAACCCCAAGTGAGCAAGATAGAGGCGATACGGAATTGGCCCCGACCTGCCACCTCTAGACAAATAAAGTCGTTCCTGGGAATGGTGGGCTATTACATGAGGTTTGTCCCCCATTTTGCCACTTTAGCGGCTCCGTTGACAGGGCTCTTAAAGGGACGTAAGTCCGTGATAGTCCGCTGGAATGACCAGGCGGAAGAGGCTTTCTCCGCTTTGAAGTCGGCACTGTGTGGGTCCCCGGTTTTGGTGACGCCCGACTTCAAGAGGGAATTTGTGGTACAGACTGATGCCTCCGAAGTGGGCCTCGGTGCGGTACTGTCTCAGGAAGTCAACGGGGAGGAGCATCCCGTTGTCTTCCTCAGCCGTAAGCTCACTCCAGCAGAGACCCGGTACAGTATAGTGGAGAGAGAGTGCCTGGCCATCAAGTGGGCACTCGAGTCTCTCCGCTATTATCTGTTGGGGAGGAAATTCCGTCTGGTGACCGATCACTCCCCTCTCAAGTGGATGAGCCAGGCCAAAGAGAGGAATGCTCGGGTCACCAGGTGGTTCTTATCGCTGCAAAACTTTAAGTTCACAGTAGAACACAGGGCAGGCCGGTTACATGGAAACGCGGATGCCCTGTCCCGAGTACACTGTCTGGCGTGTGTTCACCCCCTCAGGGTTGAACAAAGGGGGGAGGTATGTAGGAAGGCGCAAGGGACCGTCATTGACGGAAGGTACGTGTCACCGAGGTTCCTGGATAAGAACCGGTTATTTTATGTGTCAGCCGCAGCTAGTGCTCGCTGACACTGTTTATTCTTAGTGTGGCTGAAAAGCCGATCCGGGCCGGTTCTTATTGGGAGCAGCCAAAGAGCAGGGTGGGTGGCTGTTCCCCACGTCCAGGCCAGGTTTTCGGCTGGGGTTTAAAAACCCAGCCAGCAGCTCAGCTGGGTGTGGATTATCCTCCATGGCAGAGGAGCTGAGGAGTCTGTGGTTTGAGACACTGAGGCATTTATTTGTGAGAGCCATAGGCTGGGGAAACAGGCCTCTAAAGCCTGCTGCGGACGGTGGGTGAAAATCATCTGCTGACCAGGTGAAGTCTTTTTGCACTGTGAACTTTGTGTGGTGTGAACAGGAACCAAAAAAAATGAACACTTACTTTTGACTTGTTTTCTTTCTGTGTGAGAATAAACACTGAACTTTGATTTACAACCTTGTTTTTGCCTCTGTACTGCGTCCGCTTACCCTGCCTACCAGAGCGAATCCCCACAGTATATAAAGAAAATTTATGAATGTCCAGCAGGGGGAGCAGTTACATCAAAGTTCCTTCACCCTATTCCAGTGAGAAGCAGTAACAGCATCACAAGGAGCTGCAGGAGTCGGAGCTTCCCTTTAGCTTTGACGACCTCAGTGACCGTGTGTCCCTCCGTATGTTAGAGAGAGAACGTCCAATAGATTGGTGCTTGTAATGTGCATTTAGATAAGTGGAATAAATGAGGACCTAAGACTGAGATGTGTGAAGTGGTGATCCCACCGGTGCGTTAGTGAGGTGATGTGTGACCGCCTGATGTGCGCCAGTCTACTGTGCGGGGACTGAGGGAAATTGTCCAGTATTGATGAATTTACTGCTTTTCATTTACTTCTTATATTTGCTGTGTTCTTCATCATGGGCAGTGTACGGGGTTGTATAAGTTGCGGGTGGATCTGTTCCTATCAGTCCTAGGAGATCAATATATTTCACAATAAGTACAATATTTTTTTGATGCCCATATTGATTTTCTTATTAATTTTTATGTCTCGCTGTCCCGATTCAAATGGAGAGCTGGCGTATACAGTGGTATGGAAACTGATGGAGAAGGTAGGGACGGAGCCCAGCAAAGAAATCAAGATATCCTTCCCAGACACATTGGAAAAATGCCGAAATGCACATCAGTTCATCACCCACATCAAATAGAACACGGGATGAAAATACAACTAACAATAATAGAAATCATAATCATTACATTTCAACATCGAACAGATTTGACACTTTGGCCTCTCCTCATTTTTTAGATGTGACCCCCCCCCCCCCCCACATCACAGAATAAGACAGGAACACTCACCAACCCCAGAGAGGAGTCACCGGAGGACGAGACAACAGTCATATCAACAAGATATAAGGACACAACAGCAAACACACCGATACGACCTAAGACAACGACACTTCAACCAAAGAACGATATAACAAACCCAACACCAATCCACAATCACCGCCAGCCCCACCGCTCCAACAATCACCGCTCCAACAATCACCACCAGCACTACCGCTCCAACAATCACCGCTCCAACAATCACCAGCACTACCGCTCCAACAATCACCAGCACTACCGCTCCAACAATCACCGCCAGCACCACCGCTCCAACAATCACCAGCACCACCGCTCCAACAATCACCGCCAGCACCACCGCTCCAACAATCACCGCCAGCACCACCGCTCCAACAATCACCACCAGCACCACCGCTCCAACAATCACCAGCACCACCGCTCCAACAATCACCGCCAGCACCACCGCTCCAACAATCACCGCCAGCACCACCGCTCCAACAATCACCGCCAGCACCACCGCTCCAACAATCACCGCCAGCACCACCGCTCCAACAATCACCAGCACCACCGCTCCAACAATCACCGCCAGCACCACCGCTCCAACAATCATCACCAGCACTACCGCTCCAACAATCACCACCAGCACCACCACTCCAACAATCACCGCCAGCACCACCACTCCAACAATCACCACCAGCACTACCGCTCCAACAATCACCGCCAGCACTACCGCTCCAACAATCACCGCCAGCACCACCGCTCCAACAATCACCACCAGCACTACCGCTCCAACAATCACCGCCAGCACCACCGCTCCAACAATCACCGCCAGCACTACCGCTCCAACAATCACCGCCAGCACTACCGCTCCAACAATCACAACCCCAACAATCACCACCAGCACCACCACTCCAACAATCACCGCCAGCACCACCACTCCAACAATCACCACCAGCACTACCGCTCCAACAATCACCGCCAGCACTACCGCTCCGACAATCACCGCTCCAACAATCACCGCCAGCACCACCGCTCCAACAATCACCGCCAGCACTACCGCTCCAACAATCACCGCCAGCACCACCACTCCAACAATCACCACCAGCACTACCGCTCCGACAATCACCGCTCCAACAATCACCGCCAGCACCACCGCTCCAACAATCACCGCCAGCACTACCGCTCCAACAATCACAACCCCAACAATCACCGCCAGCACCACCGCTCCAACAATCACCGCCAGCACCACCGCTCCAACAATCACCGCTCCAACAATCACCACCAGCACTACCTCTCCTACAATCACCACCACTCCAACAATCACCGCCAGCACTACCGCTCCAACAATCACCGCCAGCACTACCGCTCCAACAATCACCGCTCCAACAATCACCACCAGCACTACCTCTCCTACAATCACCACCACTCCAACAATCACCGCCAGCACTACCACTCCAACAATCACCACCAGCACTACCTCTCCTACAATCACCACCGCTCCAACAATCACCGCTCCAACAATCACCACCAGCACTACCTCTCCTACAATCACCACCACTCCAACAATCACCGCCAGCACTACCGCTCCAACAATCACTACCAGCACTACCTCTCCTACAATCACCACCACTCCAACAATCACCGCCAGCACTACCGCTCCAACAATCACTACCAGCACTACCTCTCCTACAATCACCACCACTCCAACAATCACCGCCAGCACCACCGCTCCAACAATCACCGCTCCAACAATCACCACCAGCTCTACCTCTCCTACAATCACCACCGCTCCAACAATCACCGCCAGCACTACCGCTCCAACAATCACCGCCAGCACTACCGCTCCAACAATCACCGCCAGCACTACCGCTCCAACAATCACTGCCAGCACTACCGCTCCAACAATCACCACCAGCTCTACCTCTCCTACAATCACCACCGCTCCAACAATCACCGCCAGCACTACCGCTCCAACAATCACCGCCAGCACTACCGCTCCAACAATCACCGCCAGCACTACCGCTCCAACAATCACCTCTCCAACAATCACCAGCACTACCGCTCCAACAATCACCAGCACTACCGCTCCAACAATCACCGCCAGCACCACCGCTCCAACAATCACCGCCAGCACTACTGCTCCAACAATCACCGCCAGCACTACTGCTCCAACAATCACCTCCAGCACCACCGCTCCAACAATCACAACCCCAACAATCACCGCCAGCACCACCGCTCCAACAATCACCGCCAGCACCACCGCTCCAACAATCACCGCCAGCAGCACCGCTCCAACAATCAGCACCACCACTCCAACAATCACCGCCAGCACCACCGCTCCAACAATCACCGCCAGCACCACCGATCCAACAATCACCGCCAGCACTACCGCTCCAACAATCACCGCTCCAACAATCACCACCAGCACTACCTCTCCTACAATCACCACCGCTCCAACAATCACCGCTCCAACAATCACCACCAGCACTACCTCTCCTACAATCACCACCACTCCAACAATCACCGCCAGCACTACCGCTCCAACAATCACCGCCAGCACTACCGCTCCAACAATCACCGCCAGCACTACCGCTCCAACAATCACCGCCAGCACTACCGCTCCAACAATCACCGCTCCAACAATACCGCTCCAACAATCACCACCAGCACCACCACTCCAACAATCACCGCCAGCACCACCGCTCCAACAATCACCACCAGCACCACCACTCCAACAATCACCGCCAGCACCACCACTCCAACAATCACCGCCAGCACCACCGCTCCAACAATCACCACCAGCACTACCGCTCCAACAATCACCGCCAGCACTACCGCTCCGACAATCACCGCTCCAACAATCACCGCCAGCACCACCGCTCCAACAATCACCGCCAGCACCACCGCTCCAACAATCACCGCCAGCACCACCGCTCCAACAATCACCACCAGCACCACCACTCCAACAATCACCGCCAGCACCACCGCTCCAACAATCACCACCAGCACCACCACTCCAACAATCACCGCCAGCACCACCACTCCAACAATCACCGCCAGCACCACCGCTCCAACAATCACCACCAGCACTACCGCTCCAACAATCACCGCCAGCACCACCGCTCCGACAATCACCGCTCCAACAATCACCGCCAGCACCACCGCTCCAACAATCACCGCCAGCACCACCGCTCCAACAATCACCGCCAGCACCACCGCTCCAACAATCACCGCCAGCACCACTGCTCCAACAATCACAACCCCAACAATCACCGCCAGCACCACCGCTCCAACAATCACAACCCCAACAATCACCGCCAGCACCACCGCTCCAACAATCACCGCCAGCACCACCGCTCCAACAATCACCGCCAGCACTATCTATCTTAGATAATCATTAAATTATCTTCTCGTGTTTTTTCCTTCTCTCACAAAGTTGTCTGGATTGTTAATATAATAACCTGCTCACAGCATCCCTCACTTTGTGGTTAATACACACGACCCTAGATATTCTGAGGGCCTCCCAGATCCTAAATCCACTATGTCCTATTATTGTCCGCATTACGGACAAGGATAGGACTGTTCTATTAGGGGCCGGCTGTTCCGTTCCACAAAATACGGAATGCACACGGACGTCATCCATATTTTTTGCGGACCGCAAAATACATACAGTTGTGTGTATGAGGCCTTACCCTAAGAGCTCATGCACACAAATGTATGTATTTTACGGTCTGCAAAAAATACAGATGACGTCTTTTTTTGCGGATCCATTGTAACAATGCCTGTCCTTGTCTGCAACATGGACAAGAACAGGACATAGCCGCGCTATAGCTGCGTTCCTGGCCGAAGGCTGCTGAGCGCTATTGTAGGCCATCAATACTGATCCTGGGGGTCTGGACTTTCCCACCAATCAGCACAGTGACGCCAAGGACGCTCCGCGTTTCTGCAAGCCACGCACCCTAATTTTTGGTCACACAGACACAATGGAGGACATTTACTAAATAGTTTAGTGTTGAGAGCGAATATTCGAATTGCAAATTTTAATTGTGAATATCGCCACTTCGAGAATTCGCGAATAGTGTTGAATATTATAATAACAACATTTTTGTGACTATATTACATTGCCAATTTTCGCAAACAAGTAAACAATGACTGGAGATCATGAATGCTCGAATTTGCGAATTTATGGCGAATATTCGGCCCAAAATTTGCGAAATATCGCGAATTCGAATATTGCCTGTGCCGCTCATCACTATTTGTTTTATGCCACTATAGTGATGTAAAAAAGTCACCGATTATGACGCATAACGCGTGTACCATAATTTGCGACTTTTTAAGCTTCTCATAAACGGTCACAGCGCCATCTATTGGAATGATAAACCTGAGGCCTCTTGCACATGACCATATGGTTTTGCGGTTCATTTTAAACAGATCTGTTTTTTTGTTCAGTAGTGTTTCCGTTTCGTTTCCGTTTGTGATCCATTTTTTGCAGATCGGAAACGGAAGCATACAATAATGTTTAAACAGTAAGTACATAAAAATGGGCATAAAATTTTCAACAGATGGTTCAGCAAAAACAGAACGGATACGGAAGACATACGGATGCATTCCATATGCATTCCGTTTTTTTTGTGGACCCCTTGACTTGAATGGAGCCACAGAATGTGATTTGCGGGCAATAATAGGACATGTTCTATCTTTGAACGGAACGGAAACACGGAAATACAGAAATGAAAGGCATAAGGAGTACCTTACATTTTTTTAGCGAGTCCATTGAAATGAATGGTTCCGTATACGGTACGCAAAAAACGGAACGGAAATAAAATAAAAAAAAATAAAAAAAAATTTGCTTGCAAGAGGCCTGATCCCGTGTGAGCTGTTGGAAATGTGGAGAAGCACAGCGCCCTCTAGTGGACACACAGAGTCACTGCTCAGTCAGGGATTAAAGAACAGCATTTTGCATGCTGCACCCAGGGCCGTCTTTAATAATGATTGGACCCTGGGCAAAAATGTACTTGGGCCCCCTGGATCCCGCCTTCCCACACCCTAGCAGGCAATCACACCCTCCACCACAACACACACACAAAAAAAAATAATCCACACACCTGGTAGAGTCCAGTGAATGACTGTAAATACTTCCAGGTCTGAAGACTCCAGCGGGTCAAGATCAGTGCTCTGGGCAGCTGGGCCCAGGCTGGAAGTGGGCACCGCTCTGCAGGAAGGAGACCGGGGCTCGGCTCACCCTAGCGTTACAGTGCACCCCAGCACCCCACAGTATAGCACCTTATAGTATACAGCACCCCACAGTATGCAGTATAGCACCTTATAGTATACAGCACCCCACAGTATGCAGTATAGCACCTTATAATATACAGTACCCCACAGTATGCAATATAGCACCCCACACTATACAGTACCCCACAGTATAGCACCTTATAGTATACAGCACCCCACAGTATGCAGTATAGCACCTTATAATATACAGCACCCCACAGTATGCAGTATAGCACCTTATAATATACAGTACCCCACAGTATGCAATATAGCACCCCACAGTATGCAGTATAGCACCCTATAATATACAGCACCCCACAGTATGCAGTATAGCACCCTATAGTATACAGCACCCCACAGTGTGCAGCATAGCACCCTATAGTATACAGCACCCCACAGTATGCAGTATAGCACCCTATAGTATACAGCACCCCACAGTATGCAGTATAGCACCCTATAGTATACAGCACCCCACAGTATGCAGTATAGCACCCTATAGTATACAGCACCCCACAGTATGCAGTATAGCACCCTATAGTATACAGTAGGACTGCACGATATGGGAATTTTATGCGATTGCGATTAGGGCCCTAAAAATTGTGATAACGATATGCGATGCAATATTTTAAGGGAATTGTGCTAGAGGTCTATTTGCACTGTTATGGAGTGGGATCTGTGGATGACATTGTTAGGCCTCATGCACATGACCATTCTGTTTTTTGCGGTCCGCAAACCGCAGATCCGCAAAAAACAGAAGCCGTCCATGTGCCTTCCGCAATTTGCGGAACAGAACGGGCAGCCCATTGTAGAAATGCCTATTCTTGTCAGCAAAACGGACTAGAATAGGACATGGTCTATTATTTTTGTGGGGCCACGGAATGGAGCAATGGATGCGTACAGCACACGGAGTGCTGTCCGCATCTTTTGCGGCCCCATTGAAGTGAATGTGTCCGCATCCCAGCCGCAAAAACGGCATCTCTGGTGCGGACCAAAAAAACGTCCGTGTGCATGACGCACTGTTATGGAGGGGATCTGTGCATGACGCACTGTTATGGAGGGGATCTGTGCATGACGCACTGTTATGGAGGGGATCTGTGCATGACGCACTGTTATGGAGGGGATCTGTGGTTGGCACTGTTATGGAGGGGATCTGTGCATGACGCACTGTTATGGAGGGGATCTGTGCATGACGCACTGTTATGGAGGGGATCTGTGGTTGGCACTGTTATGGAGGGGATCTGTGGTTGGCACTGTTATGGAGGGGATCTGTGGTTGGCACTGTTATGGAGGGGATCTGTGGATGATGCACGGTTATGGAGGGGATCTGTGGTTGGCACTGTTATGGAGGGGATCTGTGGATGATGCACTGTTATGGAGGGGATCTGTGGTTGGCACTGTTATGGAGGGGATCTGTGCATGACGCACTGTTATGGAGGGGATCTGTGCATGACGCACTGTTATGGAGGGGATCTGTGCATGACGCACTGTTATGGAGGGGATCTGTGGTTGGCACTGTTATGGAGGGGATCTGTGCATGACGCACTGTTATGAAGGGGATCTGTGCATGACGCACTGTTATGGAGGGGATCTGTGGTTGGCACTGTTATGGAGGGGATCTGTGGTTGGCACTGTTATGGAGGGGATCTGTGGATGATGCACTGTTATGGAGGGGATCTGTGGTTGGCACTGTTATGGAGGGGATCTGTGGATGACGCACTGTTATGGAGGGGATCTGTGGTTGGCACTGTTATGGAGGGGATCTGTGGATGGCACTGTTATGGAGGGGATCTGTGGTTGGCACTGTTATGGAGGGGATCTGTGGATGATGCACTGTTATGGAGGGGATCTGTGGATGATGCACTGTTATGGAGGGGATCTGTGGTTGGCACTGTTATGGAGGGGATCTGTGGATGATGCACTGTTATGGAGGGGATCTGTGGTTGGCACTGTTATGGAGGGGATCTGTGGATGATGCACTGTTATGGAGGGGATCTGTGGTTGGCACTGTTATGGAGGGGATCTGTGGATGATGCACTGTTATGGGGGATATTATGCTGGTTTAACTCATGGCCCTGTGTTTTACAGCATTACTTTGTTAACGCTCTCCTATTGATAAAATCACCAGCCTCTGTGCTCACTATGAATGCACTGCAGCGAGCGGGCCGGCGGCGCATGACTAACGTCACTCAGTCAGGCTCCTCCCACTTCATTAATGAAGCAGGAGCGCGAATGACTGAAGTCATGCGCCGCCGGCCCGCTCGCTGCAGTGCATTCATAGTGAGCACAGAGGCTGGTGATTTTATCAATAGGAGAGCGATTGTTTCAGCAGTAAAGAAAGACTTTTCATGCAAAGACAGTTATGTGCGCGGGGCCCGCCGCGACTTGCCTCCAGCCCCTCCCCGCACTGTAACTGATGTATCGTCGGCCGCGCTGTGCAGCATAGTGGCCGGCGATACAACAGTGTCAGCCACGTAAAAATTCAACCATCGCTTTATGAGACGCACAGTGTGTCTTATAAAGTGAAAAATAATCGCAGCATTTTTGGATCGGCCAAATCGCCATATCGCAATAGTTGATTATCGCGATACGATTGCCTTGGCAATATATCATGCAGGCCTAGTAAACAGCACCCCACAGTATGCAGTATAGCACCCTATAGTAAACAGCACCCCACAGTGTACAGTATAGCACCCTATAGTATACAGCACCCCACAGTATGCAGTATAGCACCCTAAAGTATATAGCACCCCACAGTATGCAGTATAGCACCCTATAGTAAACAGCACCCCACAGTGTACAGTATAGCACCCTATAGTATACAGCACCCCACAGTATGCAGTATAGCACCCTATAGTATACAGCACCCCACAGTGTACAGTAGAGCAGTATACAGCCCCCCCCCACAGTATACAGTAGCTTACAGTATATTAGCATAACAGCCCCTGTCACCTTTTGTAGTCCTCCAGACGCTGGGCGTGCAACCCTCGTTCTCTAGGTGTCGCTAGGTCCTCCAAAGCCTTGTGGCCCCTCAGTCCCCCTGACTGAGACCACACACAGAGTCTCTCTCTCCCTACTCTGAGGTGCTTCATGCCAGCCTGATTACAGCAGGCCTCACCTGCGATCACCTCAGGTAGAAGGGAAAACCCATACTGGAAGGGTGTGGACTGGGAACTCCCTCTACCAAGCCTAGCCACTGGCCAAGTAAAATCCAGCCCAGAAAATGTGTACAGAAATGTCTCAGCAAACTATGCTTTCCTGAGACCACTGCCACTCTCTGGGTTGTACCTGTCTCACCCATCTGAGGTACCTGAAGTGGGACAACACACCTTCCAGCACTGTTCACATTACCACATATTCCCTCCCCCCCCTCTTCTTCAGACCGGAGGTCTGGGGATTTTCCCACATCGTACCATGGAAGATGTGGTCAGTGTCCCATATTTCTCTCTATTCTGCCACCCCCAGGCAAGCAGAGCTTGGTATTTTATAAACACTGACTTTCTACCTAGCAGACAGTGTCTAAGGGAGTCCTCCTTCTCCTCTTTGCTGGAGAACTTTTCCTTAGCTTTCTGGCTTGCTTCTTTTCCACATTTCTTCTTAGGTCCACGACCTCTAACTTCCTCAATCTTTACAGCCATGTTTTCCACGTGGAGCTCTCGCCTCCTCCTTTTGTTGGAGATCCAGCTGGTCAGTTTTATACCACCCTTTAGCCGCTCTGGTGTCACCTGGTGTTCACACTCGCTTTGTTTCTTTCTTCTATCAACAGATAGCACTTCTCTTTTTTCTTTACTCCCCACAGGGTTTAGCTCCGGTTTGGCTTCAGTTTCAGAGTCTTCTGCTTCTTCATTAGCTCTGCCCACTTCGGCCGACACTTCTTCCGCCTTATCTTTGGTCTCTGGAGCATCCAAGAATCTCTCCCACTCCAACTCATCGGCCTTAGCTTCTTCAGCCTTTGAGTCTTTATTCAGTTTGTTAGCCTTCTCATCCTCCTCGGACACGGCATCATATACTTGCATTCTTAACCCCTCCTCTTTCTCATCAAGGTTGGAGGTACTGGAGACACCGGGGTCCTCATCAGACTCTTCATCTTCTGGCATTCCCTCCAGAGGGTCACCCAGGACATTGTTCTCCTTTCAGGCAGGCTCTAGGAGAGCCATCTCACAGTAGTAGACAACATCTGTATGGTGGCCGTCTGTCTCCTCATAATCTTTCCCCAGCAGACCGCTGGCTTTCTGGAAGGCATTGACGGTAGAGGGGACATCTTTCATGACCCGGTCCTGGCTACTCATTGCCATGAGTCTCTTGACTTCTGCCTCCACATCAGCTTCATCAACTTGTTCCGAAGAAACTTCTTCCATCTTCTCTTTTGGACACCCTGTGAGGGTTCTACCCAGAGTCTCTTTAACCGCCTCCAGACCGCCTAACGCAGGATCGCGTTCCGGAGGCGGCAGCTGCAGGCAGAGTCACGCATATATGCGTCATCTCGCGAGACGCGAGATTTCCTGTTAACGCGCGCACGCAGGCGCGCGCGTTCACAGGATCGGAAGGTAAGCGAGTGGATCTCCAGCCTGCCAGCGGCGATCGTTCGCTGGCAGGCTGGAGATGCGATTTTTTTAACCCCTAACAGGTGTCATATACCTGCTACCTGGTCCTCTGGTGGTCCCTTTTGCTTGGATCGACCACCAGAGGACACAGGCAGCTCTGTAATAAGTAGCCCCAAACACAACTACACTACACCCCCCCGACACTTATTAACCCCTTATTAACCCCTGATCACCCCATATAGACTCCCTGATCACCCCCCTGTCATTGATCACCCCCCTGTCATTGATCACCCCCCTGTAAAGCTCCATTCAGACGTCCGTATGATTTTTACGGATCCACTGATACATGGATCGGATCCGCAAAACACATACGGACGTCTGAATGGAGCCTTACAGGGGGGTGATCAATGACGGGGGTGATCACCCCATATAGACTCCCTGATCACCCCCCTGTCATTGATCACCCCCCTGTAAGGCTCCATTCAGACGTCCGTATGTTTTTTACGGATCCACGGATACATGTATCGGATCCACAAAACACATACGGACGTCTGAATGGAGCCTTACAGGGGGGTGATCAATGACAGGGGGGTGATAACCCCATATAGACTCCCTGATCAGCCCCCTGTCATTGATCACCCCCCTGTAAGGCCCAAGTTAGCGGAAATTGTTTTTTATTTATTTATTTTTTTCTTACAAAGTCTCATATTCCACTAACTTGTGACAAAAAATGAAATCTCACATGAACTCACCATACCCCTCACGGAATCCAAATGCGTAAAATTTTTTAGACATTTATATTCCAGACTTCTTCTCACGCTTTAGGGCCCCTAAAATGCCAGGGCAGTATAAATACCCCACATGTGACCCCATTTCGGAAAGTAGACACCCCAAGGTATTCGCTGAGGGGCATATTGAGTCCATCAAAGATTGAAATTTTTGTCCCAAGTTAGCGGAAAGGGAGACTTTGTGAGAAAAAACAAAAAAAATAAAAATAAATTTCCGCTAACTTGTGCCAAAAAAAAAAAAAATTCTATGAACTCGCCATGCCCCTCATTAAATACCTTGGGGTGTCTTCTTTCCAAAATGGGGTCACATTTGCAGCTGTACTGACACGTCCGGTCATCTACCACTGCCTGGGTATAGGTCTCAGTCACTAGGCTGACGTCTCCCCACTTAACTCTCGTCACGTCAGGTATAACTGTTGTCTGGTCACTACTAGCAACTACTTGAATTTAATTTTGCCAGACCTTGACCGGGTAGCTTCTTTTCTCTGAGTTGCTATCGGCCACGGCACATGCGTCACCTATATTACTTGCGTCATCATTATCAGTTCTGACCTCTAGGGGCGCCGATGCGCTAATCCCCACATTGGACACTTCCCCAGCAACCATAAAACCCCGTGGGTACTGCACATCCACCTCTGGTACGTGTGGTACACCCTCTGGGCTCACAACATTAACCAGCATTTTTGTATCACATATATTTTTAGCAGGAGGGGGGCACTTCTCTCCTGATCACATCCTGAAAGGGAAAAGGCATGTCATCATCATATACTTCACATGGACTCACATTTTCATTTTTCACTTCATCTACATCACTGTTTTCAATGGTCATTTCCCTTACACGTTCACTTAAAGGGACAGGTACAAGTTCTGCAGGAGTTTTTGAACTCTCTGCAGAAGTGTCTCCATTATTCCACAACTCCCAAAACAAGGGGAAATCACGGCCCAAAACGACATCATGCACAAGCTTGTTTGCAACCCCAAACGTATAAGTCCCAGTTCCCACTGGAGTCTCACACTCAGTGAGAGCCACCGGATAGTCCTTACTATCTGCATGATTGTTCCGCACATAGTCCCCAGCTACCAAGCTGGCATGTACCAGGCTCATCTGGCACCTTGCGTCCAACAACGCCTGGACTGAACTGCCATTCACCACAATGTTGCACATTTTTGGCGCAGTCTCTAGTCCCAGTGTCTCAACACCTCCTGGCCCAGCATATAGCAACTGCCGCCGGCTCACACCACAGTTCACGGTCTCTGAGGTACCAGGGCCCCGGTCAGTCACATGCCCAACCTCCAGAGCCGTGCTCACTGTCACGTGGTCTGCTACACCAGCAATTACAGGAATGGTCTTACCCATTGTCGCCTCGGGTTCGTCCTTCTCACGTGCGATACGTCCATCTCCACAGTAGACATCATCCTTTTCCGGGATGTTGGGAACCTCCGATCTTGGATTCCTGGTCATAGGACAACCAGGTGCAGACCTTCCCACTTGGCAACATCTCCAGCAGCACTCTCTATGTTTCCTGTTTATCTGAGTATCAGGCATGTTAGGGTGTAATTCCTCCTCCAAGACAGTAGAGGGCGCTAGGGAGCCCCTAATATATATAGTTAGGCCCAGACAGGAAAAGGGCAGTGTAGTCCAGGAGGCTAGTGAGTGCAGTCTAGCCTGCCTGAGGTTCTTGAGTCAGAGTTAGCTCAGAAGTTTGTTACCAGGGGAAGAGTTACCTCCTGAGAATCCTGCAGTTCCTACAAAGTACAGAGCAGAGCAGAGCAGAGCAGAAGTATTTCCAGCCAGACAAGAGAGCTGAAGGGCAGAAAAGTCTATTTAATGCAAGGAGATATATACTAGAGGAAGTTTCTTTACCAAGGATAAAGCCACCAATAGGGCATACGGGCCTTGGGATCAAGACAGACAGGAGTTCTGAGGAATAGTGCACAGGATTTCTGAGGAAAAGGTGCAGCCTGATCTGTGAGTGTATTTAACCCTCTGAGTATCTTGCAAGAACATTGTTGCCTGCCATTTATAAAAGCCTGCTTGTGATTTGCTACTGTCATATGGAACTGAACCTAAAAGAACTGTAAATAGTTAACTGCTTCAGTAAACAAAAGTTTTTCAATTCTTACTACTATAAATCGGTGTGCCACCGTTACCGGCACTGGCGTCACGAATCTTAAAGGGATATTGCCACTGGCACATTAAAACCTGCAACACCCAGGGCACCTCACCTACCACCGGCCTGGTCCCTATATCAGAGAGTGCCCCAGAGGACCCCTGTGCCAGCCTCTCCATCACTGCTGTACGCCTGCCCAGGGTCATCCTAAAAACTGTGAGTAACCAAGAGCAACCCTCGTTTGCCTAGTAACCGTGACCTCACTATCGCAATACCTTGCAGGGCTGCGTACTGCATAAACACAATACGTCCTTACCGCACTCATAGAGCTCAGTTCACACATGGACATTATATGCGGCTTTCCTCAGCCAACATCTATACTGCAGCCTCCAGGCTGTGGCAACTCCAGTACCTTTTGGGGGAGTGTGGCCCAGTAGTCCTCCAGACGCTGGGCGTGCAACCCTCGTTCTCTAGGTGTCGCTAGGTCCTCCAAAGCCTTGTGGCCCCTCAGTCCTCCTGACTGAGACCACACACAGAGTCTCTCTCTCCCTACTCTGAGGTGCTTCATGCCAGCCTGATTGCAGAAGGCCTCACCTGCGATCACCTCAGGTAGAAGGGAAAACCCGTACTGGAAGGGGGTGGACTGGGAACTCCCTCTACCAAGCCTAGCCACCAGTCCAAGTAAAATCCAGCCCAGAAAATGTGTACAGAAATGTCTCAGCAAACTATGCTTTCCTGAGACCACTGCCACTGTCTGGATTGTACTGGTCTCACCCATCTGAGGTACCTGAAGTGGGACAACCGCCTTCCAGCACTGTTCACATTACCACACCACATAAACACACACAATAGACACATTCACAACTTTACCCTCAGGTACGGCCATACTGTGATTACACATACACTCACTTTTCATGCAGCAGAGCTGGGGGAGCGTTATCTGGCAGGATCCAGAGTGGATCACCCCCCCCCCCCCCCCCTCCGTCTGGACGCTGCTGGTCATGATAGGGTGCTGAGGTCTGTGTGTGGGGGGGAGGGGGGAGTATGACGGAGCACAGGCCGTAATCAGCTGCTAGAAGGAAGGAGTTAGGCCCATTCACACGAGAGAGTTTTCTGTGCGGGTGCGATGCGCGAAATGAACGCATAGCACCCCCACTGAATCCTGACCCACTCATTTCAGTGGGTCTGTGTACATGAGCGCTGTATTTTCACGCATCATTTCTGCGTTGCATGAAAATCGCAGCACGTCCTATATTCTGCGTTTTTCACGCAGCCCTGGCCCCATAGAAGTGAACGGGACCTCAGTGAAAAACGCAAGCATCCGAAAGCAAGTGCGGCTACAATGCGTTTTTCACTAATGGTTGATAGGAGATGTTGTTTATAAACCTTCCGTTTTTTATCACACGCGTTAAAAACGCATCAAAACACATTGCACCCGCGCGGAAAAAACAAAACAACTGAACGCAATCGCAGACAAAACGGACTGAACTTGCTTGCAAAATGGTGCGAGTTTCACTGAAGGCATCCGGACCTGATCTGTCACGCTCGTGTGAAAGAGGCTTTCGCTGCTGTCCGGCTTATTGATGGTGCGGACTGACTCCGGATCTCCTCTGCTCCCGACTCCAGAGCCTCACAGCATTGTTTTCTGTAAAGATAGGAGGAAGACCACCTGAAGGGGCCCCTCTGGTGATGGGGGCCCAGGGCAATTGCCCAGTTTGCCCCCCCCTAACGCCGGCCCTGCTGATATGTGAGGTACAAGCTGTAATTTATACCTCGTACCTCACAGATCAGTGCACTGCTGTATATATTGGCCAGGTACGGGGAGTGAGAGGGGCTGTGAATGGGGCGCGGGGGCGCAATGTAGGTTCTTACTATGGGGTTTGCTTTCCAGAATTCATTGCAAATGAACCGGATCCATCAGATAAATTCCATCCAATAGTATAAAACCGTATAAGTGCAAACAATGACAGCGCAAGTTAACCCTTCAGAGTGCAATAAAGTAGTGGTTGACAATGGTTGTCAGCATTGCCTTCATGGTTTACAAGGCGGGGAAGTAGACCTGTCCTGTGGGGTGATAGGCGCTCCCATTACTGTACGGTCCTGTAAGAAGCTGTGCGCCCATCACCCCACAGGACGGATTCCCATCATCCATAAGGCTCTCCATGAACCGTTATGTCTGCCCCTCCCCCGCCCTCTGGACACCAGGTCTCTGCACATACGGTAAGTTACCTGCCAGAGTCCTCTGCTCTCTCGTCTCTGTCGCCCTTCTCCGGTCCTCTCTTCACTCAGGGTGAATATCTCTGCAGAGACCGAAAGTGAAAGGAGATTTCTAAAGTATGGAAATTCCACGGTGGTCATACTTATTAACTATTTCATGACCAGCAAGACCAACAAAGCAAACTCACTGCCTGACAATAAAAATATACTGATGTAGCAGAGCCGAATCCTTGCCCATTCGTTCAAGTAGACTGATGTAGCAGGTCTGAGTTTGTCATTGAACACAATTCATGTTTTCTAAACTGCAGTCTTTAATAAGAAAAAGAAAAATAGACACCCTAAATATATAGACCCCAAAACATATACATACATCAGACCAGACCCCAAAACATATACAGACCTCAGACCAGACCCCAAAACATATACAGACCTCAGACCAGCCCCCAAAACATAGAGACCTCAGACCAGACCCCAAAACATATACAGACCCCAGACCAGACCCCAAAACATATAGAGACCTCAGACCAGACCCCAAAACATATACAGACCTCAGACCAGACCCCAAAACATATACAGACCTCAGACCAGCCCCCAAAACATAGAGACCTCAGACCAGCCCCCAAAACATATACAGACCTCAGACCAGACCCCAAAACATATACAGACCTCAGACCAGACCCCAAAACATATACAGACCCCAGACCAGACCCCAAAACATATACAGACCTCAGACCAGACCCCAAAACATATACAGACCTCAGACCAGACCCCAAAACATATACAGACCTCAGACCAGACCCCAAAACATATACAGACCCCAGACCAGACCCCAAAACATATACAGACCTCAGACCAGACCCCAAAACATATACAGACCTCAGACCAGACCCCAAAACATATACAGACCCCAGACCAGACCCCAAAACATATACAGACCCCAGACCAGACCCCAAAACATATACAGACCTCAGACCAGACCCCAAAACATATACAGACCTCAGACCAGACCCCAAAACATATACAGACCTCAGACCAGACCCCAAAACATATACAAACCTCAGACCAGACCCCAAAACATATACAGACCTCAGACCAGACCCCAAAACATATACAGACCCCAGACCAGACCCCAAAACATATACAGACCCCAGACCAGACCCCAAAACATATACAGACCTCAGACCAGACCCCAAAACATATACAGACCTCAGATCAGAGCGCTAAACATATACAGACCTCAGACCAGAGTGCTAAACATATACAGATCCCAGACCAGACCCCAAAACATATACAGACCTCAGACCAGACCCCAAAACATATACAAACCTCAGACCAGACCCCAAAACATATACAGACCTCAGACCAGACCCCAAAACATATACAGACCCCAGACCAGACCCCAAAACATATACAGACCCCAGACCAGACCCCAAAACATATACAGACCCCAGACCAGACCCCAAAACATATACAGACCTCAGACCAGACCCCAAAACATATACAGACCTCACACCAGACCCCAAATATATACAGACCTCACACCAGACCCCAAATATATACAGACCCCAGACCAGACCCCAAAACATATACAGACCTCAGACCAGAGCGCTAAACATATACAGATCCCAGACCAGACCCCAAATATATACAGACCTCATACCAGACCTCTAAATAATTTCAGATTCAAGAACAACCCCTATATAAATACAGACCCCAGACCAGACCCCTAAACATATACAGACCTAACCGTTACCAAATAGAGCCCCCCAAAATACAGATAAATAAATGCAGACGCCATAAATATATACAGGATACACACCAGTCCCTCAAAAAGCCAACCATTTATACAGACTACAGAGCAGACTTTTGTACAGACCCCAGATCAGCCCCCAGTAAAGAGACCCCAGATCAGCCCCCAGTAAAGAGACCCTGTTATATATATTGTGTTCACAGAAGCAGAAAAGATAATATGCCTTTAAGATTCATTATATGGATGTGTGGTAAGCTCAATGACACAGCAGAAACAACAGAAAGCATAGAGTTAAACTGTTGTTGCTGGGCAGGAGTCTAGACCAATCACATCCAGCCTTACACACAACAGGAGACTTGGCCAATCACAGCCAGCCTCACACAGCCCAGTAGTTTTGACCAATCACAGCCAGCCTCACACACAGCCTGTGTGGGAAATTCCCCTAGAAGGAGCTGCTAGAAACTATTATTCACCAGAGAGGGGAGCTGAACAGACATTCACTCCACTAAGAGCTGTGTTTTATGGAAGCAGAGAGGCCAAAATAGTTATTTAAAGCAGTTATATAATGTTCCTACTGTTAGCATAGTGATTAGAACTGTATACTGAACTAGTTATATGTGTGTTTACTTACAGTTCCACCAATTGCAAACTACAAATACCATACAAACAATTGCAAACTACAAAGTTCACATACTAATTCCATATTGCAATCCAAATTGCATACAACCATACCAGATCATACTCAACCAATCTGCAAATAGTTACTGCTAACTGCATACTGCAAATGGTGACCAAATTCAGCAAGAGAACTATTAAACCTCAGATACACCTCTCAGAGAGATCATAAAGTGCTTAAATAACTTAAAGTGAGAGTACAGATACTGAAGAGAGAAATATGTCCACCATTTTATGTTGAATGACAAGATTGAACAGTTGAACCACCATCTTATGCATACCGCCATTTTGTGATAACTTTTCAACCCGTGTTATGTACATGGACTATCTGCTGCGGAGGCGGCAGTGTTATATGTGAAGAAAAGTTGAAGTTAATAAAGAAGTTATTTCAAGCATTTGGTGTGCTCTTTAAACCTACTGTTTCCATATAGATTTCTTGCATTGCACACACACAGTATCTGTAATAAGAAGCTTCCAGGAATGACAGAGGCTGAGAATACTCAAGGGGCAGTGCACCGGGGTGACGCCGACCCGTCCAGTTCAAAGTCATTGAATGGAATCCTATAGATGCCGGATTATCGGACATTCTGTATAATCAAATAGAAATTCCTAACCGGCTCTTCCTGCTCAGTCTCCTGCCCCCAGTGTAAGGCCAAGAACAGCAGACTGCTGGGAGCACTGGAACCAGAACTGCAGACCCCTTAGGATGGAGGTCAGGGTCAGGTGGACAGCGTGTTTCAGGCCTGGAGAAAATTCCCTGCTCGGGTGCGATATCTGTGCCACCAGAGAGAAGGCCACGGGGAGACACTATGGGGGGCTACTGAGTGTGGCAACCTCCCAACCTTACATAAGGTAATGGGCACCTGGTGTATGGAAAGAATAACTGGAGGAGGGGGTAAAGGAACCGACCTCCAGGTTAGTACTGAGGACTCTGGCCCCTCAGGCAGGGCCATGCACAAATCTCATAGGGCCCCAAATACAATCTTAGTATGGGCCCCCAGCCCCACTTACATTCCCAGTACGTGTGCGTCAATCACCCCGGGCAATGCAGATCACAACGCACCTGATTCCTGACAAATTTTACATTTATTTTTTACTAAGCAGAAGAAATATTATTAAAAAAATAAAATAGGAAAAATGTCGCCCTCGGCCTCAGTTTATGTGATTTCTATATAAAAAAAAAAGTGGAGCATGTGCTTCATAAGTATGGCGCTGGTTCTGAACACCGCATTTCTCAATATATTCACCAGACAGCTCCATGTCACTGCCTCCCTTCACATATTACTAAACTGTCTGCCTGCAACCACCACTAGAGGGAGCTCAATACACAGGAATCTATACAGTTACCATTGTCTGAATGGAAGCTGAAAAAAAAAAATCTCTTTGCACCGCAGTGTTTTTATGTAATTAGGAGCCGGGCCCAGTAGCAGTCACGTGGCCTGCCCGCATTACAGGTACATTATTCTGAAGTGACTGGCTCAGGCCTATACCGCCGCACACTGTCACAGCAGCCCTCCCTTCTCACCACGCACACCGTCATGTCCCATGTCTTCATGGTTCATTATCATTAAAGAGGAGCTGTCATCAGTTTAGCCCTCATCTAAGTATCGTCTTACCTTATAGGGCGGCCCCCACTGATGCCATGGCACTATTTTTGTTTCCAAAAGGGCTGCTATAGGAGCCAATCACCTGCCACTAGGGTGTGTTTCTTTTGTTCAAAAATTATTAAACTTTATTTATAATAAGGGGTTGGGCCTTGAGAATAATTTCCTCTGGTGGCCCCAGGATCCCCAGTCCAACCCTGCCCGGATCTGACATTACTGCTGCTTGGAGCGCTCTGCCATCCCTTATACTCAGCTGCTTTGAAGGCTCCGGTCATACGGTCGGGGTAAACACAACTTGAATCTTGAGGCCCCTTTCACACGAACAATACGGATTGGCTCTGGATGCGTTCAGGATGCGTTCAGTGAAACTCGCACCATTTTGCAAGGAAGTTCGGTCAGTTTTGTCTGCGATTGCGTTCAGTTGTTCAGTTCTTTCTGTGTCGGTGCAATGCGTTACTCACGCAGCCCCATTCACTTCTATGGGGCCAGGGCTGCGTGAACAACACAGAATATAGAACATGCTGCGTTTTTCACACAACGCAGAACTGATGCGTGAAAAAAAAAACGCTCATGTACACAGACCCATTGAAATGAATGGGTCAGGATTCAGTGCGGGTGCTATGCGTTCACGTCACACATTGCACCCACGCGGAAAACTCGCTCGTGTGAAGGGGCCTAAAGTGATTGTCAAGGATTAGAATGAAAAGCCTGCTTACTTCTAAAAACAGCGCCACCCCTGTTCATGGGTTGTGATTGGTATTGCAGCCTCTTTATGTGAATGGGGTTGAGCTGCAATGCCACGAAAAATCTGTGGACAGGGGTGATGCTGTTCTTGAGACAGATTGCCTTTAACACCGCGGTGGTCAGTCGCCTGTGGACAATGGCCGGCTGTAGCCTGAGAGGCTCGTGGCATCTGCTTCATGTCTGAGATATTTATAGGAAATTCCAGGGAGTTTACTGGAAACGCTGCCTCTCCTGACTACTTTCACTTTCATTGTGAGTCATCTGCACAGGAACCCAAGACCTGAAGTGATCTCATGTTGTTTGTGAATCCGAAATCCAGCGCTGGTTAACCCCTTAATGACCCCGTCACTAAAGAATGTTTTTGTTTTTCCGCCTCACATTCTGTCAGCCATAACTTCTATGTGAGGCCTTGTTTTTAGGGGTACATAGATCATACCTCGACAACCCTAGTGGCCCGAGCTGTCACAATTTCCCAGTCATCCCGGAGATGGTGATGTTGAGACAGACAGGACAAAGGGGTAAACACTCAGGACTGGAGAGCACTGTCAATCACATCAGTCAGGAGAAGGTGATCGCAGAGATACAGCTTCTGTGCACCACACCAGCAGCATCCATTATATGTGCAAAGTGACCTTTCCCGTCATTTACATAGAGTAGAAGAGGTTACTTCCGAATATATCTTTATAAATATCAAAGCTCCAAATTCCTCACACAGATATAGAATTGCATCTTAAAGCATTGCCTTAAGCCACCCCTAGGGGAGCTCAGGAGATTACTACATACAGATATATACAGTCACCACTAGGGGGAGCTCAGGAGATTGCTACATACAGATATATACAGCCACCACTAGAGGGAGCTCAGGAGATTACTGCATACAGATATATACAGCCACCACTAGAGGGAGCTCAGGAGATTACTACATACAGATATATACAGCCACCACTAGAGGGAGTTCAGGAGATTACTACATACAGATATATACAGCCACCACTAGAGGGAGCTCAGGAGATTACTACATGCAGATATATACAGTCACCACTAGAGGGAGCTCAGGCGATAACTACATACAGATATATACAGCCACCCCTAGGGGAGCTCAGGAGATTACTACATACAGATATATACAGCCACCACTAGAGGGAGCTTAGGAGATAACAACATACAGATATATACAGCCACCACTAGAGGGAGATCAGGAGATTACTACATACAGATATATACAGCTACCACTAGGGGGAGCTCAGGAGAATACTACATACAGATATATACAGCTACCACTAGAGGGAGCTCAGGGGATTACTACATACAGATATATACAGTCACAACTAGAGGGAGCCCAGGAGATTACTACATACAGGTATATACAGCCACCACTAGGGGGAGCTCAGGAGTTTACTACATACAGATATATACAGCCACCACTAGAGGAAGCTCAGGAGATTACTACATACAGATATATACAGCCACCACTAGAGGGAGCTCAGGAGATTACTACATACAGATATATACAGCCACCACTAGAGGGAGCTCAGGAGATTACTACATACAGATATATACAGTCACCACTAGAGGGACCTCAGGAGATTACTACATACAGATATATACAGCCACCACTAGAGGGAGCTCAGGAGAATACTACATACAGATATATACAGTCACCACTAGAGGGAGCTCAGGAGAATACTAGTGGTAGGACCCTTTGCCATGCTGAGTGACCGTGACGTGGTGCATGAAGGGCTCCGATATTTTCCTGACAGGAATATATTGGCGAAAGTCTCAGCTTTTAATATCTGCATTTATGACTAGCCAGTATAGTCAGTGGCATATCCGTTTGGTGCATTATTTCTGTGATTTATATGATTGTATTTACATCCGCACAATGCTCCGTTTTGTGTAGGATGCCCTTGTGGTGCATGTGGACCGCGCCGACATCCTCCACCGTATGCATTTTTTGCTGGGGATAGTCGTTCGCTGCGGTCCACATGCGGTGGGGCTGCTCCCCCAATGAAAAACACGCTACAGTGTTAGGGGTTGAGCAGCTCCTCCAGTATTGCCACTATATTTCTGTGTTTTTGGAGCTCAGGAGATAACTACATACAGATATATACAGCCACCACTAGAGGGAGCTCAGGACATCACTTCATACAGATATATACAGCCACCACTAGAGGGAGCTCAGGAGATTACTACATACAGATATATACAGTCACCACTAGAAGGAGCTCAGGAGATTACTACATACAGATATATACAGCCACCACCAGAGGGAGCTCAGGAGATTACTACATTCAGATATATACAGCCACCACTAGAGGGAGCTCAGAGGATTACTACATACAGATATATACAGTCACCACTAGAGGGATCTCAGGAGATTACTACATACAGATATATACAGCCACCACTAGAGGGAGCTCAGGAGATTACTACATACAGATATATACAGCCACCACTAGAGGGAGATCAGGAGATTACTACATACAGATATATACAGCCACCACTAGAGGGAGCTCAGGAGATTACTACATACAGATATATACAGCCACCACTAGAGGGAGCTCAGAGGATTACTGCATACTGATATATTCTTCTCCAGAACCCTGCATTCAAGTACACTACAATACTGTCCCCATGCTGCATCCTGTACCTCCTTCACACATAACAGTGCACCAAGACCCTAGACCTCTGCAACCTCAATACATAGGTACCTGGGTCCAAACCAATGTCAAAGAAAAAGGGGCTCAGTCATCACATCCCAATGCACAGGGGCACATTGCTATGGCTGAGAACAACACTGTAAAACAAAACATGCAATGCAACAGCTCTCTGCAAACCAAATAAAGTACAAAAATGCATAATAATTGCTAGTGCTATACTTATATAAATTAGAGATGCTTGGCAAGTCATTTTGTACAAAATTATTTGAGCCCATCTGCCGCACGGCAAGGCGATCTCTGTAAGACGGGTTCCTAACACTAAATTCTGCTTGTTATGTGCCATTCCTTGGATATAATGGAGGCCAATTTGGCACCAAATATGACAGAAATTAAAGCAGGCCCAGTATGCATGTGGAACCTACACTCCCTGAATTGTATGGTAGCCGTCATGGCACATAACAGGTAGAATTAAGTGTTAGGAACCAGTCTTACAGAGATCGCCTTGACATGCGGCAGACGGGCTCAAATAATTTTGTACAAAATGACTTGCCAAGCATCTCTAATTTATAAGTATAGCACTAGCAATTATTATGCATTTTTGTACTTTATTTGGTTTGCAGAGAGCTGTTGCATTGCATGTTTTGTTTTACTGGGTCCAAACCAATATACCAGCAAATAATCAAGCCCCTGGCAACTGCAATGGTCCAGCTTCATGTGTGACTAGACCTATTGTCACGGCGGGCGTGCACTCAGTCTAACAGATAACGCACCAACCAGGCTCTGGGCGAGAGACAGGGGAAGGGTCACCTCCTAACTAATCCCTGACCTCTTTCCCTGCACTGCTCAGCCCACCTACAGACCTTTAAAGGAAGGTATGAGGTGTCCCCGTGCCTGGGCTGACAAAACCCTGAATTCCCTGAGATGGTGAAGTGGGGAAATAGAAGCAGCCTGCTCGCACAGAACCTGGATGGGATAGATGACACAAAACAACCAAACTTGAAATACACTTATCTTCCTGAGCTGGAACAGACAGCCAACCTTCCTTCCTAGCTTCCAAGACCACAATGATTAGTATAATCCGCCCAGAGCACTGGGCTGGTGTACTATTTAAACTAATGACCCCACCCAGTGCACTTGATGAGAAGCGGATCCAGCACGGGTCCAAAACAAACACTAAACTCGTGCTGCTATCCTGGCCGACCTCCGCACATCGTCAGAGTGGGGCATGACAGTACCCCCCCTTCTACAGGTGACCTCCGGACACCCCGGACCAACCTTATCCAGATGGGACCTATGAAAGGCCCTCACCAGTCGGCCGGCGTTGACATCCGACGCCGGAACCCACATCCTCTCCTCAGGACCGTATCCCCTCCAATGCACCAGGTACTGAAGGGAACCCCGAAGAACTCTCGAGTCGAGAATCCTGGAGATCTCAAACTCCAAGTTTCTCTCGACTAGAACAGGAGGAGGAGGAAATGGCGATGGTTCCACCGGTCTCACGTATTTTTTTAGTAAAAAGACCTGAGGAACACATCATGGATCCTCCAAGTCTGCGTAAGATCCAGCCGAAACGCCACAGTATTGATCACCGCAGAAATTTTATTCGGACCAATAAATCTTGGACCCAGTTTCCAAGATGGCACTCTCAATTTGATATTCTTAGTGGACAACCACACCAGATCACCCACACACAGGTCCGGACCAGTCATACGTCTCCTGTCAGCCATTCGTTTATACCTCTCACCCATCCTCTCCAAATTCCCTTGAATCCTCCGCCAGATAGAGGATAAGGCAGAAGAGAATCTCTCCTCCTCTGGCATCCCAGAGGAACCAGACCCAGAAAAGGTACCAAACAGGATGGAAACCGTATGCGCCAAAAAATGGCGACTTACCCGTGGACTCCTGCCTACGGTTATTCAACGCAAATTCTGCTAAGGACAAGAATGAGAACCAGTCCTCCTGATTCTCAGCCACAAAACACCTCAAGTAGGTCTCCAGGTTTTGATTAGTACGCTTCGTCTGACCATTCGACTGCGGATGAAAAGCCAAAGAGAATGAAAGTTGAATGCCAAGCCGAGAGCAGAACGCCCTCCAAAACCTGGAGACAAACTGCGTGCCCCTATCAGAGACCACATCCGAAGGAATACCATGCACTTCACAATATTATCCACAAAAATCTGCGCAAGAGTCTTAGCGTTAGGCAGACTCGTTAGTGGTATAAAGTGAGCCATTTTACTGAAACGGTCAACTACCACCAAAATCTCTGTTTTCCCGGAGGAACTCGGCAGATCCGTAATAAAGCCCATAGACAAATGCGTCCAAGGACGAGATGGAATAGACAGACAATGGAAGAAGTGAACCAGGCGGTCGAGTATGAGCAACCTTTGACCGAGCGCAGGTTTCACAAGCTGTCACGTAATTCTCAATGCTCTTACGTAACCCTGGCCACCAGAACCTCCGGGATACCAGATCACAGGTGGACTTACCACCAGGATGTCCAGCGAGAACAGTATCGTGATATTCCTTGAACACCTTGTATCGTAGGCCCTCAGGAACAAACAACCTCCCTGGGGGACAAGAACCAGGAGCCCCCTCCTGGGCTCCCAACACCTCCATCTCCAATTCAGGGTACAGAGAGGAGACCACCACCCCATCCGCCAAAATCGGCGCCGGATCTTCTGAATCACCTCCCCCAGGAAAGCTGCGAGACAAGGCATCTGCCTTGACGTTCTTGACCCCTGGGCGAAAGGTAACCACGAAATTGAACCTGGTAAAAAACAGTGACCATCTGGCCTGCCTAGGGTTCAGAAGCTTGGCAGATTGCAGGTAAGCCAAATTCTTATGGTCAGTATACACCGTAATGGGGTGAGATGCCACCTCTAACCAGTGACGCCATTCCTCAAAGGCCAACTTGATAGCCAACAACTCTCTATCTCCAACATCATAATTCCTCTCGGCGACCGAGAGATTCTTGGAGAAGAAGGCACACGGGACCCACTTGCAGGAGATGAACCCTGTGACAGCACCACCCCAACCCCCACCTCTGATGCATCAACCTCCACTACGAATGGCTGAGACACATCCGGCTGCACCAGAATGGGAGCAGACGCAAAATGCTCCTTAACAGCCGAAAAGGCCTGCAATGCCTCATCCGACCAGACAAAGACATCGGCGCCCTTCTTGGTCATATCAGTAAGAGGTTTTACTAGGGTAGAATAATTCGAAATAAATTTTCTATAATAATTCGTAAACCCCAAGAACCGCATCAAAGCTTTCTGATTCTCTGGTAGGTCCCACTCCAGAACCGCCCGGACCTTTTCGGGCTCCATACGAAAACCGGAATCAGAAAGCATGTATCCCAAGAACGGAAGCTCTTGCACCGCCAACAAACATTTCTCCAATTTGGCATATAACTTATTCTCCCGAAGGATCGTCAAAACCTGTCTCACATGATCCTGATGGGTCTTCAGATCAGGAGAATAAATTAAAATGTCATCCAGGTAAACTACTACGAACCTCCCCACCAAGTGATGAAAAATGTCATTGACGAATCGCTGAAATACTGCTGGCGCGTTCGTCAACCCAAAAGGCATCACCAGGTTCTCAAAATGACCCTCGTACGTATTGAAGGCCGTTTTCCACTCATCCCCCTCCTTGATCCGGATCAGATTGTAGGCTCCTCTCAAATCCAACTTGGAGAACACCTTGGCTCCAACAATCTGATCAAAAAGATCAGAGATCAAAGGCAGGGGATATGGATCCCAGACTGTAATACAGTTCAATTCCCGGAAATCCAAACACAGTCTCAGTGATCCATCTTTTTTCTTCACAAAGAACAAACCTACTGCCACTGGAGACTTAGATGGTCTAATATGACCCTTTGCCAAACTCTCGGCGACATACTTTCGCATGACCTCTCTTTCGGGTTGAGAGAGGTTGTAAAGCCGAGACTTTGGCAACTTAGCCCCAGGAATGAGATTAACTGGACAATCATAGTCTCGATGAGGGGGCAATTCCTGAGCCCCACCCTCCGAAAAGACATCCGCAAAATCCGAGAGATACTGAGGTAAAGCCGTAATGGACACACCAGAGATAGATGTGCCAAGACAATTATCCGAGCAAAACTCGCTCCAACCAATGATTTGCTTCGCTTGCCAGTCTATAATTGGGTTATGTCTAGTCAACCATGGCAACCCCAAAACTATAGGAGCTGGCAAATCCTTCATGACAAAACAAGAAATAATTTCAGCATGTGAATCACCCACCCTTAAGTGAATGCCATGAACAATGTGTGTAAGGCTCCTTTGAGAAAGAGGGGAAGAATCAATTGCAAAAACACGAATCTCGTTCTCTAACGTGCAAGTACTTAGTCCCAGGCCTTGAAGAAAAAGAAAGTCAATTAGGTTTACCCCAGCACCACAATCAAGGAATACATCAACAAACACATTTTTTGACTCTAGCGCCACCATAGCTGAAAGGAGAAAACGGGAACTGCAGGGAGCTTGCATACCTGTCTGCTCCACCACACCATTCATACTACCAAGTGTGAGGGAAGTTTTTTTTTCTTTTTTCTTTTTCTCTTCCACCTGTGGTTTAACATAAGGACAAGAAAAAACAAAATGACCCCTCTTTCCACAATAGTAACATAGATTGTGCACTTTTCTAAAGTCTCTACTATCAGAATGGCAAGATATCTGACCTAACTGCATGGGTTCCTCCCCTACCCCAGAGCTATAAGTAATATCACCCTGGGCAGTAGGAGAAACAAAACCACACGCAGGAGGGATCCCCTGCACGGAGGGACCCTTACACCTCTCTCTGATACGTCTATCCAACCATATAGCCAAAGACATTGCATTCTCTAAAGTATCCGGGTACTCATGAAAAGCCAGGGCATCCTTCAACCTTTCAGATAACCCCTGACAAAACTGACTACGTAACGCGGGGTTGTTCCACCCCGACTCAGTAGCCCACCTCCTAAACTCTGTGCAGTAACCCTCTGCAGTATGTTTACCCTGTAGTAAGTTACGCAATTTCGATTCTGCCATCGAGACCCGATCTGGGTCATCGTAAATCAATCCCAGGGCTTTGAAAAATTCCTCCACCGACCGGAGAGCCAGAGAACCGGGCGGCAGAGAAAAAGCCCAGGATTGCGCGTCCCCTTTAAGCAAACACATGATGATACCAACCCTCTGATCTTCATTACCTGGCGAAAATGGACGCAGACGAAGGTACAATTTGCATGACTCTTTAAAGTGGAAAAAATCATCCGTACCCCCTGTAAATTTCTCGGGAAGAGCGACTTTAGGCTCCCCACCAATTTGACCTGTACCTGATGCCAGAACCCTCTGACACTGTGTGACCGAACTACGCAGATCCGCAACCTCTAGGGATAAATCCTGCATGCGGTCAACCAGTGCAGCAATTGACGCCATCACAAAAGCGCTGAGTGATGGCAGTCACAATATGGCGGATTATAATGTCACGGCGGGCGTGCACTTAGTCTAACAGATAACGCGCCAACCAGGCTCTGGGCGAGAGACAGGGGAAGGGTCACCTCCTAACTAATACCTGACCTCTTTCCCTGCACTGCTCAGCCCACCTACAGACCTTTATGGTAGGTATGAGGTGTCCCCGTGCCTGGGCTGACAAAACCCTGAATTCCCTGAGATGGTGAAGTGGGGAAATAGGAGCAGCCTGCTCGCACAGAACCTGGATGGGATAGATGACACAAAACAACCAAACTTGAAATACACTTATCTTCCTGAGCTGGAACAGACAGCCAACCTTCCTTCCTAGCTTCCAAGACCACAATGATTAGTATAATCCGCCCAGAGCACTGGGCTGGTGTACTATTTAAACTAATGACCCCACCCAGTGCACTTGATGAGAGGCGGATCCAGCACGGCTCCAAAACAAACACTAAACTCGTGCTGCTATCCTGGCCGACCTCCGCACATCGTCAGAGTGGGGCATGACACCTATAGGCTTTAAACCAGATCTTGGGCTGAATGCCTACACAGCTACTATGTCTCTTAATCAGACTACAATAAACAATGTGATCAGTACTACTGAACCCACAATCTCCTGCTGACTTCAGACTTTGCTCAGTACATAGTCCGCCGTGATCTTACTATAACTGACCTCACCCGGTTTGTTGACCAGCCCGAGAACTACAGAGGCTGAAAATGTGCTTTCAGGACTGCAATTGATGATCCTGGCATTATAGCTGCTGAAGAACTTGACCTGCTAGTCAGATGGCTTGGGCCGCAGTCTACAGAACATGTCAAGAGACTCAGATCTGTCCACATTAATAACTCTGCGACAAGTCTAATTGCTACTTGGGAGAGACTAGAACGGAGATGTGGCAGTCCAGGGGCCACAGAAAACGCTCTGTTTAAGCGGCCTCAAAGTTTCCCAACAATATCCGGCGAAGGGAATGAGAAATTCCAAGAGGTCAGTGATCTCATCCTACAACCCAGCTGGCCAAAGCAGACACTCACCTACCTGGCCTCAGTTACCTGGACACTGCTCGTGGAGTTAATCCAATAGTTTCTAAGCTGCCATAGAGTGTTGATCGAGCACCAAAGTTGCTCGGGCCGAACACCTCGGGATGCTGGGGTGCTCTACCGAGCAATGGAAATCAAATGGGAGAACCAGAGCATTAAAAAGGCACCTCCTGCTCTGAAGAGGGAAGGGTGTCTGGTTTATAGGAAAAGGTCAGAAATTGATGGAAACACCACCAAAATGGTTCAGGAATAGCATGGGGAGGATGTCTGGATGCATCTTGGACTCCCAGGTCGCTGCCGGGAATAATGTTGTCCGAGTAGTACGCCAGTTTTACAGACTGACAATAATACGTACAAAACCGAAGATAAAATTGATTTTAGAGGAAAAAATTTTAGGATACATTCTTTCCTGTATATTTACTTGTATATAAAGTGCAAGTGCTGCCAAAAATTACAAGGAGGAGGCACTCCGATACAACCTGTATATCACATAAAGGAGGGCCTCATTCACATTGTGGTACAATTGTTCAGGAAGTGGGACTCCTACACTCAAAGCCTATGAGCTAAGTGAAAGGGCTGCCAAACATTACAAGTAACCGGCACTCCAATACACCCTTTATTACACACAAAAGAGGGCATCATACACCCTTGAAAAATTATGATTGATGCCCTGCTGGTGACCCTCAAAAACATTACGGGCGAGGGCCTGCTGCTGAGCTGACCATCTAAAACATTAGGGGCGAGTGCCTGCTGCTTAGCTAACCATTAATAAAATTATGGGCGAGGGCCTGCTGGTGATCTGACCCTTGGGTCTCTGAAAAGTTTTTCTAATAAACATACTGTATTCCTATATCACTCCCTACACTGTGTCCCTTCCTCAGCACAGCTCTCCCTGACTAACACTGAGCCGAACACATGTCATCGGGTGCTATATAGCACCCAATGATGCGTTCCGGCCAGCCAATCACTGTAATGCCAGTAACCAACATGGCTACGGCATTACAGTAAAGGGAAGTACTTACCTGCACGTTTATTGGCTGCATAGCAGCCAACAAACCTGCGGGGAGGAGACTCGAGCATTGTGCTCAAGCACATGCGGTATTCGGCCGAATACCGCCATTTGCCGAGCATTGAGATGCTCGAGCCGAACAGGTGTTTCGCCTAGCATGCTCGATCAACACTACTGCCATGCAATATACAAGAAAGGTAGACTACCCGATTACCCTTGGGTCAAGATACAAAAGGGAGTATCATGTTTCCTTCCCTCCATTTTCATACTTCTGTGAGTTCATAAGGCACATTGCAGAGTCCAAGAATGACTCAAGCTTCTCTTACAGTGAGTGTGGTCCTGCTTCATCTCCTCCTAAGTATGACAGCCCATGATCTATTTACGGAATTGCATAGGTTCAGTGTCAAAAAAGAGTGATGTTCTTCCTATGCTCACACCATTTCTGGGCAAGAGCAATTAAGGTGAGAAAATTGAAAACCCAAATCGTCAATGCCCTATTCATAAGAAGCCACATCCTCTCAAGAGGTGCATCGGCTTCAGAAAGAAACCTCTTCAGGAACGTAAGCAGCTTCTGAAAAAATCTGGGGTATGTTTTAAATGTTGTGCTTCCACTGAACATTTTGCTAAGGACTGTAAAGCTGTCATTAAGTGCATAGAATGTGACAGTGTTGACCATGTGCAAGCACTTCACAATCTCAACCCAACACTGAGCCACCCTCTCAGTCACCGCCCGTGGCAAAGCATGGCAGGGAGAAATTAGAACCAATAGCAAATTCCACTACTGTATCATTCTCATGCACAGAAGTTTGAGGTGAAGGTCTCAGTGACAAGTCTTGTGCAAAGATATGTCTAGTCAAAGTATACCCCAAGGATCAACCAGAGAGAGTCTTAAAGGTGTAGACCATCCTGGATGACCAAAGTAACTGATCACTTGCAAGATCCGAACTCTTTGATTTGTTCAACCGTGAAGGAGAAGCTTAGCCTTACACATTGGGTACTTGTAGTGGCGTCACAGAGGTCTCTGGAAAGAAATCCAGTGGACTTATGGTAGCTTCACTTGACAACAATGTCAGGATTGTTGAATGTAACCAGATACCGTCTAAGGCTACTTTCACACTTGCGTACTGGCAGAGGATCTCAATACCGGAATTAAACGGATCCATTTTGATTTTGTACATCAGGATGCATCTGTACCGTTAGAATGCGGTTGTGTGAAACCAAAATTTGAAAAACGGATTCGTCACTAAATACATTGAAAGTCAATGGGTAACGGATCTGTTTTTTTTTTTTTTCGTTTTTATGCCCAGACACAAAACCATAGCTTGTAGCAGTTTTGTGTCCGGTCACAAAACGGAATGCTGATGAAACGGAAGACATCCTGATGCATCCTGAACGGATCTCTTTCCATTCGGAAAGCATGAGGACTAAACCAAAATGTTTCTTTCCGATATTGAGATCTTCTGCCGGATCTCAATGCTAGAAAGCAACAACGCAAGTGTGAAAGTGGCCTAAGGGCTCATGCACACGACCGTATGTATTTTGCGGTCCACAAAAAAAGGCAGAAGTCTGATCAGACTAAGTAAAGTGAAAATACAGTACACTATATAGTGTACTGTACTGTATTATACAGACATCAGACCCACTGGATCTTCAAGAACCAAGTGGGTCTGGGTGACAAAATTTTTTTTTAAGAAAAAAGTGAAAAAAAGTAAAAATAAAAAAAACACATTTATCACAATTAAATAAATAAAATTCCCTACACATGTTTGATATCACCGTGTCCATAACGACCTGATCTATAAAACGGTCATGTTACTTTCCCCGCACGGTGAACGCCCTTAAAAAAAAAAAAAAAAAAAAAGATGAAATTAAAATTTTGCCCACCTTACTTCCCAAAAAAGGTAATAAAAGTGATAAAAAAAAATCGTAAGTACGCCAAAATAGTACCAATCAAACTGTCACCTCATCCCGCAAAAAATGAGCCCCTACATGTGACAATGGCCCCAAAAATAAAAAACTATGGCTCTCAGACTAAAACATGATTTTTTTGTTTCAAAAATGCTTTTTTATGTTAAACATAAAAAAAGTAGACATATTAGGTATCGCCGCGTCCCTAAGAACCTGCTTTTTTTAAAATAAGAACGGTGTAAAAAAAGCCATTTTTTGTCACCTTACATCACAAAAAGTGTAACAAAGCAAGTTTGTAGCAAAGCAAGGGTTAACAGCCAAACAAAACTCCATATTTATTGCCATGATTCTGTAGTTTACAGAAATGCACCATATGTGGTAGCAAACTGCTATATGGCCACACGGCAGGGCGCAGAAGGAAAGGAACGCCATATGGTTTTTGGAAGGCAGTTTTTGCTGGACTGGTTTTTTGACACCGTGTCTCATTTGAAGCCCCCCTGATGCACCCCTAGAGTAGAAACTCCAAAAAATTACCCCATTTAAGAAGAAACTACACCCCTCAAGGTATTAAAAACTGATTTTACAAACTTTGTTAACGCTTTAAGTGTTCCACAAGAGTTAATGGCAAATGGAGATGAAATTTCAGAATTTCAATTTTTTGTTACTTTGCCTCACAAATAGTGTAATATAGAGCAACCAAAAATTATATGTACCCTAAAATAGTACCAACAAAACTGCCACCTTATCCCGAAGTTTCCAAAATGGGGTCACTTTTTTGGAGTTTCTACTCTAGGGGTGCATCAGGGGGCTTCAAATGGGACATGGTGTCTAAAAACCAATCCAGCAAAATCTGCCTTCCAGAAACCATATGGTGCTCCTTTCCCTCTGCGCCATGCCGTGTGCCCGTAGAGTAGTTTACGACCACATATGGCAGGGCTGGCCAACCTGCGGCTCTCCAGCATGCCCTGCTGTAGGCTGATAGCTGTAGGCAGACTGAGCATACTGGGAGTTGTAGTTTTGCAACAGCTGGAGAGCCGCAGGTTGGCCATCCCTGACATATGGGGTGTTTCTAAAAAATACAGAATCAGGGCAATAAATATTAACCACTTCAGCCCCCCTAGCTTAAACACCCTTAATGACCAGGCCACTTTTTACACTTCTGCACTACACTACTTTCACCGTTTATTGCTCGGTCATGCAACTTACCACCCAAATGAATTTTACATCCTTTTCTTCTCACTAATAGAGCCTTCATTTGGTGGTATTTCATTGCTGCTGACATTTTTACTTTTTTTGTTATTAATCGAAATTTAACGATTTTTTTGCAAAAAAATGACATTTTTCACTTTCAGTTGTAAAATTTTGCAAAAAAAACGACATCCATATATAAATTTTTCTCTAAATTTATTGTTCTACATGTCTTTGATAAAAAAAAATGTTTGGGTAAAAAAAAAAAAATGGTTTGGGTAAAAGTTATAGCGTTTACAAACTATGGTACAAAAATGTGAATTTCCGCTTTTTGAAGCAGCTATGACTTTCTGAGCACCTGTCATGTTTCCTGAGGTTCTACAATGCCCAAACAGTACAAACACCCCACAAATGACCCCATTTCTGAAAGTACACACCCTAAGGTATTCGCTGATGGGCATAGTGAGTTCATAGAACTTTTTATTTTTTGTCACAAGTTAGCGGAAAATGCTGATTTTATTTTATTTTTTTCCTTACAAAGTCTCATATTCCACTAACTTGTGACAAAAAATAAAAACTTCCATGAACTCACTATGCCCATCACGAAATACCTTGGGGTGTCTTCTTTCCAAAATGGGGTCACTTGTGGGGTAGTTATACTGCCCTGGCATTTTAGGGGCCCAAATGCGTGCGAAGTAGTTTGAAATCAAAATCTGTAAGAAATGGCCGGTGAAATCCTAAAGGTGCTCTTTGGAATGTGGGCCCCTTTGCCCACCTAGGCTGCAAAAAAGTGTCACACATGTGGTATCGCCGTACTCAGGAGAAGTTGGGCAATGTGTTTTGGGGTGTCTTTACATATACTCATGCTGGGTGAGAGAAATATCTCGGCAAAAGACAACTTTTCCCATTTTTTATACAAAGTTGGCATTTGACCAAGATATTTCTCTCACCCAGCATGGGTATATGTAAAATGACACCCCAAAACACATTGCCCAACTTCTCCTGAGTACGGCGATACCAGATGTGTGATACTTTTTTGCAGCCTAGATGCGCAAAGGGGCCCACATTCCTTTTATGAGGGCATTTTTAGACATTTGGATCCCAGACTTCTTCTCACGCCCCTAAAATGCCAGGGCAGTATAAATACCCCACATGTGACCCATTTTGGAAAGAAGACACCCCAAGGTATTCAATGAGGGGCATGGCGAGTTCATAGAAATTATTTTTTTTTTGGCACAAGTTAGCGGAAATTGATTTTAATTTTTTTTTTCTCACAAAGTCTCCCTTTCCACTAACTTGGGACAAAAATTTCAATCTTTCATGGACTCAATATGCCCCTCAGCGAATACCTTGGGGTGTCTTCTTTCCGAAATGGGGTCACATGTGGGGTATTTATACTGCCCTGGCATTCTAGGGGCCCTAAAGCGTGAGAAGAAGTCTGGAATATAAATGTCTAAAAATTTTTACGCATTTGGATTCCGTGAGGGGTATGGTGACTTCATGTGAGATTTTATTTTTTGACACAAGTTAGTGGAATATGAGACTTTGTAAGAAAAAAATAATAATTTCCGCTAACTTGGGCCAAAAAAATGTCTGAATGGAGCCTTACAGGGGGGTGATCAATGACAGGGGGGGTGATCAATGACAGGGGGGGTGATCAATGACAGGGGGTTGATCAATGACAGGGGGGGTGATCAGGGAGTCTATATGGGGTGATCACCCCCCTGTAAGGCTGCATTCAGATGTCCGTATGTGTTTTGCGGATCCGATCCATGTATCCTTGGATCCGTAAAAAACATACGGACATCTGAATGCAGCCTTACAGGGGGGTGATCAATGACAGGGGGGTGATCAGGGAGTCTATATGGGGTGATCACCCCCATCATTGATCACCCCCCTGTAAGGCTCCATTCAGATGTCCGTATGTGTTTTGCGGATCCGATCCATGTATCAGTGGATCCGTAAAAATCATACGGACGTCTAAATGGAGCCTTACAAGGGGGTGATCAATGACAGGGGGATGATCAATGAGAGGGGGGTGATCAAGGAGTCTATATGGGGTGATCAGGGGTGATCAGGGGTTAATAAGGGGTTAATAAGTGACAGGGGGGGTGTAGTGTAGTGGTGTTTGGTGCTACATATTACTGAGCTGCCTGTGTCCTCTGGTGGTCGATCCAAGCAAAAGGGACCACCAGAGGACCAGGTAGCAGGTATATTAGACGCTGCTATCAGACTCTGGCAGGCTGGAGATCCACTCGCTTACCTTCCGATCCTGTGAACACGCGCGCCTGTGTACGCACGTTCACAGGAAATCTCGCGTCTCGCGAGAGGACGCGTATATGTATCCAGGAGGAATGAATCAACCACCTACAGGACGCGTCGCTGCGTTCGGCGGTCCGGAGGTGGTTAAGTTTTGTTTGGCTGTTAACCCTTGCTTTGTTACTGGAAAAAAATTGATTAAAAAGGGAAAATTTGCACAAAAATTTAAATTCTGAATTTTTATCTCCATTTGCCATTAACTCTTGTGGAACACCTAAAGGGTTAATGACGTTTGTAAAATCAGTTTTGAATACCTTGAGGGGTGTAATTTCTAGAATGGGGTCATTTCTGGGTGGTTTCTATTATGTAAGACTCACAAAGTGACTTCAGACCTGAACTGGTCCTTAAAAAGTGGGTTTTTGAACATTTCTGAAAAATTTCAAAATTTGCTTCTAAACTTCTAAGCCTTGTAACATCCTCAAAAAATAAAATTGCATTAAAAAAATGATCCAAACATGAAGTAGACATATGGGGAATGTAAAGTAATAAATATTTTTGGAGGTATTACTATGTATTATAGAAGTAGAGAAATTGAAACTTGGAAATTTGCAAATTTTTTTCCAAATTTTTGGTAATTTTTGATTTTTTTTTATAAATAAATTTTTTTTTTTTTTTACTCCATTTTACCAGTCTCATGAAGTACAATATGTGACAAAAAAAAATATCTCAGAATGGCCAGGATAAGTAAAAGCGTTTTAAAGTTATTCACACATAATGTGACTAGTCAGATTTGAAAAAAATGGCCTGGGTTAAGATGAAAATGAGCCCGATCCTTAAGGGGTTAAAGAGCACATCAAATGCTTAAAATAACTTCTTTATTAACTTCAACTTTTCTTCCATATATAACACCACCACCACCGCAGCAGATAGTCCATGTACAAACACGTGTTGCATAAAGTATAACAAAATGGCGGTATGCACAAAATGGTGGTTTAAATATTCAATCTTGTCATTCAACATAAATGGTGGATATATTTCTCTCTTCAGTATCTGTACTGTCACTGTACAAGTTATTGAAGTAGATTGTAATCGCACTGAGAGGCATATCTGAGGTTTAATCAGTAGTTTTATTAAACCGATAATGTTCTGATAAGCGGTTTGTACAGTTTGCGATATGATTTGCGCAGTTTGGTGGAACTGTAAATGAACATATACAACTGGTCTCACTATACCGCTCTGATCACAGTATTAACAATATGAACATCATATAACCGTTCTAAATACCTATTTGAACTCTTGTTCCTATAAAACATAGCTCTGACTGGAAAGGTCTGTCCAGCTCCTCTTCTCTGGTCTATACTGACTAGATTCTGCTAGGGGAATTCCCACACATACTAAGTGTGAGGTTAGCTGTGATGGGTAAAGATTTCTGGGCAGTAACAACAGTTTAACTCTATGCTTTCTGTTGCTAATTCTGCTGTGTCATTGAGCTTACCTTACATTCATTTACAGAATCTTAAAAGGTATATTATCTTTTCTGCTTCTGTGAACACAATATATAACTGTTATATGACATCCAGAACATGAAGTCACTGCACATAACTCTCTTTCTGTCTCTAATATATAAACTTAGGAACTGTATTAAAATTATTGGAAAGTCTAGCCATATAAACATGTAAGTCATATTAGCAGTCTAGGACAGGTCTTAGCTGGCCAGCTATACTCCCACCAAAATTACCTATAATTCTATGTTCTCGGTAGTAGGACCTAAACATGAATTCAGGGTACTTTTCCCTCAGGTTCTCAACTTTCTAAGTGTCTTTTATCACTCTCGAGCAGAACAACTAACTTCCAACTTGAGTGGAGTAGTGAGACGTTTTCCTTTCTTGTCAAGTTTTGAGTCTCCTATTTGTAATAACACACTTCTTATTAGTCTGTCTTCATCCTTTTGAACTTCCAGAACTTTGGCTAATTTCCATTGACTTCTAGGTAAATCTTCTTTCACTAACACTATGTCACCAACTTGGACATTTCTTCTGGGTGTTTGCCATTTACTTCTTAGCATAAGATTGGCTAAGTACTCTTTCCTCCATCTATTCCAAAATGGTTCTGATAAATATTGAACTCTTCGCCATCTCCTTTTAGCATATAGATCCTCTTTGGTGAACTTGCCAGGCGGTGGCTGTATATAATCAGACTTAAGGTGAAGTAGATGGTTGGGAGTTAAAGGGTCCAAACTTGGTGGGTCGTTAATGTTTTTAACTGTAAGTGGACGACTGTTAACAATAGACATTACCTCATAGAATAGGGTCCTAAGCATCATCCATTCTTCCAGCATTCCGTTTCAACACTGAACTTAACATATTTCTTATAGTTCTGATTTGTCTTTCCCAAACTCCTCCTTGTATGGCTTGCATTTGGAGCATTCATGTGAAAATCACACTGTTTCTCTAACAAATACTCAGTTACTCTTTCTTTATCAATCTCCTTTAGAGCTTTCTTCAATTCATTCTTCGCTCTGACAAAATTAGATCCTTAGTCAGATCTAAGCTCTCTGACAATATCTCTAATGGCTATGAAACATCTTAAGGCGTTGATGAATGCGTCAGTTGATATATCTTCTAACATTTCCAGGTGAATCGCTCTGGAACTTAGACATCTAAATATTACTCCATATCTCTTTTATTCCTTGCAGTTTTGCTTGGTGATGAATGGGCCAAAATAATCCATTCCTCTATAAAAAAAAAAAAAAAAAAAAAAAAAAAAAACGGTGGCGATGGGTTTACACGATCTGACGGTAAATCTGCCATTCTTTGCTCTTCGGTAGGTCTACGTGCCTTTCTACAGACTTCACATTTTCTTATATGCTTTGCTATAACTTTGCTTCCTTTCACTATCCACACTATCCAGTAACCACCTTCTCTCAAACAGCTTTGGGTAAAGCTTCTTCCCTGATGCAATGATTTGTTGTGGTAGTGATCAATAATCAATCTCGTGAAGGTAAAATTTTTGGGTAGAATTGCTGGATGCTTCACTCTGCTAGGTAACGATGCATTTTCCAGTCTCCTTCCCACCTTCAGTATACCATCCTGCAGAACAAGATTAAGCTTGTACAATGGGTGGTTGTTTGGAAGACTTCTAGGTTCTTGACTAAGTCTCTTCAACTCTTCTCGTTCAACAGAGATTCTACAGTGTCTTATGACTGTTTTTTTCAGCTTTCATTCTTTCTTCTACATTCATGATTCCTTTTTTTTTTTTTACTGGGCATGATTTCCTCTTCCCAAAGAAACTCTGGGCCTGTGAACCAATTTGAATTCTTCAATTCTGTTACATTCAGACTTCTTGAAGCATAATCTGCTGGGTTATGCTTGGTGTCAATGTGATGCCAATGTTCTATTTTTAATTCCAATTCTTCTCTCAGAAACTTGCTCACTGATGCTGAAACTACGGCTGCTGTCAGTTCAAGTCTTGGTATTGTCTGAATACTGGTAGGAGCAACTCTGGCTTTCCCCATAACCAGGGCACAGTGTATTTTTCCTTCTCCTATCACTCTGATGTAGGAGCACTGATCATAACCCTAACTACTGGCATCTGAAAAATTATGAAGTTCTATTTTCTTGTACTTTCCGAAATCATGAGGTACAAAACATCTGGGTATCCGAACTTCTCTCAAGTTTTGCAAGTCTCTTATCCAACTCTCTTACCTTGACCTCAAATTTTCAGGTATGGGATCATCCCATCCTAACTTCTGTCTGCATAATTCTTGCAGTATTTCTCTTGCTCTGAGGATTACTGGGGCCAAGAATTCGAATGGATCAAACATAGAAGCCACTGCAGAAAGATTGGTTCGTCTAGTTGCAACTTTCTCGTCTGTAGATACTTCAAAGAAGAACTTTTCATTCTCTACATTCCATCCCAATCCAAGTACATTCTGAACTGGAAGATGATCATAATTGAGATTTACATTCTTCATCGTCGATGCATGTTCAGAGTCACTGATAGATTCCAGTACTTCTCTGTTTGAGATTAATTTGTGAAGTCGCAGGTTTCCTCTTGCGCATAACTCTTGGCTTTCTTTCACTAGTTTAATTGCAGATTCCGTGGACTTTAGACTTATAAGACCATCATCTACATAAAAGTTTTTCTTAAGAAAATTTGCTGCTGATGCGCAATCCTTTTCATTCTGATTGGCCAGGTACTTCATACCATAATTGGCTCAACCTGGAGACGATGCTGCTCCGAATAAGTGTACTTTCATTCTGTATTCTGCTGGCTCTGTACCTATATCTCCATCCTCCCACCATAGGAACCTCAGGAAGTCTCTATCTTCCTTCTTCACATGAAACTGGTGGAACATCTTTTCAACGTCACACATGACTGCTACGGGATACTTTCAGAATCTACAGAGTACTCCAAGCAGAGTGTTCGTAAGATCTGGTCCTTTTAATAGATGATCATTCAAGGCAACACCATTGTATTTTGCTAAGCAATCAAATACTTCTCTAATCGTATCTGGTTATCTTGAGTGGTAAACTCCTTGATGTGGGATGTACCACACTTCTTCTTTAGGTTAATTATTAACTTTCTCTGCATGTCCTTCTTTCAGGATGCCTTCCATGAATTTTAAATAATCCCTTTTGAATTTGGGATCACTTCCTATCCTTTTCTTCAAGCATTTCAATCTTGCTAGGGCAAGATCTCTGTTATTTGGCAGACGAGGTCGTTTCCTAAAGGGTAAGGGCATTTCAGGATGACCTTATTGATTCTGCTGAATGCTTTCTTCTAGAGTGTGTATGAACTTTATGTCTTGTTGGGATACACTCTTTTCTTTAGTACTTATGAATCATATTCAAGGATCTTGATTACTTTCACTGGACTTACGGTTGGTAACTCTTGGACAGATATCCGATGACACAATCCTGTCACCTGTCTTGAGTTTGCAATCTGCTGTTTTCCTCCAACAACACTCCATCCTAGATCAGTTTGAACAGCATAGGGTTCACCCTTTCCTCCTATAATTACCTTTTGTGGTACCAAGGCTTCGGGACAATCGTAACCTATCAACAGTTCAACACCAAACGCCTTCAGCGGGGACATTTTGTGAGATATGACAGATAGGTGCTCCCATTCATTGGCTGTTTCACAGGTAGGTATGCGATCTCGATCTAGAGGTATATTGGCTTTTGTATAAGCTGAACGTAGATCTAATGTAAAGTTTGAATGAAGTCCTCTAACTCTCAGTCCTTTGACCCTTTAACAGTTCACTAATGTGTCTCTTCCTGTCATTGTGGCGAGTTTGAGCTTCACTGGTTCTGTAGCCACTTGTAATTTCTTACAGATTTCTTCATCAATGAAGGTGACGTCACTCTGGGCATCCAGTAGCGCATAGGCGTATACCTTCTTGTTTCTCCTTTTAGGATTTGAAATGCTCACTGGTACAACCATTGATGTGCCGTTGCTTTCACCTTTCCTCACTCTGCAAGAGAATTTCGACACCTTCTTTTCTTCCTCAGTATCTTTAGGTATTGAGGATTTATCTTTCTTTGGACATTCTTCATGTTGTGGTGTAGGATGGTGTCCTTTGCAAATGCTGCATGTGGCCTTTTTCTTACACTCCTTAGTAACATGGCCTTTTCTTAGGCATCCAAAACACAGTTTGGTTATCAAGTACAATTTTTTTATTTTCTTCTGGGGACTTCTCCTTCAATTGTTGGCACTTGTGTATGTAGTGGTTCTCTCCACAGAACATGCATTTGAAGGTAGTCTGAAGATTTATCGGTTCTGTCTATCTACTGATCCCAGTAGTGACTTTGAACTTGTTCTCGTAGGTATTGTTCTGGAAATTTTATTAGGAGTGTTTCTAATATATTGTGTATTGTCATCATGTCTCTCAGTGTCAGGGTAAACCATTGGAGTGGATATCTTCCTCTGTATGTCCTGTCACAGCTGCTGGGCACAGAGGTCTCCGTCGGCGAATGGTCCATGTGCTATGTGCTGGGCTGTGGGCCGGGGGAGACTGATGTGTTCAGCAGAGCAGTGTTTTGTTGGCTGATGTATGGACGCCGGCTAGGGCCCCCACCCAAGACGTGGATTTATTGGCTTAGCATGGATGCATTTGTTAAGAGAACAATATATGAAAGGAACATGCGTTTGTCTCTAGTGCGCCTGATCAGCCGCTGGAGATAATGACGCTGTCCTGTAAATAAACATGCATGAGGATCATAGTAACTTTATCTGGCATTGATCACTGAGCAAGGCTGGATAAAGTTCGCTCCAGTGGTTATAGCATACATGTGTTTGTTAGCTGGCTATGTTATTCTAAATGATGGTGTCTTGTCTTCCTATGTCATCACTTCCTGTATGTCATCACTTTCTGCATCCTTGTTACATGAAGTAAGTGGTCGGGTGATGGGCCAACCACTTTTCTATTGTTACTGTGACTAAATAAAAAGGTGATAAGACTGTGGAGGAGGGGGAGTTGCTCAGAAGAACCCAAGATGGTAACACCTTTGTCTGACTGCAGTTGAGGGATTTGCCTGTCCTTACACATAGTTTGATGAGTGGATTTCAAATATTAATATTTCTACAACAGTATCTAGACCTTAAGCTGCTGCATTGGTTGGAAAGCTAGTTGCTCTTGCACATCTTATCTCTCTTGCAGGCCTTTGTTCGAAGGATTTTAAGACGTAAGATGCTTTTACTGAATTACATGCCATTCGTGCTTTCTTCTTGACGAACTTAGAGAACTCTTTAAAACTTGGGAAGGTCTTGCCTAGATCTAACTGTTTAGTCACATGGCGATTCCATCTAGAAGCCACTTCTTCAGGTAGCTTAGGGCTCTTTCACACCTGCGTTCTTGTCTTCCGGCATAGAGTTCCGTCATCGGGGCTCTATGCCGGAAAAATCCTGATCAGGATTATCCTAATGCATTCTGAATGGAGAGAAATCCGTTCAGGATGCATCAGGATGTCTTCAGTTCCGGAACGGAACGTTTTTTGGCCGGAGAAAATACCGCAGCATGCTGCGCTTTTTGCTCCGGCCAAAAATCCGGAACACTTGCCGCAAGGCCGGATCCGGGATTAATGCCCATTGAAAGGCATTGATCCGGATCCGGCCTTAAGCTAAACGTCGTTTCGGCGCATTGCCGGAACCGACATTTAGCTTTTTTAGAGTGGTTACCATGGCTGCCGGGACGCTAAAGTCCTGGCAGCCATGGTAAAGTGTAGTGGGGAGCGGGGGAGCAGCATACTTACCGTCCGTGCGGCTCCCCGGGCGCTCCAGAGTGACGTCAGGGCGCCCCAAGCGCATGGATCATGTGATCGCATGAATCACGTCATCCATGCGCATGGGGCGCTCTGACGTCATTCTGGAGCGCCCCGGGAGCCGCGTGGACTGTAAGTATACCGCTCCCCAGCTCCCAGCTCCTACTTTGGCAACCAGGACTTTAATAGCGTCCTGGGTGCCATAGTAACACTGAACGCATTTGGAAGACGGTTCCGTCTTAAAATGCTTTCAGTACACTTGCGTTTTTCCGGATCCGGAGTGTAATTCCGGCAAGTGGAGTACACGCCGGATCCGGACAGCGCAAGTGTGAAAGAGGCCTAAGTTAGCATCCTGTGGTTTTCTAGATAGTCGTCTATTACTTCCAGTCCTTGAACATGTGGGATGGCATTGCTGCATGCTTGCAGGAAGTCTCCATACTTTTTAGCCTGAAGTGTTCTTTAGGACCTATTTTATGACAGTTATTCTATTTCTCTCTAAAAGCTCTTTGTACTAAGAAAGGATGACCATATCTTGCATTCAATTTTTCCCAAGCTTGCTTGTAGGCTTCTTCGTCTTTTCTATAGAAGTTACCTTCAAGAACTTCCTTTGCTTCCCCAACAACATATCTCTGAAGGTAGAATAACTTGTCGACTGAACTGAAGCAATGGACCTCAATGATCATTTCAAAACTTGCCTTCGACTCTATAAACTTCAGTACGTCTCCTGAAAATACAGTGGGTTCTGGAACTGGAAGTCTAGCTAGGACTGTTCTCTGTTGTCTTGCTGGGACAATAGTTGTAACATTTTCTTGACCTGTGCTGTGACATCTAGGGATAGGATCACCCGGTTCTATTTTCTCACTTAGTTCTGAATTAGATGAGTTTCCTTCTTCATTTTTTTCATTAGAGATAGAAGGCAAGTTCATATACCTTTTTCCTGACACTGGACTAAGCCTCTCTTTGTCTTTCTGAGCAGGGATGGAAGGATAATGACTTATTTTCTCACTAAGTGCTGTAGATTTCCTTCCATTCTCCTAGGCGTATGAAGGAAAATAGTAGTCTGTTTTTTCACTTAGTACAGATTTGAACCTAAGACTACTCTGATTCATATCCTCTTCATGTACTCTGAGTCTGGCTTCCATGATCTTAGCTTCTTTCTGCCTTTCCAGACTTTTCATCTGTGGCGCTGTGCATACTTTTCAGCTTCCATTTGATGGCGCTGTAAATCCTTCTCAGCTATCAGTTGGCGCTGCGCCTCAATGGCAGTTACCATCTCAATTTCTGCTTTCTTGACAGCAAGTTGTTCAGCTAATTCCTTTCTTTTGGCTGAAGTACTTGAGGATTTTGATATGGGGCTGGCACTTCTACTAGCGAAGGAAGTCCCACTTGAGATTGTGGTTCCACCTAAGGACCTAGCATAGTCTCTCAAAAAAAGCTCATTCATTCTCCTTCTTGCTGTAACTTCATCATAGTTTGCTGCAGATGATTGTTCTCTCATGAGCTTTACTAGATCTTTAGTGACCGCAGTACATGTGTCCATTTTCCTTACAATATCCTGGGAAGTTGTCATAAACGACCGCAGGTTGACATATGCTGCCATAAGCTCCGATTCAGATTCTTCTACCGTCTTTACCATATCACTCAAGTTCCTTTTTATACTCTCTTGCTTTAGCTTTCTACGAATGTCTTTAATGTATGATTTCTACTTATCATGCATTCAGGCAAACTTTCTCTTTCAGTGCTGCTTCTTGCACCAAATTTCCCAGCATTTTTGGGGTCAGTTTTCTGGCACGTGATGAACGTCTTAGTTCTGTTTGGGCTATATTGGTTTGAGGCAAGACTAATGCTGCATCAGACTCTTCTGACTCAGACAGGTTCTCTTGCTCTTCACCTTCTATCCTATCCATCTTTGTATCTAGTGTTGAGCGAACAGTTCGAGCATAGTTCGGGTCCGTACCGAATTTTGGGGTGTTCGTGACACGGACCCGAACCCGAACTTTTTCGTAAAAGTTCGGGTTCGGGTTCGTCGTTCGGCATGTATTTTGGCGCATTTTGAAAGGCTGCAAAGCAGCCAATCAACATGCATCATACTACTTGCCCTAAGATGCCATCGCAGCCATGCCTACTATTGGCAAGGCTGTGATTGGCCAAGTGCAGCATGTGACTCAGCCTCTTTATAAGCTTGTGCGCACGTCGGGACGTGCTCACTCCGGATGTGAATAGAACAGGGATAGACGCAGCTGATGCTAGGGCGAGAATAGGCAGGGATAATTGAATAACTGGAAGCAAATTTCTCTCCTCCACCTGTGATTCATCTGAACAACTGCAGCTGAGCTCCTTTTTTGATAGGGATTGGCTATTTTTAGAGTGGCCAGAGTGATTTTTCCATCCACATGTACCTGGGCTGACCGCCGGCCGCCATTTTGCGACTTGTAGTGCTGCAGCAGAAGCTGCCACAGTGTGCATTCCAAAGCTCCAAACAAGTCAGACATCTACACCTGGGATTCAGACCAATAGCGATTTAGCAGCACAGTCCAAGGCTATTTTTTTTAAAGGTTGTGCAGACCATTTTGTGGCACATGTTACTGGGCTGATAGGCGGCGGCCATCTTGGGACTAGTGCTGCAGCACAATCTCTCCCAACGTCCATTAATCACTTGTAATAGTGGTCTGTGCCATAGAAATCCTACATCAGGGACTTGGGTGTGCTTGTGTCACCCCTACTAATACCAGTCCACCTGTAATCCATACAGTGAAAAGCCATAAAGTATTCCAGTGAGGGAATTTTTTTTTTATTTAAAAAAGGCCAAGTTAGTTTATCTGGCGTTCAATATACTAGATACAGTTAGGCCTGCGTTTCATACATCTGGAATTAGCAAACTAATGTGCTGGGGTTGGGAAAACATATATGTACCCATACTAGAATCTGTCAAAGAAAGCGGTACTCACATATAACAGTCATTCCATCTGTAATCCATACAGTCAAAAGACTGAAAGTATTCCAGTGAGGGGATTTTGCTTATAAAAAATAATATATTTCATTGTGGTGCGAGTTGAATCGCAACAATGAAGAAAAATACTATTAAGGGACGAGGACGCGGTCGTGGTGGTGTCCGTGGAGCCTCTGTTGCTGGTAGAGGACGTGGCCGTTCGGCCCCAGGCGCACACAGTAGGGAACGAACTCCCTCAACTAGCCGGCAGAATGTACCGCAATATCTCGTGGGGCCCAATGCCGCTCTTAGGATGGTAAGGCCTGAGCCGGTACAGGCATTAATCGATTGGGTGGCCGACAGTGCTTCCAGCACGTTCACCACATGGTCTTCCACCCAGTCTTCTGCGGAAAGCGCACAGGTGGCACCTGAAAACCAAGCCCATCAGTCTGTCACATCACCCCCAAGCATATCAGGGAAACGGTCTGAGCCACAAGTTATGCAGCAGTCTCTTCTTCTGTTTGAAGACTCTGCTTCCAGGGTTTCCCAGGGGCGTCCACCTAGCCCTTCCCCAGTGGAGGAAGACATACCATGCACTGACGCACAACCACTTATGTCTCCAGATGAAGAGGACATGGGAATACCACCACAGCAGAGTCACCGACTCTCTGATGATGACGAAACACAGGTGCCCACTGCCGCGTCTTTTTGCAGTGTGCAGACTGAACAGGAGGAGGTCAGGGAGGGAGACTGGGTGGAAGACGATGCAGAGGACGATGAGGTCTTAGACCCCACATGGACTGAAGGTCGTGGCGATGACTTTCACAGTTCAGAGGAAGAGGTAGTGGTGAGACCGAGACAACAGCGAAGCCAAAGAGGGAGCAGGGGGCCAAAGCAGACGAGCCGCCGCCCCCAGAGTTCGCCTGCTACTGGACATCGCCAACAGGGACCCAGCCCCACAAAGGCAGCTTCAAAGAGTTCCCTGGCAGGGCACTTCTTTAAACAATGTCCTACCGACAAGACCCGAGTGACTTGCACGCTCTGCCATCAGAGCCTGAGGCGAGGCATTAACGTTCTGAACCTCAGCACAACCTGCATGACCAGGCATCTACATGCAAAGCATGAACTGCAGTGGGGTACACACCTTAAAAACCAGGCACTCGCTGAGGCTCCCCCTGCTCCCTCTACCGCTGCTGCCTCGGCTTCCGCCTCGAGAGGAATGTTGCCACCTGCCGAGCAGCAAACAGAGGATGTGCCACCGACACCACCACCACCGCCACCGTCAACTAGCGTCTCCACTATATCACACAGCAGCGTTCAGCTCTCAATATCTCAAACCTTAGAGAGGAAGCGCAAATTCCCCCCGAGTCACCCTCGAGCCCTTGGCCTGAACGCCAGCATTTCTAAACTGCTGGCCTTTGAAATGCTGTCATTCCGGCTGGTGGACACAGACAGCTTCAAACAGCTGATGGCCATGGCTGTCCCGCAGTATGTGGTTCCCAGCCGCCACTACTTCTCCAAGACAGCCGTGCCTTCCCTGCACATGCAAGTGTCCGATAAAATCAAGTGTGCACTGCGCAACGCCATTTGTGGCAAGGTCCACCTAACCACAGATACGTGGACCAGTAAGCACGGCCAGGGACGCTATATCTCACTAACTGCACACTGGATGAATGTAGTGGCGGCTGGGCCCCCGGCGGACAGTTCCTTGGCGCACGTCCTTCCGCCCCCTAGGATCGCAGGGCATCATTCTCTGCCTCCTGTAGCCTCCTCCTCCTACTCGGCTTCCTCCTCCACTGCTTCCACCAGCTCATCCGGTCAGCCACACACCTTCACCACCAACTTCAGCACAGCCCGGGGTAAACGTCAGCAGGCCATTCTGAAACTCATATGTTTGGGGGACAGGCCCCACAGCGCAAAGGAGTTGTGGCGGGGTATTGAACAACAGACCGACGAGTGGTTTCTGCCGGTGGGCCTCAAGCCAGGCCTGGTGGTATGCGATAATGGGCGAAATCTCGTGGCAGCTCTGGGACTAGCCGGTTTGACGCACATCCCTTGCCTGGCGCATGTGCTGAACTTGGTGGTGCAGAGGTTCATTCACCACTACCCCAACATGTCAGAGCTGCTGCATAAAGTGCGGGCCGTCTGTGCGCGCTTCCGCCGTTCACATCCTGCCGCTGCTCGCCTGTCTGCGCTACAGCGGAACTTCGGCCTTCCCGCTCACCGCCTCATATGCGACGTGCCCACCCGGTGGAACTCCACCTTGCACATGCTGGAGAGACTGTGCGAGCAGCAGCAGGCCATAGTGGAGTTTCAGCTGCAGCACGCTCGCGTCAGTCGTACTGCCGAACAGCACCACTTCACCACCAATGACTGGGCCTCCATGCGAGACCTGTGTGCCCTGCTGCGCTGTTTCGAGTACTCCACCAACATGGCCAGTGGCGATGACACTGTTATCAGCGTTACAATACCACTTCTATGTCTCCTTGAGAAAACACTTAGGGCAATGATGTTAGAGGAGGTGGCCCAGGTGGAGGAGGAGGAGGAGGATGAGGGCTCGTTTCTAACACTTTCGGGCCAGTCTGTTCGAAGTGGCTCAGAGGGAGGTTTGTTTAAGCAGCAGAGGACAGGTTCACAAGTCGCCAGCCAAGGCACTGTACTGGAGGACGAGGAGGATGAGGAGGAGGAGGTGGAGGGGGACGAGGATGACGCAAGTTCACAGCGGGGTGGCAGCCCAGGCCCATCACTGGTGCGTGGCTGGGGGGATACGGTGGACGATGACGATACGCCTCCCACAGAGGACAGCTTGTCCTTACCCATGGGTAGCCTGGCCCACATGAGCGAATATATGCTCCAATGCCTGCGCAACGACAGCAGAGTTGCCCACGTTTTAACGTGTGCAGACTACTGGGTGGCCACCCTGCTGGATCCCCGGTATAAAGACAATGTGCCCACTTTAATTCCTGAACTGGAGCGCGACCGTAAGATGCGCGAGTACAAGCGCACGCTGATAGAGGCGCTCTTGAGAGCATTCCCACATGTCACAGGGGAACAGGTGGAAGGTGAAGGCAGAGGAGTGGCAAGAGGTCGCCAACGCAGCTGTGTCACGGCCAGCTCATCTGAGGGCAGGGTTAGCATGGCAGAAATGTGGAAAAGTTTTGTCTCCACGCCACAGCTATCTGCACCGACACCTGATACGGAACGTGTTAGCAGGAGGCAGCATTTCACTAACATGGTTGAACAGTATGTCTGCACACCCCTCCACATCCTGACGGATGGTTTGGCCCCATTCAACTACTGGGTTTCGAAATTGTCCACGTGGCCAGAGTTAGCATGTTATGCCTTGGAGGTGCTTTCCTGCCCGGCGGCCAGCGTTTTATCTGAACGCGTATTCAGCACGGCAGGGGGCGTCATTACTGACAAGCGCAGCCGCCTGTCCACAGCCAACATGGACAAGCTGACCTTCATAAAGATGAACCAGGCATGGATCCCACAGGACCTGTCCCTCCCTTGTGCAGAGTAGTCCTTATTAACTGCCTAAAACATGTCTTGTTGTGCTACGGGCCACTTCTTTATTTGATACAAATTTTATGAAACCCACAGTTGAATGAAACTCTTCTCTGTCTGGGCGCCGGGGCCTAACCAGATGAAAGTGGCCGGTTAAACTAACGGGTGACATGAAGCCATAACCTCTGCCATGCTACCTCTGTCTTCTGTCTGGGTGCTGAGGCCTAAGTCAAATAAAGCGGTCTTCTGCTGTGCTGGGGGATATGAAGCTAATCTCTGACCTCTCTCCTCTGTCTGGGTCCAAAGGCCTAAATCACTGAAAGAGGCCTTCTCCTGTGGTGTGTGATATGATGCCAGAATATGTGCTGTGGGGCCTCTCTCCTCTTCCTGGGTGCAGGGGTCAAATAAACTAAATTGTGGCCTACTCCTGTGGTGGTTGATATGATGCCTGATTCTCTGATGTGGAACCTCTCTCCTCTGTTTTGGTGAAGGGGTCAAAGTAACTTAATGGTGGCTTCTCCTGTGGTGGCTGATATGATGCCAGAATATGTGCTGTGGTGCCTCTCTCCTCTTCCTGGGTGCAGGGGTCAAAGTAACTAAATGGTGGCTTCTCCTGTGGTGGCTGATATGATGCCAGAATATGTGCTGTGGGGCCTCTCTCCTCTTCCTGGGTGCAGGGGTCAAAGTAACTCAATGGTGGCTTCTCCTGTGGTGGCTGATATGATGCCAGAATATGTGCTGTGGGGCCTCTCTCCTCTTCCTGGGTGCAGGGGTCAAAGTAACTCAATGGTGGCTTCTCCTGTGGTGGCTGATATGATGTCAGAATATGTGCTGTGGTGCCTCTCTCCTCTGTCTGGGTCCAAAGGCCTAAATCACTGAAAGAGGCCTTCTCCTGTGGTGTGTGATATGATGCCTGAATATGTGCTGTGGTGCCTCTCTCCTCTTCCTGGGTGCGGGGGTCAAAGTAACTCAATGGTGGCTTCTCCTGTGGTGGCTGATATGATGCCAGAATATGTGCTGTGGTGCCTCTCTCCTCTTCCTGGGTGCGGGGGTCAAAGTAACTCAATGGTGGCTTCTCCTGTGGTGGCTGATATGATGCCAGAATATGTGCTGTGGGGCCTCTCTCCTCTTCCTGGGTGCAGGGGTCAAAGTAACTCAATGGTGGCTTCTCCTGTGGTGGTTAGTATGATGCCGATAATGTTCTGATAAGCGGTTTGTACGGTTTGCAATATGATTTGCGCAGTTTGGTGGAACTGTAAATCTATATATATAAAAAAGGACGTATTTATGTATGTGTGTATGTTCCGCGAAAAGTCGAAAACGCAACCATTCATTTCAACGAAACTTGGTATACACATCCCTTGCTACCTGGAAAGAAATCTTGTGGTGTCTCAGCTCTCTAGGACGTACCATTCCCGAGATATTCCCCAAAAATTACCTGCATTAGCCAATTCAAGCCTGCAGCCATTCACTTAAATCCTAACTGCCATTTACACGGTCACATGTCCCTTATCAGCCAATACAAGCTCGCAGGTCCTACTCCAGGTTGCCATAACAACTGATCACAGGTTTTAGCAGTTCGCAGGTCCTGAAATATTCAGTTGTATGACGGCACAACTACACTGCTACATGCATGGGGGAAGGGGCCACTATTGAATGGACGGGTGCTGTGGAGTTTACTGTTAAAGGGGCAGTCACTGTTAAATGGCCAGCCACCTGGAAAGTCACTGTTAAAGGGGCAGTCACCGTTAAAGGGGCAGCCATTGTGAAAGTCACTGTTATTTAATTTAAAATTGCAATAAATAAATACCCGAGCAACGCCGGGTCATCAGCTAGTAAACATATATAACTGATCTCAGTATACAGTTCTAATCACAATATTAACAATATGAACATCATATAACCGTTCTAAATACCTATTTCGCCTCTTGCTCCCATAAAACATAGCTCTGACTGGAAATGTCTGTCCAGCTCCTCTTCTCTGGTCTATACTGACTAGATTCTGCTAGGGGATTTCCCGCACATACTTAGTGTGAGGTTAGCTGTGATTGGTTAAGACTCCTGGGCAGTAACAAGAGTTTAACTCTCTGCTTTCTGTTGCCAATTCTGCTGTGTCATTGAGCTTACCTTACATTCACTTACTGAATCTTAAAGGGATATTATCTTTTCTGCTTCTGTGAACACAATATATAACAGTTATATGACGTCCAGAACATGAAGTCACTGCACATAACTCTCTGTCTGTCTCTAATATATAAACATAGGAACTGTATTACAATTATTGGCAAGTCTAGCCATATAAACATGTAAGCCATATTAGCAACCTAGGAAAGGTTTTAGCTGGCCAGCTACAGGAGGGACCCAAAATGTTTTGCTATGGGGCCCCATGATTTATATGTATGCCCCTGGTGAATAGTATTTACAATCCTCTTGGATTCATAGCTCCAATTACCATTCATGGCAAGATGTTGCTGAGACGGTTAAACGCAGAGAACGTAGAATGGGACCACTGCAACCTACTGAAAACATCACAGGTGGGAGGCATGGAAAAAGACTTTGAAAGTGTTGGAGCAACTTTAAGCACCGCATTTCTATATTCCCATTTCCCTTACAGCTACTTTCAGAAAGAAGTCCACATCTTCTCGGATGCATCCATTGAGGTCATAGCTGCAGTAGCCTACCTGAGGGTGTCTGAAGTTAACAGCAAGCCACATTGTGGATTTCGGATGGGAACGGCCAAACTCCAAGACCTGCACACTCTGTCCCTAGGCTTGAACTTTGTGAAGACGTCCTAGCAGTAGAAAATCGCTGAGGTGATAGAGGATGAAATGGACACTAAGATTGATTAATTTATGCTGTAAGGTTGTACTCGGACACATATACAACCAGACAAGACAATTTTATGTAAACATTAGCAATAGAGTTAAACAGATCAGAAGCTTCTCCACCCCTGGACAGTGGCATTACATCTCCTCTGACCTCAATCCAGCAGACCACGGAACAAGGTCTGCTCCTGTTTCAGACCTCACTGACCACATGCGACCTTCACCCACAAGCTTCTTTTTTGAAGACTCTTGTTCATTACCTGCTGATGCCAGTTATGAATTGGTGGAACCAGAGTCTGATAACGAAATCCGAAGTACAAACTCTACGCTGTATACTACAGGGATTCCCAAATTAAGGCTCAAGACACACCGCTTTGAGCGTTTTTCAGGATGGATGTCTCTTGTACGAGCTGTTGCTCATCTTATCCACATTGCTCGATCCTTTGCAAAGGAAGCGTCATCAGGCTGTCACGGCTGGCACATCTGTAAGGAGCACTCTTCAGTTGCAGATATTAAACTTGCAGGAGAAGCCATCATCCAACATGTAGAGCAAGAAACCTACTATAAGGAGAATGTCACCTGAAGGAGGAAGCCTACCATAAGGAACTTCCAGCCTCATTGTTCTTCAAACATTTACCACTGGATTACAATGTGGGTTGGTGGAAGTGTTGGCATGGTGCAGCTCCCCAATCTGAAGATGAGTTTTCCTTCAAACTTGTTGCCCTACTGGATTCCATGGAATCTGCTGTTCCAGAGGGTGACTACACTTGTTATTTCTCCTGTTTTAGGTACAGAGACTTATATAGAACATTTTATTGACCGCCTCCAGACCACCTAACGCAGGATCGCGTTCCAGAGGCGGCAGCTCCAGGCAGAGTCACGCATATACGCGTTCTCGCGAGACGCGAGGTTTCCTGTGAACGCGCGCACACAGGCGCGCGCGTTCACAGGAACTGCAGGTAAGCGAGTGGATTTACAGCCTGTCAGCGGCGATCGTTCGCTGGCAGGCTGTAGATGCGATTTTTTTAACCCCTAACAGGTATATTAGACGCTGTTTTGATAACGGCGTCTAATATACCTGCTACCTGGTCCTCTGGTGGTCCCCTTTGCTGGGATCGACCACCAGAGGACACAGGCAGCTCTGTAAGAAGTAGCACCAAGCCCCACACTACACTACACCCCCCCTGTCACTTATTAACCCCTTATTAACCCCTGATCACCCCATATAGACTCCCTGATCACCCCCCTGTCATTGATCACCCCCCTGTAAAACTCCATTCAGATTTCCGTATGTGTTTTACGGATCCACGGATACATGGATCGGATCCGCAAAACACATACGGACGTCTGAATGGAGCCTTACAGGGGGGTGATCAATGACTGGGTTGATCACCCCATATAGACTCCCTGATCACCCCCCTGTCATTGATCACCCCCCTGTAAGGCTCCATTCAGACGTCCGTATGTGTTTTACGGATCCACGGATCCATGGATCGGATCCGCAAAACACATACGGACGTCTGAATGGAGCCTTACAGGGGGGTGATCAATGACAGGGGGGTGATCACCCCATATAGACTCCTTGATCACCCCCCTGTCATTAATCACCCCCCGTCATTGATCACCCCCCTGTAAGGCTCCAGACATTTTTTTGGCACAAGTTAGTGGAAATAGATTTTTTTTTTAATTTTTTTTTGTTTTTTCTTACAAAGTCTCATATTCCACTAACTTGTGACAAAAAATCAAATCTCACATGAACTCACCATACCCCTCACGGAATCCAAATGCATAAAATTTTTTAGACATTTATATTCCAGACTTCTTCTCACGCTTTAGGGCCCCTAAAATGCCAGGGCAGTATAAATACCCCACATGTGACCCCATTTCGGAAAGAAGACACCCCAAGGTATTCGCTGAGGGGCATATTGAGTCCATGAAAGATTGAAATTTTTGTCCCAAGTTAGCGGAAAGGGAGACTGTGAGAAAAAACAAAAAACAAATTTTTTTTCCGCTAACTTGTGCCCAAAATTTTTTTTTCCTATGAACTCGCCATGCTTCTCATTGAATACCTTGGGGTGTCTTCTTTCCAAAATGGGGTCACATGTGGGGCATTTATACTGCCCTGGCATTTTATGGGCCAGGGGCGTAACTAGAAGTGACTGGGCCCCACAGCAAATATTTGTAAGGGCCCCACCAGCGCGCTTCGCACCTCCCTCCTCCTGTGTAAACCCCACTCCTTTGGCACAGTGTAGCGGTATACTTTATATTGTGTGGCACAGTGGATGCTATATGTGTACAACATAAACATATTTCATATGAAAACTTAGTTACTTGGCCCCTGGGGATCTCGGACGCCACTTCAACACTTGGCCGGGGGCTCGGTGGAGCTGATGTTGTGCTTTATCCTAATGAGAAAGATTTCATAATAAGGATTTGGAGAAGGGGCAGAGGGATAGCAGAGCAGGGAGAGGCTGGTGCTGCTACTAGGGGGTCATACCATGGGGGAGTAATAAAGCCCACCATAATGCCCCCCCAGTAGTAATAATTCTTCTTATAATGTGACAGTGCAAAAATACCCCCTTGTAATGCCCCCAGTTGAGCTAATGTCCCCATAGTGCCCCCATAATGTCCCAGTATAAAATATCCCTATATAGTGCCCCCAGTAAATTCCCCCATAGTGCTCCTCTCCCCCCTTCCTGCTAGTGCCCCCCATAATGTACCAGTATAAAATGCCCCATATATAGTTCCCCAGTAGATGCCCCTCAGTGTCCGGCCTCTGATAGGCTGCCGGCCTAGTGTCCCCAATAATGCCCCCCATCATGTGCTAGTATCAAGTGCCTCTCTCCTCCCCCCCACATGTCCCAGTATCATAGTGCCATCTCCCCCCCCAATGTGCCAGTATCAAGTGCCTCTCTCCCCCCCCCACATGTCCCAGTATCATAGTGCCATCTCCCCCCCAATGTGCCAGTATCAAGTGCCTCTCCCCTTCCCACCCCCCATGTGCCAGTATCATAGTGCCAAACCCCCCATGTGCTAGTATCAAGTGCCTCTCTCTCCCCCCCATGTCCCAGTATCATAATGCCATCCCCCCCCAAAAAAAAGTGCCAGTATCAAGTGCCTCTCCCCCCATGTGCCAGTATCATAGTGCCAAACCCTCCCATGTGCCAGTATCAAGTGCCTCTCCCCCCATGTGCCAGTATCATAGTGCCAAACCCTCCCATGTGCCAGTATCAAGTGCCAACCCCCCCACATGCCAGTATCAAGTGCCTCTCTCTCCCCCCCATGTCCCAGTATCATAGTGCCATCTCCCCCCCCAATGTGCCAGTATCAAGTGCCTCTCTCCTTCCCACCCCCATGTGCCAGTATCATAGTGCCAAACCCCCCCATGTCCCAGTATCATAGTGCCATCTCCCCCCCCAAAAAAAGTGCCAGTATCAAGTGCCTCTCCCCCCATGTGCCAGTATCATAGTGCCAAACCCACCCATGTGCCAGTATCAAGTGCCAACCCCCCCACATGCCAGTATCAAGTGCCTCTCTCCTCCCCCCCATATCCCAGTATCATAGTGCCATCTCCCCCCCACAAAAAAGTGCCAGTATCAAGTGCCTCTCTCCCTCCCCCCATGTGCTAGTATCAGGTGCCAACCCCTCTCCCCCCCCCATGTGCCAGTATCAGGTGCCTCTCTCCCCCCCCCCATGTGCCAGTATCAGGTGCCAACCCCCCTCCCCCCAGGTGCCAGTATCAGGTGCCTCTCCCCCCCCCCCATGTGCCAGTATCAAGTGCCAACCCCCCTCCTCCCCCCCAGGTGTCAGTATCAAGTGACTCTCTCCCCCCCAGGTGTCAGTATCAAGTGCCTCTCTCCCCCCCATGTGCCAGTATCAGGTGCCTCTCTCCCCCCCATGTGCCAGTATCAGGTGCCAGTATCAGGTGCCAACCCCTCTCCCCCCATGTGCCAGTATAAGGTGCCTCTCTCCCCCCCGCTCATGTGCCAGTATCAGGTGCCAACCCCCCACCCCCCATGTGCCAGTATCAAGTGCCTCCCGCTCCCCCCATGGCAGTAACAGTCGGGTATTAAAAGAAAATAATAAACACTTCTACTTACCTCCATGTCAGCGATGCAGCCTCTTCCTGTGTCCCGCCCTGTATGTCCAGGGTGGGACACAGGAAGAGTGCTTGTATTTCAGAAAAGTTTCTGCTGGGATTCGAACCCACGACCTTCTGTATCAGAGGCAAAGCAGTTAACCACAAGACCATAAGAGCTGCCTTGCTGCTGACTGAAAAAAAATATGAGACTTCTACTGTTATAGCTGGCTAAGTGTACATCTATACACATGACAGCTGCTCATATATAGAGATATAGCAGAGCTGAGTGTGCTGGGACAGCTGTCATATAGAGATATAGCAGTGCTGGGTGTGTTGGGGCAGCTGTCATGTGTATAGATTTACACTTACCCAGCTATACCAGTAGAAGTCTCATTTTTTTCAATCAGTTGCAATACAGCCTTTATGGTTGTGTGTAAATGCTTTGCCTCTGATACACTGATACATTGGAGGTTGTGGGTTCGAATCCCAGACACATCAGGACACATCAGGAGACTTTAGGAGACAGTAAGATGCCGCTGCTGTGAAGGGGCCCTGAACATTAAGAATCGATATTTAGCTAACTTGAAAATAAACTGTCACACACGCTGCCGGGGCCCCGAAGCAGCTGCTTCCCCGGTAGTTACGCCACTGTTATGGGCCCTAAAGCGTGAGAAGAAGTCTGGGATCCAAATGTCTAAAAATGCCCTCCTAAAAGGAATTTGGGCCCCTTTGCGCATCTAGGCTGCAAAAAAGTGTCACACATGTGGTATCGCCGTACTCAGGAGAAGTTGGGCAATGTTTTTTGGGGTGTCATTTTACATATACCCATGCTGGGTGAGATAAATATCTCGGTCAAATGCCAGCTTTGTATAAAAAAAAAAATGGGAAAAGTTGTCTTTTGCCGAGATATTTCTCTCACCCAGCATGGGTATATGTAAAAAGACACCCCAAAACACATTGCCCAACTTCTCCTGAGTACGGCGATACCACATGTGTGACACTTTTTTGCAGCCTAGGTGGGCAAAGGGGCCCACATTCCAAAGAGCATTTTTTACACATTTTGATTTCAAACTACTTCTCATGCATTAGGGCCCCTAAAATGCCAGGGCAGTATAACTACCCCATAAGTGACCCCATTTTGTAAAGAAGACACCCCAAGGTATTCCGTGAGGGGCATGGCGAGTTCCTAGAATTTTTTATTTTTTGTCACAAGTTAGCGGGAAATGATGATTTTTATTTTTTTTTTCTTACAAAGTCTCGTATTCCACTAACTTGTGACAAAAATTAAAAACTTCCATGAACTCACTATGCCCATCACGAAATACCTTGGGGTGTCTTCTTTCCAAAATGGGGTCACTTGTGGGGTAGTTATACTGCCCTGGCATTTTAGGGGCCCTAATGTGTGAGAAGTAGTTTGAAATCAAAATGTGTAAAAAATGCTCTGTGAAATCCTAAAGGTGCTCTTTGGAATGTGGGCCCCTTTGCCCACCTAGGCTGCAAAAAAGTGCCACACATCTGGTATCGCCGTACTCAGGAGAAGTTGGGGAATGTGTTTTGGGTTGTCTTTTTACATATACCCATGCTGGGTGAGAGAAATATCTCGGCAAAAGACAACTTTTCCCATTTTTTAATACAAAGTTGGCATTTGACCAAGATATTTATCTCACCCAGCATGGGTATATGTAAAATGACACCCCAAAACACATTCCCCAACTTCTCCTGAGTACGGCCATACCAGATGTGTGACACTTTTTTGCAGCCTAGGTGGGCAAAGGGGCCCACATTCCAAAGAGCACCTTTCGGATTTCACAGGGCATTTTTTACACATTTTGATTTCAAACTACTTCTCACACATTAGGGCCCCTAAAATGCCAGTATAACTACCCCACAAGTGACCCCATTTTGGAAAGAAGACACCCCAAGGTATTTCGTGATGGGCATAGTGAGTTTATGGAAGTTTTTATTTTTTGTCACAAGTTAGTGGAGTGAGACTTTGTAAGGAAAAAATAAATAAAAAATCATCATTTTCCGCTAACTTGTGACAAAAAATAAAAAGTTCTATGAACTCACTATGCCCATCAGCGAATACCTTAGCGTGTCTACTTTCCGAAATGGGGTCATTTGTGGGGGGTTTCTACTGTCTGGGCATTGTAGAACCTCAGGAAACATGACAGGTGCTCAGAAAGTCAGAGCTGCTTCAAAAAGCGGAAATTCACATTTTTGTACCATAGTTTGTAAACGCTATAACTTTTACCCAAACCATTTTTTTTTTTACCCAAACATTTTTTTTTTATCAAAGACATGTAGAACAATAAATTTAGAGAAAAATGTATATATAGATGTCGTTTTTTTTGAAAAATTTTACAACTGAAAGTGAAAAATGTCATTTTTTTGCAAAAATTTTGCTAAATTTCGATTAATAAAAAAAAAAAGTAAAAATGTCAGCAGCAATGAAATACCACCAAATGAAAGCTCTATTAGTGAGAAGAAAAGGAGGTAAAATTCATTTGGGTGGTAAGTTGCATGACCGAGCAATAAACGGTGAAAGTAGGGTAGGTCAGAAGTGTAAAAAGTGGCCTGGTCATTAAGGGTGTTTTAGCTAAGGGGGCTGAGGGGGTTAATATATATCATTGTGAAATGTTAAGATCTGACGGGGAGTGTCATGTCCCATGTCTTCATGGTTCATTGCCATTAATGTCATCGCTGTATTGCATTGTATTGCTTCTTAAGTTTGTCCCCCTTGTCTCCCTGTGAACTCTATGTTTGCAGCCTCCTCTCTCCTTACTGTTGGTAGCAGCCATTTTGGTTATGAACCTGCACTGATGTCTCATGTTCTGCTCAACTCTGCCAAATTATCATCTTTTCACCTACTGTTTTGTAGCTTGAATATAACTGAATAATGGGATCTCCTTAAAAATATCTTTAATTCATCAAACATTAAAATAATAGGCCCAATAATTTAATTAAGCAAGACTACCTAAATAGATAGTCGTCGGCCACCAACCAGCGTGATGTGGTGGAGAGTAAAAGCAGCCACAAGGTATGCTCGCTAGCTTACTCAGAGGGTGAGTAAAGAAACACAGGGATACAATTAGAGGGAGACAGATGCTGGGTCTCTACCCCTAAACCATCCCTTGATCTTCGCTCATAAACAAAACCCTCTGTCTGTCCCTTGGTGTCCCTTATAGGCAATATGGTGATGCCCAGCTTCGTCGGAATGTAAAGACCAATCACACCATGGGACAAACATATAATGTGTACACTGTCCCGACGCGTTTCACTGGCAATAGGCCAGGTCATCAGGGGACCAATAAGTACCATAAAATCAACAAATGCACATAGTGGGCGCTCATCCAGTACAAGACGCTACCAGATATGCCGGCGCCAGCATGTAAAGAACAGTACTGCTAGTGAATAAAGAGTACTCCTCTCCTGCGTATGGCAGTACTGTTCTTTACATGCTGGCGCCGGCATATCTGGTAGCGTCTTGTACTGGATGAGCGCCCACTATGTGCATTTGTTGATTTTATGGTACTTATTGGTCCCCTGATGACCTGGCCTATTGCCAGTGAAACGCGTCGGGACAGTGTGCACGTTATATGTTTGTCTGTTTGTCCCATGGTGTGATTGGTCTTTACATTCCGACGAAGCTGGGCATCACCATATTGCCTATAAGGGACACCAAGGGACAGACAGAGGGTTTTGTTTATGAGCGAAGATCAAGGGATGGTTTAGGGGTAGAGACCCAGCATCTGTCTCCCTCTAATTGTATCCCTGTGTTTCTTTACTCACCCTCTGAGTAAGCTAGCGAGCATACCTTGTGGCTGCTTTTACTCTCCACCACATCACGCTGGTTGGTGGCCGACGACTATCTATTTAGGTAGTCTTGCTTGATTAAATTATTGGGCCTATTATTTTAATATTTGATGAATTAAAGATATTTTTAAGGTTATCCCATTATTCTGTTATATTCTCCTACATATTTGGGTGCCATATCTATATTATTGTTGTGACCGGCAACTTGTCACAAGCAGACAGCTGAGAGGCTCTGACAGGAGCCGTTCAGATCCTCCCCCTTGAGTTTCTTTGTTTTGGTTTCTGTTCCTCACCTCGTTAGGCTATCTCAGCTGTCATGCAGTCAGACTCATTACCTCCCTTTATATTCTCCCCCATAAGGTAGTTGGGTGTGGCTGATACTACTTCCTGGAATAAGTGTGCATGCTGACTTCAGCTCCCAGCTCCCAGTTCTCAGTTCACAGTCGTCTTCAGATAAGTGCTGTTTTGTATTTATGATTTTCTGTTGTCTGGATCCAGGGGACCCTGACTCCCTCCGTGTCTGTGTAGGGAGCCGGTGGTCGTGTCCCCTCACTATTGTAGGGCCTTCAGGTTAAGATAGCCGAGGTACGTGGATATGCGCCCATTCACCTTTAGAGTGGTCGCATAGGCTGAGCATTAAGGGAGAGCGGCAGGTCGATTGCAGGGGTCTCCCTTTATGTTCCTTAGTTGTGGATCCAGTGAGTCATCATTTGTTATTTGTATCATCTTGTTTCCTGTACACCATCCGTGACATTATCAGCCACCAAAACCGTCTCAAGCATGGATCCGGTTTCACTTTTGGCTGAACGCTTCCAGGGTCTTTCATTGGAGGTAGCTGATCTCCGTAAGACTTTTTCTCAGTTTCAAGTGACCGGTTCAGCTTGCGTTCATGGAGTTTGTGCTGAGCCTAAGATTTCGCTCCCGGATACGTTTTCCGGGGGTAGTGAGAATTTTGTACGTTTTAGAGAGGCTTGCAAACTCCATTTTCGCCTTCTTCCCCATTCTTCCGGTGATGAAGAACGGAGGGTGGGGATCATTATATCGCTGCTCAGGGGTAATGCTCAGTCCTGGGCCTTTTCCCTGCCGGAGGGGGCACAACCCCTCCGTTCAGTGGATGAATTCTTTTTAGCCCTGGGTCAGATATATGATGATCCGGATCGTATTGCTCTGGCTGAGTCTAGACTACGTCTGTTATGCCAGGGTAAACAATCCGCAGAGATATACTGCTCAGAATTTCGGAGATGGGCAGCAGATACGGGTTGGAATGATGCTGCACTCCGAAGTCAATTTTGCTATGGTCTTTCTGAGGGATTGAAAGATGCATTTGCCTTTCATGAAAGACCTACCTCCTTGAATTCTGCTATGTCTCAGGCTGTTCGTATTGACAGGCGTCTTAGAGAGAGAGGAGAGATCTCTCCTTCCTGTCATACTCAGTCCCGGGACAGTGCACCGGTGTCATTCTGTGCACAGGGGTCTCAGTCGCTGTCAGCCCCTTCTGAGCAGGAGCCCATGCAGCTGGGGTTGATTGCCTCTGACAATAGAGGATTCAGCCCGCAGGGGAGTATTTGCTTTTGTTGTGGAGGTATAAATCATCTGGCAAATGTTTGTCCCTCTAGGAGATTCAGGCAGTTTTTTGGGAGTAATAAAGAGACAAAAAGGAGGAAATCTTTTAAGAATATTCCGTCTGTTACTATTGGCAGGGTTGAGGCGGAAATTGAAGAATTGTCTTTTGCTTGTAGTTCCCGTTTTGTCCTGCCTGCTAGGGTGGCGCTAGAGAGCAAGAGCATTTTTTGTGAGATTTTTGTGGATAGTGGAGCAGCTGTCAACCTCATTGATAACCAATTTGCAATAACTCATGGTTTCCAGGTTTGCACTTTGCGAAAAAATATTCCTGTTTTTTCTATTGATTCAGCTCCACTTTCTCAGAAATCATTAAAGGGCATAGTTCACAATATCCGTTTAATTGTGAATGATACTCATGTTGAGGATGTGTCATGTTTCGTCCTTAGCGGTTTGCCTACTCCTCTAGTGTTGGGGCTACCCTGGCTCTCTAAACATAACCCCACCATTGATTGGCCAGCGAGGCAAATAAATGGTTGGAGTGACTTTTGCAGAGAGAATTGCCTCATGACATCTATTTCTGAGGTTTCTACTAAAACTGTACCACCTTTCCTCTCTGAATTTTTGGATGTTTTCTCTGAGAGTGGAGTTCAGGATTTGCCTCCGCACAGGGAGTATGATTGCCCTATTGATCTCATCCCAGGTGCCAAGCTGCCTACATCTCGTTTATACAATCTTTCCCAACCTGAGAGGGTCGCTATGCGTGCTTATATCTCTGAGAGTCTGAGAAAAGGACACATACGACCCTCAAAGTCACCTGTTGCCGCTGGTTTTTTCTTTGTTAAGAAAAAAGATGGTTCTTTAAGACCTTGTCTGGATTTCAGGGAGCTGAACAGTATCACTATTCGTGATCCGTATCCGCTTCCTTTAATCCCAGATTTGTTTAACCAGGTTGTTGGGGCGAAAGTCTTTTCCAAATTAGACCTAAGAGGGGCATACAACCTGGTTAGGGTCAGAGAAGGAGACGAATGGAAGACGGCTTTCAATACCCCTGAGGGCCATTTTGAGAATTTAGTTATGCCTTTTGGTTTGATGAATGCCCCAGCCGTTTTTCAGCATTTCGTCAACAGCATTTTTTATCATTTAATGGGAAAATTTGTATTAGTGTATTTGGATGACATTTTGATTTTTTCTCCTGATTTCAAAACTCATAAGGAACATTTACGTCAGGTCTTACTCATCCTGCGGGAGAATAAATTATACGCGAAACTGGAAAAATGTGTGTTTGCGGTTCCAGAGATCCAATTTCTGGGGTTTCTTGTCTCCGCTTCTGGTTTTCGCATGGACCCCGAGAAGGTCCGCGCTGTGCTTGAGTGGGAGCTTCCTGAGAATCAGAAGGCGCTGATGCGTTTTTTGGGCTTTGCTAATTATTACAGGAAATTTATTTTGAATTATTCCTCTGTTGTTAAACCACTCACGGATATGACCAGAAAGGGGGTAGATTTTTCTTCCTGGTCGGTAGAGGCGCGTAAGGCCTTTTCTGATATCAAGGAGAGTTTTGCTTCCGCTCCCATCCTAGTACAACCTGATGTTTCCTTACCCTTCATAGTTGAGGTTGATGCTTCTGAGGTGGGGGTGGGGGCGGTCTTGTCTCAGGGTTCCTCTCCTGCCAAATGGCAACCGTGTGCCTTTTTCTCAAAGAAGCTCTCCTCCGCAGAGAGAAATTATGATGTGGGAGATAGGGAATTGTTGGCCATCAAGTTGGCTTTTGAGGAATGGCGCCATTGGCTAGAGGGAGCCAGACACCCTATTACCGTGTTTACTGACCATAAAAATCTGGCCTACTTGGAGTCTGCCAAGCGTCTGAACCCGAGACAGGCCAGATGGTCTTTGTTCTTTTCAAGGTTTAATTTTGTTGTTACGTTCCGCCCTGGGGTTAAGAATGTGAAGGCAGATGCCCTGTCACGTTGTTTCCCGGGAGGTGGGAATTTTGAAGACCCGGGTCCCATTTTAGCTGAAGGTGTGGTGGTCTCTGCTCTTTTTCCTGATTTGGAGGCAGAGGTGCAGGCAGCCCAGTCAGAAGCTCCTGATCTTTGTCCTCCTGGGAGGTTGTTTGTGCCTCTCGCTTTGAGACACAAGATTTTTAAAGAACACCATGATACGGTCCTTGCTGGGCACCCGGGGACAAGAGCCACACTGGATCTCATTGCTCGGAGATTCTGGTGGCCTGCGCTTCGTAAGTCAGTTGAGGGTTTTGTGGCAGCTTGCGAGACTTGCGCTCGTGCCAAGGTCCCTCACTCACGGCCATCAGGTCCTCTCCTTCCTTTGCCCATTCCTTCCCGTCCTTGGACACATCTGTCCATGGACTTCATAACGGACTTGCCTCGTTCCTCGGGGAAGTCTGTGATTCTGGTGGTGGTGGACCGTTTTAGCAAAATGGTGCACTTTATCCCTTTTCCCGGTTTGCCCAATGCTAAGACGCTGGCGAAGGCATTTGTTGACCACATTGTCAAATTGCATGGGATTCCTTCTGACATAGTCTCTGATAGGGGCACGCAGTTTGTTTCCAGATTCTGGAAGGCTTTCTGTTCTCGCTTGGGGGTTCGCTTGTCATTCTCTTCTGCTTTCCATCCGCAGTCGAATGGCCAGACAGAGCGTGTCAATCAGAATCTGGAGACATATCTGCGCTGTTTTGTGGCGGAGAATCAGGAGGATTGGTGTTCGTTTTTGTCCCTTGCTGAGTTTGCTTTAAATAACCGTCGTCAAGAGTCCTCTGATAAGTCACCATTTTTTGGTGCATATGGGTTTCATCCGCAGTTTGGGACTTTCTCTGGAGAGGGCTCTTCTGGTTTGCCTGATGAGGACAGATTCTCCTCGTCTTTGTCATCTATTTGGCAAAATATTCAGGATAATCTAAAGAATATGAGTGAGAGATATAAGCGTGTGGCGGATAAGAGACGTATGCCTGGTCCGGACCTGAATGTTGGTGATTTGGTGTGGCTGTCTACCAAGAATATCAAATTGAAGGTTCCCTCCTGGAAGTTGGGTCCTAGGTTTATTGGGCCTTACAAGATCCTGTCTGTCATCAATCCTGTTGCCTACCGTCTTGATCTTCCTCAGCCTTGGAAGATCCATAATGTTTTCCATAAGTCCTTATTGAAACCTTATGTTCAACCTATTGTACCTTCTCCTTTGCCTCCTCCTCCGATTATGGTTGATGGGAATCTTGAATTTCAGGTCTCTAGGATTGTGGATTCTCGTCTTGTCCGCGGTTCCCTCCAGTACCTCGTTCATTGGGAGGGTTATGGTCCTGAGGAGAGGATGTGGGTCCCAGTGACGGACATTAAGGCCTCTCGCCTCATCAGGGCTTTCCATAGGTCCCATCCTGAGAAGGTGGGCCCTGAGTGTCCGGAGTCCACTCCTAGAGGGAGGGGTACTGTCACAAGCAGACAGCTGAGAGGCTCTGACAGGAGCCGTTCAGATCCTCCCCCTTGAGTTTCTTTGTTTTGGTTTCTGTTCCTCACCTCGTTAGGCTATCTCAGCTGTCATGCAGTCAGACTCATTACCTCCCTTTATATTCTCCCCCATAAGGTAGTTGGGTGTGGCTGATACTACTTCCTGGAATGAGTGTGCATGCTGACTTCAGCTCCCAGTTCTCAGTTCACAGTCGTCTTCAGATAAGTGCTGTTTTGTATTTATGATTTTCTGTTGTCTGGATCCAGGGGACCCTGACTCCCTCCGTGTCTGTGTAGGGAGCCGGTGGTCGTGTCCCCTCACTATTGTAGGGCCTTCAGGTTAAGATAGCCGAGGTACGTGGATATGCGCCCATTCACCTTTAGAGTGGTCGCATAGGCTGAGCATTAAGGGAGAGCGGCAGGTCGATTGCAGGGGTCTCCCTTTATGTTCCTTAGTTGTGGATCCAGTGAGTCATCATTTGTTATTTGTATCATCTTGTTTCCTGTACACCATCCGTGACACAACTACTTCGGTCAAGTTATCCATTTCTTTTTTAGCTTGGAATAAATTCATCTGGATTCTACACACACCTGAGCAGCTGAGTGACCTCTGTCTGATGAGAGTCTGAAGTAAGTACACAGGTCATACAGACTGTGATTGTTACATGGAGCCATTGAGCACAACACTTATTGTCAGGATACTGAGTCAGGACACACATTCAGATTCTGTGACCTTTGGTGCAGTGTCTTGGTGTCAGTTCGGTCCTCACCTACTCCTCCTGTCAGCTGCTTCCCAGGAAAACCTATTCCAGCCATGCTACCAGGATCCAGGGTCGGATTGGCCCACCCGAGGCCCCTCCGCCGGGCCCAGGCTCTGAAACTGTAATGGGCCCCAAAGATCCAGGAGAAATATAAACATTTGGCTACCTTAGGAGCCAATCACCTGCCACCAGGGTCTATTTCTCTTATTTTTATTTATTTAATGCACTTATATGGCGCTGACATATTCCGCAGCGCTTTACAGACATTAGCATCACGCTGTCCCCAATGGGGCTCACAATATAAGCTCCCTATCAGGATGTCTTTGGAGTGTGGGAGGAAACTGGAGAACCCGGAGGAAACCCCCGCAAACATGGGGAGAACATACAAACTCCATGCAGATGTTGTCCTTGGTCGGGTTCAAACCCAGGACCCCAGCGCTGCAAGCACCAGTGCTACCCACTGAGCCACCGTGCTGCTTTATTGATGATATGGGGGATGGGCCTCAAGAATAATTTCCTCTGGTGGCCCCAGGATCCCCAGTACAACCCTGCCCGGATCTGACATTACTGTTGCTTGGAGCGCTCTGCCATCCCTTATACTGGTCGCCATGGATACAACACACACTTTTTTGTAACATTGTATACCCCAGTATAATAAACGTCTCTTAAAGGCACATACACACCTTTTACTTGTAAGGAGGCGAGGATTATTTTTATTCTCCCAACCCCTCTATTTCAATGGCCAGTGTGAGAATAGGAATATTTAAGAATTTTTTATATGGATTGTCACTTATAAATCTGTGTCATTTTTGGAACATTCCCTATAAACGGCCTGAACGATATAGAACACATGTAATGTATAACATGCTCACTTACTGCAGGAGGAGGATCTTCACCTCTTTACGTCTGATTTCATTTCCCATTTCTGCCCAATATGTTGTAATTTAGGACTATTGGTCGCTGTGGTTTCCTTTACCGCTCATGTTGCAGCTGCTTTGAAGGCTCAGGTCATACGGCCGGAGTGGACACGACCTGAGCCTTAAAGGGGTTGTCCAGGATTAGAATAAAAAGCCTGCTTACTTCTAAAAACAGCACCTCCCCTGTTCATGGGTTGTGATTGGTATTGCAGCCCCTTTAAGTGAATGGGGTTGAGCTGCAATGCCACAAAAAAATCTGAGGTCAGGGGTGATGCTGTTCTTGAGACAGACTGCCTTTAACACCCCGGTGGTCAGTCGCCTGTGGACAATGGCCGGCTGTAGCCTGAGAGGCTCGTGGCATCTGCTTCATGTCTGAGATATTTATAGGAAATTCCAGGGAGTTTCCTGGAAACGCTGCCTCTCCTGACTACTTTCACTTTCATTGTGAGTCATCTGCACAGGAACCCAAGACCTGAAGTGATCTCATGTTTGTGAATCCGAAATCCAGCGCTGATTAACCCCTTAATGACCCTGCAAGTAAAGAATGTTTTTGTTTTTCCGATACATAGGTCATACCTCGACAACCCTAGGGCCCGAGCTGTCACAATTTCCCAGTCATCCGGAGATGGTGATGTTGACACAGACAGGACAAAGGGTTAAACACTCAGGACTGGAGAGCACTGTCAATCACATCAGTCAGGAGACGGTGATCGCAGAGATACAGCTTCTGTGCACCACACCAGCAGCATCCTTTATATGTGCAAAGTGACCTTTCCCGTCATTTACATAGAGTAGAAGAGGTTATTTCCGAATATCTAATACTAGCAGAAGGACGCGGCGTCACTCGGGGATATTTCATCTATTTTATTTAATGTTTGTGTGTGACGTTAAAAGATATCGACAGTATCCACTACAACAGTGACCTCTACAGTACCCCGCCCCTTTAACAGTGACCTCCACAGCGGCCTGCCCCCTTAACAGTAACATCCACAGCGCCCGCCCTTTAACAGTGACCTCCAAAGTTGCAGCCCCTTTATTAGTGACCTCCACAGTACCCCGTCTCCTTAATAGTGATTTCCACAACACCCCGTCCCCTTAACAGTGTGATCTGCCCCTTAACACGGACCTCCACAGAAGCCTGCCCCTAGGGTGGCCAGAGGTTCAGTTTTAGGCCGGACAGTCCGGTTTTCAGACTGTCTGTCCTCTGTCCTGCGCAGGACCTGGACGGACACAGGGATGTCCTTTTGAACAGCTCGCTCTCAGACAGCAGCACTGTGCAGTCTGAGCGTGAGCTGCAAGGAGAAAGTCACCCTCCCTCCCACCCCTGCAGCTGACAGAAGTTGATTTTTACCTTCATTTTTTCAATTCTCTTCGGCTGCGGAGTGGGAGGGATGTGGCTTAGCGGGGCCTAGGGTCACTTCACACAGACATAGAATTGAATCTTAAAGCATTGCCTTCAGCGACCCCTATGGGAGCACAGGAGTTTACTACACATATTAAACCACCACTAGAGGGAGCTCAGGAGATTACTGCATACAGATATATACAGACACCACTAGAGGGAGCTCAGGAGATTACTACATACAGATATATACAGCCACCACTAGGGGGAGCTCAGGAGATTACTACATACAGATATATACAGCCACCACTAGAGGGAGCTCAGGAGATCACTACATACAGATTTATACAGTCACCTCTAGAGGGAGCTCAGGAGATTACTACATACAGATATATACAGCCACCACTAGAGGGAACTCAGGAGATTACTACATACAGATATATACAGCCACCACTAGAGGGAGCTCAGAAGATTACTACATACAGATATATACAGCCACCACAAGAGGGAGCTCAGGAGATTACTACATACAGACATATACAGCCTCCACTAGCGGGAGCTCAGGAGATTACTACATACAGATATATACAGCCACCACTAGAGGGAGCTCAGGAGATTACTACATACAGATATATACAGCCACCACTAGAGGGAGCTCAGGAGATTACTACATACAGATATATACAGCCACCACTAGAGGGAGCTCAGGAGATTACTACATACAGATATATACAGCCACCACTAGAGGGAGCTCAGGAGATTACTCCATACAGATATATACAGTCACCACTAGAGGGAGCTCAGGAGATTACTACATACAGATATATACATCCACCACTGGAGGGAGCTCAGGAGATTACTACATACAGATATATACAGCCACCACTAGAGGGAGCTCAGGAGATTACTACATACAGATATATACAGCCACCACTAGAGGGAGCTCAGGAGATTACTACATACAGATATATACAGCCACCACTAGGGGGAGCTCAGGAGATTACTACATACAGATATATACAGCCACCACTAGAGGGAGCTCAGGAGGTTACTACATACAGATATATACAGTCACCACTAGAGGGAGCTCAGGAGATTACTACATACAGATATATACAGCCACCACTAGATGGAGCTCAGGAGATTACTACATACAGATATATGCAGCCACCACTAGAGGGAGCTCAGGAGATTACTACATACAGATATATACAGCCACCACTAGATGGAGCTCAGGAGATTACTACATACAGATATATACAGTCACCGCTAGAGGGAGCTCAGGAGGTTACTACATACAGATATATACATTCACCACTAGAGGGAGATCAGGAGACTACTACATACAGATATATACAGCCACCACTAGAGGGAGCTCAGGAGATTACTACATACAGATATATACAGCCACCACTAGAGGGAGCTCAGGAGATTACTACATACAGATATATACAGCCACCACTAGATGGAGCTCAGGAGATTACTACATACAGATATATGCAGCCACCACTAGAGGGAGCTCAGGAGATTACTACATACAGATATATACAGCCACCACTAGAGGGAGCTTAGGAGATCACTGCACACAGATATATACAGCCACCACTAGAGGGATCTCAGGAGATTACTACATACAGATATATACAGCCACCACTAGAGGGAGCTCAGGAGATTACTACATACAGATATATATAGCTACCACTAGAGGGAGTTCAGGAGATTACTACATACAGATATATACAGTCACCACTAGAAGGAGCTCAGGAGATTACTGCATAGAGATATATACAGTCACCACTAGAGGGAGCTCAGGAGATTACTACATACAGATATATACAGCCTCCACTAGAGGGAGCTCAGGAGATTACTACATACAGATATATACAGCCTCCACTAGAGGGAGTTCAGGAGATTACTACATACAGATATATACAGTCACCACTAGAAGGAGCTCAGGAGATTACTGCATACAGATATATACAGTCACCACTAGAGGGAGCTCAGGAGATTACTACATACAGATATATACAGCCACCACTAGAGGGAGCTCAGGAGATTACTACATACACATATATACAGCCACCACTAGAGGGAGCTCAGGAGATTACTACATGCAGATATATACAGCCACCACTAGAGGGAGCTCAGGAGATTACTGCATATAGATATATACATTATTGTGGGGGGAGCATACCAACTTTTGCTGAGTCGGTTTACATTGACAGTCACTGTTGAGGCCCATGATTGTCTGTAGTGTTTGTGGATGTACAGCCTGGTGTTACTTTAGACATTTTTTCAAATGTTGTGAGGACCACAGAAGTGTTGACACTGCAGCAGTAGAGAACAGAGCAGAGGGGAAATAGAGGAGCAAGGGATGGAGCCGTGGAGCAGGTAAAACTTAGAATATCGTGCAAAAGTCCATTTATTTCAGTAATGAAGCTTAAAATTAGAATTTTGTGAAAAGGTTGAATATTCTAGGATCAAAGTGTCAACCTCTAGTCAGCTAATTAATCCATATCCCCTGAGCAAAGGTTACCTCAAAATTGTGACTGGGGTTTCAGAAATGTTAATTCATAGTTTTGATGCCTTCATAGTCATGAAAATAAAGAAAACTCTTTGAATGAGAAGGTGTGTCCAAACTTTTGGTCTGTACTTTATATATTTATATATTCTCGTTATGTATTGAGCAATGACTCAACTTAATGTATTCAGGACTTTTTTACTCTGATGTACTCAGCATCTATTTTGATGTACTTAGCATTTCTTTTATTGTTTTCTCAGCGTTTATTATTTTTCGTATCTAATAGACCCACCTTAGGGCACCTTATTTAGGTGCCTTGCATATCTGTCTTCAGGGCCATCCGAGGACTTGTAGGAGGTTCCTGAATACAGGATCGCCCCCATCGGGGCGGCCATTCTGTTCTATAGGCAGGGATCAATAGCATACGGTGAGAATCAGGGAAAGGTCCCCCATCAGACCATCACCATCCTGCCTAGAAATCTGCCCTATCCCGTATTGTGGAATACGAATGACTGCTGAGTTTACACACCCTTTCTTTTGATTTAATATTCCTTTTTTGTTTTGCATATTTTGTGTTGGGTAATTTTAGTGCTTTGAATAAAAGCTACGTTTTAATCAGGGTGGTACTCTGTGAATACTCCATACTAGATTTTATACTGCCTTCCCATACTGACCCTCTGACGGTCTTAGCTGCGATTCCAGAAGAGAATGACCTAAGCTATCTGGCTAGTGAACTCTTCGAGGCCGCCTTACCCTTATTTATGCCAAAAAAGGAAACAAAAGCGCGGAGGACTTCTCCAATCCTTAGTTACCCGTGGGTAACGTGTAAGGCATCTCCAAAAAGTCCAGTTAGTGGCAACTTGTTCCTTTAGATTCCTGGGCTTATCAGATGTGCTTGAAAAGTAATGAAAGGTAAGGACACCCAGATGGAAGTATAGGGAATCTAAACGCTAACTAGAGGTCCGAACCTAGAGAAAAAAGGGGTCGGATCAATAACATTCTAGGAATTTTTAATACCGGACATTATACTTAAATCTAGCATAATCTTATAAAAGAAATCTCAAATGGGTTTCTCATCAAGTGTTTATCAAAATAATCATAAGAGATATTAACAAAACATCTTAGAGAAGTACTTATCTTGACAAGGAATGACCAACTGAAGATGATTGCTGAACACCAATTCCTTTGGTGCAGAATATATAGCGAGACAGATGCTTTGATCCAAGATCCACTGGATGCCTTGTGTTACATCTACCAGAAGAACTTTAGATGTCAAAACTCCTTCCTCGCAATCTGGTATCCATGATGGAAAACTACCGTGGCCTCCATCCCCCGGGGGAGCTTACTGGTCTGCCACCAGAGGTCCAAAGAGCACACTGGACCCTTCAGTTTTGGAATTCTAGATCCACGGCAAGTATTTATAGAGTTTGCTGGTGCGCCATACCTCCTGTAGGCCATCCAGACTAAATGTTCCAGTTGATCTTATTACTCCCCACCAGGAGCCATATAGGGCTCTGTTAATACTCCATACATACTGTAGGCCATTCAAGCAATATGGTCCAGCCCATTTTCTCACTCCTCATCAGGAGTATTATAGGGCTTTGTTGGAGTGCTATGCTTATTGTAGACTTATTAAACTACAATTTGACAACCAACATAGGCACAGAACTGGTTCACCCTGCATGCATAGCCACCAAGATAGACCTGCCACCAAGACTTGGCGGCATCCCAGGCACCGCTGGACACAGATACTCACTGCTGCCTGAGTGGTCCACTTATTAAGACATGGCAACAGAAGACACCAGCCATGCAGACACGGCCGCTAGTAGCCGTCCCTCATGCCGACACAGCTGTAGAAGCCGTCGGCCATGTGGAGCTGTCCGCTGAAGCAGACAGCAAGAGCCGTCATCCCAGCAAGAATAAAAACTGAAGCAAACAGCTCCCTAGGTAAATGAGGCCACCAGACAGTCAAAGACTCAAAAAAAGGCAGTCAACCAGCCAGACAGGCACAGGCTCAAAGTCAGTCAGCAAGACAGACAGGTAAAGGCTTAAAAACAACCAGCCGGACAGGCATAGGTCCAAAGGCAGCCCGCCAGACAGGCACAGAATCAAAAGCAGCCAGCTAGACAGGCACCGGCTCAAAGGCAGCCAGTTATCCAGGCACAGTCTCACAAGCATTCAGTCGACCATGCATAGACTCTACAGGCGTTTAGGTGACCCGGCATAAAAGCTACAGGTATTCAGCCGACCAGTCAGATGCTGTAGGTGCAAGCCAAACAAGTATAGACACAACAGGCGTTCATCCCACTCAGCCTCAAAGGCGCCAACCAAGATCTTCCATCAAACAGGCATATATGGAAAGACCTTTAGCCATACAGGCATCAGTAATCAGAAAAACCAACTGAAAGCCTGAAGCCACGAGGCAGGCAGACGGGCCCCAAAGCTACGAGGCAGGCAGACAGGCCCCAAAGCCTCAAGGCAGGCAGACAAGCCCCAAAGCCATGACGCAGACAACCAGGCCCCAAAGCCACGAGGCAGACAACCAGGCCCCAAAGCCATGAGGCAGATAACCAGGCCCCAAAGCCATGAGGCAGACAACCAGGCCCCAAAGCCATGAGGCAGGCAGACAGGCCCCAAAGCCATGAGGCAGACAGGCCCCAAAGCCATGAGGCAGGCAGACAGGCCCCAAAGTCACGAGGCAGACAACCCAAATATTTGCTGTGTAACTTAAGTAGAGTCATTATAAGGAGTACCTTCTTTCACAGCCATGGGAGCTGCATGATGTAGGCTCCTTCTTCCTCGTCTGAGCCGCATGTCGGGGAATGCACTGGAATACATGTTCCCATGAGGCAGACCCTCCATGGATCCGTGCTGCATGCCGTGGAATGCAATACCCCTCTGGGCTGCTTCCTCTTACCCATGGATCTGGGCTTTAAACGTTGGCCCGGACCCTTCCCCCCGGTTCCTAGGGTCCTGTCAGCCCAAAACCATGGCGCGATAGACCCTGGCAGGTATTACCACATAGCCCTCCAGAACGTTTCTGGGATCTCTTAGGCTATCGGTACCTGAAAGGAAACCTGCAGGTCTCCCGCTCCAGGGACAGGAAACCACTGAGGTTGGAGAGAGGCTCCAGCTTTTTATTCTGCAGGTTTCCTGTCCCTGGGGGCCGATCCTCTCTCACTCTGTGGTGCTGTCGTGGGGGACGGGAAAAACATGGTTTCTGACTTCCAAAAACAGGGCCGCCCCCGTCCATGGCTTGTGTTTAGCCCTGCAGCCCCTGTCCAGTGAGGGGGGCTGAGCTGCAATACCGCACACAGCCTGTGGACAGATGTGGCGCTGTTTATGGAGAAAGCAGCCATGTTTTTGTAATCCTGTGCAGCTCCTATGAGGGGTTAATTGTCTAGTGCACGACCAGAGGTATGTGGAGGGAGAGAAGCAGATGAAGTCGTCTTACTTTCACTTTCAGTTGAGAATATATAATAAGGGCGAGCCGGCGGGTGACGACCAGAGAGCTGAGCACGGAGCGGGCGACCTACCTGCACGGTGAGGACGGATTTTCTCTTCAGAATTTGCGTCGTGTAAAGTCACGTAAGTCACCGCATTCAGCCACGAGACATAACTCTGCAGCAGAGGCACCGCTTAACCCTTTGAGGGCTGGGGCTTCTTACTTTACCCTTTAGGACTGAGGGAATTTCTTCAAAGAGAAATAACTTTTTTATTTTTCCGTCGATGCAGCCACGCGGGTATTTCTGTGGGATCAATCACGTTTGGCATTTGTAATTTTCCATTCATATAGTCACATGAGGGGAGAAGTTAGATTTTTATGGCACCATTTCATTTACTGTCTCTTGTACTGGAAAATGGAAAAAAAAATCTTTGTGGAGTGAAAATTAAAAAAAACCCCACAATTCTGACAATGTTTTTTGGGTTTTGATTTTACAGTGTTCACTGTGCAGGAAGTCTGACATGACGTCCTTATAATGTGGTCAGCACCCGGCATACCCGGGCAAGTGCCGGGGCGCACTGCGCTGCTATGAGTGCTGCCATCAGTACAGACGCAATCGCTCATTGCTGGAGCGCAGGCAGTCACACTCGCGTTTCATGTGGATCCGTCATGGATGGATCCGTTCAGATAATACATCTGTTTGCATCCTTTCAGAATGATCCGTTTGTATTATCTTTAACATAGCCAGGACGGATCCGTTTTCTATTGTGCCAGATTGTGTCATAGAAAACGGATCCGTCCCCATTGACTTACATTGTGCGCCAGGACGGATCCGTTTGGCTCAGTTTCATCAGACGGACACCAAAACGCTGAAGGCGGCCTCCAGAGCGGAATGGAGACGGAACTGATGCAAACTGGTCCATCTTGGACCGCGTCTGAGAGCCCTGAACGGATCTCGCAAACGGAAAGCCAAAAATGCCAGTGTGAAAGTAGACTGAGGGTACTGTCACACTTGCGTCAGAGGATTCCAGCAGGCAGTTCCGTCACAATCCAGATGCAAACGGATCCGGATGTGGATCCATCTGACAAATGCATTGAAATACCGGATCCGTCTTTACGGTGTCATCCAGAAAAACGGATCCGGTATTTTTTTTCCCCACAGATTTAAAGGTCTGTGCATGAGCGGACTGGAAGAACGGATCCGTCAATTTGGCAATTTTAATTCCGGATCCGGCACTAATACATTTCAATGGAAATTAATGCCGGATCCGGCAAGTGTTCAGGATTTGTGGCCGGAGAGAAAACTGCAGCGTGCTGCTCTCCATTCAGAATGCATTAGGATAAAACTGATCCGTTTTTTTCCGGTATTGAGCCCCTAGGACGGAACTCAGTGCCGGAATACAAAAACGCTAGTGTGAAAGTACCCTAAGGCCCCTTTTACACGGGCGAGAATTCCGCGTGGGTCAATACGTGAAGTGAATGCAATGCACCCGCACTGAATCCGGACCCATTCACTTCAATGGGGCTGTGCACCTGAGCGGTGATTTTCACGCATCACTTGTGCGTTGCGTGAAAATTGGATCATGTTCTATATTCTGCATTTTTCACGCAACGCAGGCCCCATAGAAATTAATGGGTATGTGTGAAAATCGCAAGCAAGTGCGGATGCGGTGTGATTTTCACGCATGGTTGCTAGGAGACGATCGGGATGAGCGACCCCATTAAAGTCTATAACAGGGTTACAGGGAACATAATAGCATTCTCAATACAGAACGCTTAGTAAAATGTGGATTGAGGGGTTAAAATATAAAAAAAATTAACTCACCTCACCCCCTTGATGGCGCAGCCGGCATCGTCTTCTTTCAGGACCTCCAAAAGGACCCTTGATGACGTAATCGCGCTCACCACGTGGCGACGTCAGCGCAGGATCTTCTATCTTCATTCAGCAGGACCTGCGCTGACGTGGATTATAAAATAATAAAATCTACAGAACACCGAACCCAAACCTGAACTTCAGTGAAGACGTCCGTGTCTGGGTGCAAAACGCATTGCACCTGCGCGATAAAAACTGAACAACGCACAAAACTGACTGAAATTGCGTGCGCACTCGCACGGGTTTCTCACAATGCACATGTGACGCATCCGGAGCAAATCCTGGACGTCACCGTGTGAAAGAGGCCGAAGTCACATAAAAGCCATTTTCAGCAGCATATAGACTCCGGCTGCCGCTGCCTCCCTTCCAAGCTTCAGACACGCCCCCTCTTTGCTCCAGCAGAGCAGACACGCCCCTCTTCTCTCCAGCAGAGCAGACACGCCCCCTCTTCTCTCCAGCAGAGCAGACACGCCCCCTCTTCTCTCCAGCAGAGCAGACACGCCCCTCTTCTCTCCAGCAGAGCAGACACGCCCCCTCTTCACTCCAGCAGAGCAGACACGCCCCCTCTTCTCTCCAGCAGAGCAGACACGCCCCTCTTCTCTCCAGCAGAGCAGACACGCCCCCTCTTCACTCCACAGAGCAGACACGCCCACTCTTCTCTCCAGCAGAGCAGACACGCCCCCTCTTCACTCTAGTAGAGCAGACACGCCCCTCTTCACTCCAGCAGAGCAGACACGCCCCCTCTTTGCTCCAGCAGAGCAGACACGCCCCTCTTCTCTCCAGCAGAGCAGACACGCCCCCTCTTCTCTCCAGCAGAGCAGACACGCCCCCTCTTCTCTCCATCAGAGCAGACACGCCCCTCTTCTCTCCAGCAGAGCAGACACGCCCCTCTTCTCTCCAGCAGAGCAGACACGCCCCCTCTTCACTCCAGCAGAGCAGACACGCCCCCTCTTCTCTCCAGCAGAGCAGACACGCCCCTCTTCTCTCCAGCAGAGCAGACACGCCCCCTCTTCACTCCACAGAGCAGACACGCCCACTCTTCTCTCCAGCAGAGCAGACACGCCCCCTCTTCACTCTAGTAGAGCAGACACGCCCCTCTTCACTCCAGCAGAGCAGACACGCCCCCTCTTCGCTCCAGCAGAGCAGACACGCTCCCTCTTCACTCCAGCAGAGCAGACACACACCCATTTCACTCCATCAGAGCAGACACGCCCCCTCTTCACTTCAGCAGAGCAGACACGCCCCATCTTCACTCCAGCAGAGTAGACACACCCCTCTTCACTCCATCAGAGCAGACAAGCCCCCTCTCCACTCCAACAGAGCAGACACACACCCGTCTCTTCTCTGTGAATGAGTCTGCACTGTGACCGTCTCTTCTCTGTGAGTCTGCACTGTGACTGTCTCTTCTCTGTGGGATGGGGGTGGTCATGGAACTCTTGGAGCTGCTGCTGGATGCTGTAGTAGAGCAGCTGCTGGATGCTATGTAGTTGTTTTACTGCCTCATTAAAGGGAACCTGTCACCTTAAAAACGCATATGACACCGCCAGCATTACCTTATAGTAGCCCCCAGTCTGTTATTAATCATGTGTTTGATCCGGTAATCTGATGTTCCATACATGACAAAAACAATGTCTTAATCGCTCTGCTATACACCGGAGGCACGGCTCTGCTATATACCGGAGGCACGGCTCTGCTGTATATCGGAGGCACGGCTCTGCTGTATACCGGAGGCACGGCTCTGCTGTATATCGGAGGCACGGCTCTGCTGTATACCGGAGGCACGGCTCTGCTGTATACCGGAGTCACGGCTCTGCTGTATACCGGAGTCACGGCTCTGCTGTATACCGGAGGCATGGCTCTGCTGTATACCGGAGGCACGGCTCTGCTATACTGGAGGTAACTCCTTTTTCTTTCATTCATAGATTTTCCGATAATGGAGCGTCCAGTGTGTCTGATAGAGAACCACGAAGATGGTACCATTCGGGTGAATCAGGAGGCCCTGGAAATCTTATCCCGCTTTCCTCAGAAGGTGGTTGTTGTGGCCATAGTCGGGAAATACCGGACCGGGAAGTCCTATCTGATGAACAGACTGGCGGGAAGTAAAAATGGTGAGAGGCGGAATGTGTGCTGGAGACCCCCGGAAATGAGATTCCTATTCTGTCGAAAGACATGAAATGATAGGACCAGGTCCTGGGCCACGTATCTCCTCATGGAGACAATGGAGCGTTGGAGGAAGCGTCTACCACTATTGGCCTCCACCCTCCTTTGCTGACCATGGTCATCTCCACGTTGCTGATGGGCACTGCCCTTGGTCTCTTCTTGTATAACCCCTTCCTATTACCTCTGTGTGTTTGTCCATTCAGGCTTCTCCTTGGGCTCTACAGTCCAGTCCATGACTAAAGGTATCTGGATGTGGTGCGTTCCTCACCCTGTGAAACATGGGCACACTCTGGTGCTGCTGGACACAGAAGGCCTGGGTGATGTGAGAAAGGTCAGTGTGAACATTCCTGAAGCCAGAGTCATCGCTGCCGTATATACAGCATAGAGCTAGTGGTGTGAGGTCCATCTAGGGTGGCCACTTTCATAGGCCTTCTGTTGCAGTGATTGGGCTGAGTGCTGGATGCTCCTCACGTGCTCAGTCAGGTTCTAATGACTAAGTGTGAGAGCCACAGAAAAGGAGGACTTACAGATGGAGGGCAGGGAGCCAGGAAGCTGGACTGTTTGGCCTAAAACCAGACATCTGGCCAGCCTAGATCCATAATCTGTTATTATCTGTACTGGATCTCTGGGATAACTCCCAGCATCCTATCTGTCTGAGCGCAATCATCCCTACAGCGGCCGCTATGAGCAGATGCTGCAGACGACTGGTGCTTCTGACCCTAAACCAGATACAACAATGGAGAGCTAGAGGAATCCATAGACTGACCACACTGCCACACTTCTAACACTGATACCGTGTGATTGGAGCACATGTGCATTAGAGGTCACACATTAGAGGCCACATATTAGAGGTCACACATTTATTAGAGGTCACACATTTATTAGAGGTCACACATTTATTACAGATTAGACGTTTATTGTGGTCACACATTAGAGGTCACACGTTTATTGGAGGTCACATGTTTATTGGAGGTCACACATTAGGGGTCACACATTTATTGGGGTCACACAGAGGTCACACATTTTGGGGTTCGGCTCTGTCGTGTAAACACTTCTCCTTTTCTGACCCGGTTTGATTGGATAAAGAAGCCTCTTGTTGTATTTCAGGAGAACAGTGAGAATGATTCCTGGATTTTCGCCCTCGCCGTTCTTCTCAGCAGCACCCTGGTATTTAACAGCATAGGGACAATCGATCAGCAGGCCATGGATCAGCTCCAGTATCCTTTACATGAGCATGATGGGGGTTGTAGCATCTTACCAGTGGAAGCTGGAGAAATACTAGAAGACTGGCTCTTGGCATCATGCACACTGCGGTGTCATTGTGGCGCCATACAACGTCATAGATCTCCATATAAGTGATTAACCCTATGAGGTGCTTTCACACCAGGAGTGTAAAAAAGGGTACAGGACGGAGTCCTGGGCTAATTCTCGAGACAGGTGTGAGTCCCACAGATGGGTGTCAAGGCGTGGAGTGGGGGAAACCCGCCACCGTGCGGTGTCAAAGGGTAAACGGGATCAGCCTGGCCAAAAAGGAGTAATAAGGGAGCAGGTCACCTCCTACAACATCCCTAATCCTCTCCCTGACTCCTCACCGTATGAGTGGACCCCGATGGTGGGACGGCTCATACCCTGGATACCTAATTTCCCTTTCGTCCTAACCAGCAGCACAAGTGGGTATTTGCCCCTGTGAAGCTGGTCAGGACAGGCGGAATTTTTGTTGAAATAAAATTCTGCATAATTAGTAATTAATTAGTTAATTAATTCCCCCCTCCTTATATAGGCTGTCCTCCATAGGGCTAGTTGCTTTTTTTCTGTCCTGTGGGTTTGGTCAGACAGGCATGACTCTACCCAGAGTCTCTCCCCCTGTAGTTTTGGGGAGAAATTGCTAACTTCTGCATTAATTCTTATATCTATAATTCTTCTCTTATAGGTCCAGGCAGAGGACGGCTGTCTCTTGCCTGTCAGCCGGGCGTAAGTATGAGAGCATCCTGGCTATGTGTTAGCCGGTAAGTTAGACAGGGGCGCGCACGTGACCAAGATACGTGCGGAGCTCCCTTCCCCCTATCCTTTCTCCGCTTCTGTCCGTCCCCTCCCCTCCCTCTGTACCTTCGCTCCGTCCGGCCTGTGAGATCGCGTGTCAGCTCCGGTGAGTCGGACGCGAAACCGGAAGTGCGTCACTGGGCACTTCCGGTCCGCAAGCTCAATTCAGTGCCGCGGCAAGTTACAGCCTGAAAATCAGTATTATTCTTATATGCGGGGGGGGGGGGGGGGGGGGGGGGGGAGGAGGGCAGTACCTAGGTCTTAGGTGGGAACTTACCATATTCCATCCCCTTCCTGCTATATAAGGCCAGGCTGCTTGCTAGGTCAGAGTTTCTGTGTGCAGTTGACCTCTACTCTGATCAGAGGGCTCAAGGTTGTGCTCAAATTCTTAAGGTCATGACGTCACGGTAAAATTGACGTCTGGTGTAGACCCCTTTTTTTGGTTGGAACTATTTTAATAGTGCTTATTTCTTTTCTTAGGAAAAGCTGCTCACAAGCAAAAACACCTGACTTGTTCCGGTTGTGGCACCCCGTTACCTGATGCCTACCAGTTCCATCGGTGTCCAGGCTGTCGCCCTAGGCCGGCCAATCCTGAGCCTACGGTCGTAGAAATGTTCTCGTGGATGAAGGAGTTCATGGACACCTCCATCGCGGAGATCAAGGGGGCGGTTTCCAATAAGAGACCTAGGCAGGCCTCTCCTGGGCCTGTTCCAAACTTCCGAAGACGTGATCTCGCTTGGCGAGAATTCCTCCTCTGAGGAAGAGGAGTCGGTTTTTTCTTTTCCAGCCGAAAAAACCCAGAGATTACTGCGCTCCATCAGGTCAAGGGACCAGGATGTTGAGCATGGGGAAGCTCCACACTCCACCGCTAGGGGGCCAAGGGCCTTCAAAGTGGACGAGTCGCTTAAAAAATTAATGGCGACAGAATGGAAACATCCAGAGAAAGGCGCGGTCTTAACCAAAAGGTTCAAACTTATGTTTCCCCTACAGGACGGGGACTCCCTGGATTGGGTCCCACCACCTAAGGTGGATATGGCAATAGCCAAGCTTTCCAGGAGAACCTTGGTGCCTTCCGATGACGGGAGTAATCTGAAGGATCCCCTGGACAGACGCGCAGAATGTTCGCTTAGGCGTAATTATTCTGCGGCGTCCGCCTCTGCCTCTGTGGCCATAGCCTGTACCGAAGTGTCTGACTTCATTCACGCCCGCACGTTCAAGATCCAATCCAATGACATCCTGGACCAATTTAAGACTCTACTATTGGGCATAGATTTTATGGCGGATGCGTCTCAGCAGCAACTAAGGCTAGCTGCTAAATCAATGGCTTTGTCTGCTGCCAGCAGACGGCCTTTATGGCTGAAGCCCTGGGTATCGGTCAATATATCTAAGTTTAATCTGTGCACTCTCCCTTATGAGCCTGGCAGGTTGTTCGGCTCCGAACTAGACCGCCTCATGGAAAATCTAGCGGACAAGAAGGAAAAATCACTCCCTCAGCAATCCTTTCGAGGACGTGGAAGAGGCAGTGGTGGAAGATTCCAGGGAAGAGAGAGGAACCAGAGACGTTCCGAAGGTAACAAGAGAGGTAGAGGTCGCGGTCGCGGGAACCGCAGGGCTGATCAATGACTCTCGGCAGCCCACTACCTCCCCATCCCCACCCCCCACACTTCCACACGAATCTCCCTGCCTGAATCCTCCAGTAGGAGGTCGTTTATTTTTGTTCAAAGATTTTTGGAAGCAAATAATTCCAGATCCTTGGGTGCTGCAGGTCATCATGACCGGTTACAGGATCGATTTCATTTCCCAACCTCAGGAGAGGTTCGTCCTTACAGGACGTCTAACACCCAGCAGACAGTTGGTCCTGGAGGACTCTGTACTCCAGTACATAGTCAAGAGGGCCTTAGAGGAGGTTCCTCCTCGCGAGCTCGGTCAGGGAGTGTATTCTCCCATTTTTCTTGTTCCAAAGCCGTCAGGAGACTGGCGCATGATTATCGATCTGCGTTACCTAAATCGGTTTATCAGAAAGAAGCGTTTCTGGATGGAAACCATTTGCTTAGTCCTAAACATCCTGAACCCGGCAGACGTGATGGTGACGATAGATCTGAAGGATGCTTACCTTCATGTTCCTATCCATCCGGCCCACAGGAAATATCTCAGAGTTGCTGTCTTTATAAAAGAGGTAGTGAAGCACTACCAGTTTGCTGTGTTGCCCTTCGGCATCTCCTCTGCACCACACACCTTCACAAAGGTTGTGGCTCCAGGGGTCGCCCACTTAAGGCTCCTGGGCTTAGAAGTCGTCCCTTATTTAGACGACTGGCTTTTAAAAGCCGCGTCCGCAGACATCTTACAAGTCCAGCTTCAACAAGCTCTCCACACTCTGCAGACCCTGGGATGGCTCGTAAATTGGGACAAATCAGAATTGGTTCCCTCTACCACAAGGCGGTTTCTGGGGTTTGTGATAGATTCACAACTAATGACCCTATATCTGTCTCCACAGAGGAGAGACAAAGTAATAAAAGTTGCAGAGTTTCTCCTATCCCCCAGACGGGTGTCTAATCGGGTTCTCATGAGGATGTTAGGCCACATGTCAGCGTCTGCAGAGGCAGTGCCTTGGGCCTTGTGGCATCTTCGGCCACTGCAAGAGGAAGTCTTAGCGGTTTGGAGTCGCCCACCCAGAGACCTAGATCGGAATCACTCCCTGTCTGTAGAAGTCCGTTCCTCCCTCAGGTGGTGGAAGAACTTAGTGGATGGAATGCCTTTAGCCCAACCTACTTGGGTGATCCTGACCACGGACGCCTCCCTTCTAGGCTGGGGAGCCCATCTGGGACACAATACAGTTCAGAATACCTGGAATCCTCAGGAGAGACTCCTCTCGTCCAATCTGAGGGAGCTGAGGGCGGTCAGGCTAGCCCTCAATCACTTCTCACCTCTCATCCAAGGTCAAGCCGTGAGAGTACGGACCGACAACACGACTGTTGTTGCTTATCTAAACAGACAGGGAGGAACGAGATCCCGGACCCTCCTGAGGGAGGTGGGATTAATTCTATCTTGGGCAGAGAGCAATCTATCTCATCTAGTGGCAGTCCACATCAGAGGGGATCTCAATATAGTAGCAGATCATCTAAGCCGGGGCCTTCCGGTACCGGGAGAGTGGTCCCTGAACGACAACATCTTTTCCAGGATAGTCCAACGCTGGGGGACTCCAGAGATCGATTTGATGGCAACTCGTTTGAACGCCAAAGTAAGCAAATTCTGCTCCTTGTACAAGGAGGACAATCCGGTGGCGATAGATGCTATGTCCATAACATGGAGGTTCAGGCTGGCCTATGTATTCCCTCCTATTTCCATGATACCAAGGGTATTGATGAAGATCAAACCAGACCAGACCTCAGTGATAGCCATCATTCCATTCTGGCCAAAGAGGTCTTGGCTCACTCAGCTCATGCAGATGAGTCAGGGAAATTATTGGAGACTTCCCCTAATACAGAACCTAGTGTACCAGAACACAGGTCCCTGTCTAGATCTGAGGAGGCTCAGTCTGACAGCCTGGAGACTGACCGATCCCTTCTAGAAGCTAGAGGGCTTTCGGTGGAGGTCCTGAGAACAATCTCTCACTCCAGAGCGGATGCTACGAATCAGAAATATTCCCGCATATTCAAAATATTTATGCAATGGTGCACGAATAGAGAGGTAGTTTCCTCAGATCCTCCTCTCTCTGATATCCTTCAATTCCTGCAGGATGGTCTAGACAAGGGTCTAAGCCCATCTACACTGAGAGCTCACGTTGCTGCCTTGTCAGCATGCCTTGGTAAACCAATTTCTCAGGACCCCCTAATCAAGAGGTTCCTTAAAGGTGCTCAGAGGCTTAGGCCCAGCATCCAGAGACCAATCCCTGAATGGGAGCTGCCAGTGGTCTTAAGGGGGTTGTGCTCCCCCCCCCCTTCGAGCCTTTGGAACAGGTAGACTTAAAATACCTTTCCCTCAAAGTTACCTTTCTGTTGGCCATAACCTAAGCCAAGAGGGTTGGGGAGCTCCAGGCTTTGGGGGCAGCGGAACCATATTTAAGTTTTCTACAGGATAAGGTCCTGTTAAGATTTCTGCCTACCTTTTTACCAAAGGTTCCTTCGTTTGTGAATACCAATCAGACGATAACACTGCCGGTGTTTTCTCCTACTTCTAACACTCCTGAGGAGGAGAGATTACTTCCCTTGGACATCCCAAGGGTCCTCAGAATATACTTGAACAGAACTGAAGAGTTCAGGAGATCAGAAAATCTGCTGATCGCTTATTCGGGGAACAACAGAGGGCTCAAGGTTTCCAAGCCTACCTTGAGCAGATGGATTAAAGAGGCTATTAAGCTGGCATTTACGTCCCAAGACTTACCACCGCCATCCTTCTTATCTGCCCATTCTACAAGGGCAGTTTCTACATCATATGCGGAAAGGAAACTAATCCATTTGGAGCAAATTTGTGCTGCTGCCTCGTGGAGTACGCAAAACACCTTTATTTCCCATTACCGCCTAGAGAGTAGGCGTTCAAAGGGAACAGCCTTTGGACGGTCTGTGTTAAATGCTGCTCGTCCATAGGTCAGCTCTCCAACTCCTGTGGGATAGTTTAACTACTTAGTAGAAAGTCCTTTAGCCCTCCCAAAATTTGTGTGAGGTTCCTTGCTACTTCCCCACTTGTGCTGCTGGTTAGGACGAAAAGGGAAGCGTCAATTTTGACGTAAATTTGTTTTCCCTTAGTCCTAACAGCAGCACACAAATATCCCTCCCTCTATGCTGTTATGATTACTTGTTAAAAAAGCAACTAGCCCTATGGAGGACAGCCTATATAAGGAGGGGGGAATTAATTAACTAATTAATTACTAATGATGCAGAATTTTATTTCAACAAAAATTCTGCCTGTCTTGACCAGGTTCACAGGGGCAAATACCCCACTTGTGCTGCTGTTAGGACTAAGGGAAAACAAATTTACGTCAAAATTGACGCATCCTGAGTCGCCCTGGAAATCCCTCACTTAGAAGCAGGGGAGAGACGACCTCTTCATCCCAGTCATGGAGGAAAAGGAGTCTCTATCTGAGGCCAGGCTGCAAGGAGAGGGGAACACATACAGCTTAAGGAGATGGCAGGTAAGCGAAACCCATAACACACTTACCTGCCACAGACACACTGACTTGAACCCGTGCACTAGTGCTGCTGTCCACACCAACATTAGAGGACACAGCACAAACCACACAGGGACCCAGGACACCCATAGCTGCAATAAACATAAGTCAGGGGAATGTTTAGCCAAACATACTATACACCAAACACCACCAGACATGAAACACCAAACTAAACATACAACACCCTGAACATAACCCACTCCATACAAATAGGGACAGGAAGGGAAGGAGACACCGGGATGACATTGATGACCACAAGGGTGGCTCTCACTGGACAGATGGAACAACCAGACAAGGAGCTTAACTCCAGCACACACCAAGGCTGGAGTACAACTGACTCCTGACCTAAAGCCACAGGTATAAGAAGCACAAGTGACCACACCCAGCAAGGTAGTTAACCCTTACATCACCAGACAGGGGAAGGAAGCCACTTAAAGGGGAAGTGCACACACAAGCATACCAAACCACGTAACCACTGGCAACAGCATACGTGGCAACCATGTCACGGCAATCACCCAGAAGGCCGGGACACTGCCACAGCATGCTCTCACAGCAACACATTGCCGCAGGCAACCGCAAGTGTGGCAACAGTGTCACAGCGCACACCATAGGCCGTGAGAGTGGGACCTGCAACTATCAGACGTTTATAGCATATCTTGTAGCTATGCCATACAGATTAAAGATGGAAATACCCCTTTATAGGTGTTATCCGATTTCTGAAACATCCCCCCCAATGTGTCGGGCCCCTCACAGATAATATACTTACCCCGCTCCTGGAGCCCGCACTGCCACTGCTGCTTCTCCCTGCACACAGATGAAAACATCCGGTGTCGGGGGGAGCAGCCAGAGGCAGGCAGGGACTGAGACGAGCCTCCCTAGCATCGCGGAGCAGCCAGAGGCAGGCAGGGACGAGGATAAGCCTCCCTAGCATCGCGGAGCAGCCAATGGCAGGCGGGGATGGGGACGAACCTCCCTAGCATCGCGGAGCAGCCAATGGCAGGCGGGGACAAGGCTCCCTAGCATCGTGGAGCAGCCAATGGCAGGCGGGGATGGGGAGGAACCTCCCTAGCATCGCGGAGCAGCCAATGGCAGGCGGGGATGGGGACGAACCTCCCTAGCATCGTGGAGCAGCCAATGGCAGGCGGGGATGGGGACGAACCTCCCTAGCATCGCGGAGCAGCCAATGGCAGGCGGGGACAAGGCTCCCTAGCATCATGGAGCAGCCAATGGCAGGCGGGGATGGGGAGGAACCTCCCTAGCATCGCGGAGCAGCCAATGGCAGGCGGGGATGGGGACGAACCTCCCTAGCATCGTGGAGCAGCCAATGGCAGGCGGGGATGGGGACTAACCTCCCTAGCATCGCAGAGCAGCCAATGGCAGGCGGGGACGGGGACGAGCCTCCCTAGCATCGCGGAGCAGCCAATGGCAGGCGGGGATGGGGACGACCCTCCCTAGCATCGCGGAGCAGCCAATGGCAGGCGGGGACGAGCCTCCCTAGCATCGCGGAGCAGCCAATGGCAGGCGGGGACGAGCCTCCCTAGCATCGCGGGTGATGCTAGGGAGGCTCGTCCCCATCCCTGCCTGCCATTGGCTGCTCCCCCTCCCACCCAACACAGGATGCTTTCAACTGTTTGTAGGGAGAAGCGGCGCCGGGAGCGGGGTAAGTATATTACCTGTGAGGGGCCCGGCACATGGAAGGCATGTTTCAGAAATCGAATAACCCCTTTAACTTAAAGGCTATGTACACCTTCGGAGGCATTATTTTGTATGATTGCATGTTACTCATTTTGGCTAAAAATCATTTTTCAATTGGCTTTTATTAAAAATATTGAGCTGTTCGGTCACAAAGGGTTAACTGTTTTTCTAGCTGTGTGACTGATACTTTCACTTTCACTTTGTGCCATCTAACAACCCTTATCTCTAAACACTTATTTAAGGGTACTTTCACACTAGCGTTTTTCTTTTCCAGCACTGAGTTCCGTCAAAAGGGCTCAATGCCAGAAAATAACTGATCAGGCATATTCCCATGCATTCTGAATGGAGAGTAATCCGTTCAGGATGCATCAGGATGTCTTCAGTTCAATCATTTTGACTGATCAGGGAAAAGATAAAACCGCAGCATGCTACGTTTTTTTTTCCGGCGACAAAAACTGAAGACTTGCCTGAATGCCGGCATTTTTTTCCCCATAGGAATGTGCCTGATCCGGCATTCAAAATACCGGAATGCCGGATCCGTCCTTCCGGTCTGCGCATGCGGTGAAAAAAATTAATGCTGGATACGTTTTGCCGGATGACACCGGAAAGACGGATCCGGCTTTTCAATGTATTTTTATGACTGAGCAGGCATTTTTAAGACTGATCAGGATCCTGATCAGTCTTACAAACGCCATCAGTTGGCATACCTTTGGCCGGATCCAGCAGGCAGTTCCGGCGATGGAACTGCCTGCCGGATCACTCTGCTGCAAGTGTGAAAGTAGCCTAAGCCACATTCTTATCAGTAAGATAAGAGCTGAGCTATAACGAGTGTTTATAATGTCAGAGAGCAGAGATAAGGAGCCCATCAGCCCCTTGTCTGACGGAAAAGAGAGAAAATCCAAAGGGTGTAAGTAGAGCATCTCAGCTCTGTACAAAAAAAAGGATTCCATATTTTTAATAAAGACCAATTTAAAAAACTATATTTTTAGCTCAAAATGAGTACAATGCAGTAATAAAAAAAATTGCCCCCAAAGGTGTACATAGCCTTTACGAATAAAAGTTGGAGTGACTTTTGTCACTCCTGTTAGCATGTGTTTCTCCTGACCCCTTTTATTCGTTAACCCTCCATTCACTGCTCAAATGCATCTTCCGTGAAGATGGGCTGCCTGCTCACTGAAGGAACAGATTACATGGAAGTGTATTAGAGGTGAGGAGGAAGAGAAGGGACGGTCTTCTGGAGACAGAGAGGCTGACACATAGACTGCTGCTGCTTTGTAAGTGATTTACATGTAAGCTGCTTAGCTCTGCTGAATAATGGCCTCTATTAATGCGGTTTTGGCCTCATGTGACAGCCGCCCTGTGTGAACGCAGACTGAGAAACAAAGGAAAGGAAGAATGGAGGGAGGGGAAAGTACTTAGCTTTGTGCCCATTCATTGGACATCCTCTTTGGGTCTGGGGAGTAGATCTCCTAGAGAAACCATAGATACTGCACATATTACTCCTTACCTTCTCCTAGTTATGTCACCGAACTGACTGAGAAAATAAAAGTGAAATCCACCGAGCAAGCAGAGTTAGAAGATGATTCATCAGAGTTCAAGAGATTTTTCCCGTCCTTCGTATGGTGTGTTCGAGATTTCAACCTTAAGCTGAAAATAGATGGGAAGGACATCACCGAGGACGAGTATCTGAAAGATTCCTTGAAGCTGAAGAAAGGTACAAACCTTACTCTGAAAATGTTCATTCTGATGAAACCAAATCCTGCGGATTGCTATTGGAACCAGTCGACACTGCGCTGACAGACACTCCCCTAATAGTAATGCCGTCTGTTGCACTGCATTTTGGAATACTTTACTGTAGTGCCCTAGAGCATAGGTACTTTCTAATATGGATGCTTGGGGACATCCACAACTATCAACTCCCTACTTTATTACACTTAAAGAGGTTGTCCGCTTTTTTATATTGATGTCCTAGGATAGGTCATCAATATCAGATCGGCAGGAGTCTGACTCCCAGCACTCACACTGATCAGCTGTTTGAAGAGAAGGTCACGCTTAACGCTAACTCAGCTTTCTCTTCATTGTTTACCTGCTTGTTGTCACAACCTCCATGGTGAGAAGGTGTCATTACAAGAAGCCGTCCCAATCACTTCTATGGGACGGCTTCCTCCTATTCTATTCAAACAGCTGATCGGCGGAGTGGACGCGGATCCAGTGCAAGGAGTCCTCAATAGAAAAAGGATAGGTCATCAATAGAAAAAAGCGGACAACCCCTTTAAGGGTTAAAGTGTGATTTATGTTGTTGTCTATAACTATACTGTTTTATATTGTTGAACTGCATTTTATGTTTATTGGTTTATTGTTATATATCCTGTTCATTTGCATTGGTATTACACTGTATTTACACTGCAGTGTGGAAAGGGTTAATTCACAGCCAGCTAAGGCTAGTTTCACACTAACGTTAAAATCTTCTGGCAGGCTAATTCAGCAGAGTAACAGCCTATGGGAGTCCATTGTATCCAGCATAGCCAAAAAGGAGCAAAGCACTGCCAGGCCCCATTGACTATAATGAAATCTGTCCTGTTTCCGGCATTAGTGGCGGCATTCAGCCGGATGAAAAACGCGATGCTTGCGTATTTATTTTTCCGGCTGAATGCCACAAACAGGCCAGATCCCTGCTGGGTCCCAATATACTCAATGGGCTCCGGCGGGGAAAGGCAGCATCCGGCTATGCTGATACAATGAAGTCGGGCGGGCTACTGCTCTGCTGGAACAGCCTGCCGGAAGATTATAACGCTAGTGTGAAACCTAATACTGAGAGACTTTGGAAATTTCCAGTCTGTACACTGAGAAGCTAGTAATTTCCCACAGTTACTATACATATTTATGCAGAGATGACTTTTGGAGGGAAAAAACAGAAACATTGAACTTTTGACTGCCTGTTTTAACTCTGTAAGGCTACTTTCACACTGGCGTTTTGGCTTTCCGTTTGTGAGATCCGTTCAGGGCTCAGCGGTCCAAAACAGATCAGTTTTGCCCTAATGCATTCTGAATGGAAAAGGATCCGTTCAGAATGCATCAGTTTGGCTCTGATCCGTCTCCATTCCGCTTTGGAGACGGACACCAAAACGCTGCTTGCAGCGTTTTGGTGTCTGTCTAATGAAACTGAGCCAAACGGATCCGTCCCCATTGACTTGCATTGTGTGTCATGACGGATCAGTTTTCACTGACACAATCTGGCACAATAGAAAACGGATCCGTCCCCCATTGACTTTCAATGGAGTTCATGACGGATCCGTCTTGGCAATGTTAAAGATAATACAAACGGATCCGTTCTGAACGGATGCAGACGGTTGTATTATCTGAACGGATCCGTCTGTGCAGATCAATGACAGATCCGCAATAAACGCGAGTGTGAAAGTAGCCTTAGAAGCATGTTTATGTCTGGAAACTACATTCCCATTGACTTGTATTGAGGCACCATACAAGTCCATGGCAGCCGTGAACTGCAACATTGTATCTGTTTAGGCTGTAATTCTCCAGCTTCATCCCTCCCACCAGGAGGTTTCAGATCAGTTACAAACTAGAGCATTCAGAACCCCTAGAGGTCTGCAGAGAGGTATCAGTGATAGGAAAGACTCTGACAGACTGTACACCTAGAGGTGGATACTGAGACAGGGATACTTTGACACAGATCTTGGGTCACCATGTTTTGGCCAGGGTATAAATCTTCTAAGAGAGAGAGGGACAGCTAGCTCAGGCCTTTCTTCAGCACAGAACCTTCTGCTGTCCGGGAGGAGAGTGGAAAAGCCAGCCCAGTGCCTCGTCTGTATAATTTTGCAGTTGAGTTCCTCCAGTAAGAAGCATACTGGTTCACTGCAGACCCTGACTCTCTGGACCTATTTCTCATTGGGGTGCACCATGCTTTACCATCCCCTCTGGAGAGTAGAATCATTTGGTGATTAGTGTTGATCAGGCACCAAAGTGCTCGGGTGCTCTGGCCGAACACATCGGGAAGCTCGGGTGCTCTACCGAGCACCCGAGTATAATGGAAGTCAATGGGAGAACCCGAGCACTAAACCAGGCACCCCCTGCTCTGAAGAGGGGAGGGTGTCTGGTTCATAGTTACATAGTTAATACGGCTGAAAAAAGACAAACGTCCATCAAGTTCAACCAAGGGATAGGTGGGGACGCGAATCCCAGAAGGAAGTGAGACTCAGATTTCTACACGTTTTCATAAGCATTTATATTTTTTACTTTTAAGAATTTGTCTAAACCCTTTTTGAAACTGTCCACCGCTCCTGCTGTGACGACGTCCTGAGGAAGTCTATTCCACAGATTCACTGTTCTTACAGTAAAGAAGCTTTGACGTTTCTGGAGACTGAACTTCTTCTTCTCCAGTCGGAGGCAGCGCCCCCTTGTCTTTTGAGCACATTTTACATGGAACAGCTTTTTGCTGTATTTTTTGTATGACCCATTTATATATTTGTATAGGTTAATCATGTCCCCCTTAGACGTCTCTTCTAAAGACTAAATAAATTCAATTCTTTTAATCTTTCTTCATTACTAAGACCCTCCATGCCTCTTATCAGTTTAGTCGCTCTTCTCTGTACTCTCTTCAGCTCCAGGGCATCCTTTCTATGGACTGGTGCCCAGAACTGAACTGCGTATTCCAGATGAGGCCGCACCAACACTTTGTGAAGTGGTAATATTACATCCCTGCCCCGCGAGTCCTGCCTCGTTTAATGCATGACAATATCCTGGTGGCCTTAGAAGCAGCTGATTGACATTGTATACTATAATTTAATCTACCATCCACAAGGACACCCAAATCCTTCTCTATAAGTGATTCTCCCAGTGTCACATCACCTAGGACATATGAAGCACGGATATTATTACTACCAAGATGCAGAACTTTACATTTGTCCACATTGAACCTCATTTGCCAAGTTGATGCCCAATCACTCAGAGTGTCCCAGTCAGCTTGTAGTTTATGGACATCTTCCATAGACTGCACAGTACTACACAGCTTAGTGTCATCTGCAAAAATAGAAATGGTGCTATTAATCCCGTCCTCGATATTATTAATAAATATAGTAAATAATAAAGGGCCCAGCACTGAACCTTGGGGTCACCACTTATAACCCGGGACCATTCCGAATAGGAATCAATGACCACAACTCTCTGGACACGGTCCTTCAGCCAGTTCTCAATCCAATTACAGACTATACTTTCCAAGCCAATAGACCTTACTTTACCTATTAAGCATCTATGAGGGACAGGATCAAAAGCCTTTGACAAATCCAGAAACACTACATCCACAGCCGCCCCTCTGTCCAGGCTTCTACTTACCTCACTACATCCACAGCCGCCCCTCTGTCCAGGCTCCTACTCACATCACTACATACACATCCGTGCCTCTGTCCAGGGTACTACTCACATCACTACATCCATAGCCACCCCTCTGTCCAGGCTACTACTCACCTCACTACATCCATAGCCACCCCTCTGTCCAGGCTACTACTCACCTCACTACATCCATAGCCACCCCTCTGTCCAGGCTTCTACTTACCTCACTACATCCACAGCCAACCCTATGTCCAGGCTTCTACTTACCTCCCTACATCCACAGCCGCCCCTCTGTCCAGGCTACTACTCACCTCACTACACCCACAGCTACCCCTCTGTCTAGACTACTACTTACCTCACTACATCCACAGCCGCCCCTCTGTCTAGGCTACTACTTACCTCACTACATCCACAGCCGCCCCTCTGTCCAGGCTTCTACTTACCTCACTATATCCACAGACGCCCCTCTGTCTAGGCTACTACTTATCTCACTACATCTACAGCCGCCCCTCTGTCCAGGCTTCTACTCACCTCACTACATCCACAGCCGCCCCTCTGTCCAGCCTTCTACTGACCTCACTACATCCACAGCCGCCCCTCTGTCCAGGCTACTACTCACCTCACTACATCCACAGCCGCCCCTCTGTCCAGGCTTCTACTCACATCACTACATCCACAGCCGCCCCTCTGTCCGGGCTACTACTGACCTCACTACATCCACAGCCGCCCCTCTGTCCAGGCTTCTACTCACATCACTACATCCACAGCCGCCCCTCTGTCCAGCCTTCTACTGACCTCACTACATCCACAGCCGCCCCTCTGTCCAGGCTTCTACTCACATCACTACATCCACAGCCGCCCCTCTGTCCAGCCTTCTACTCACCTCACTACATCCACAGCCGCCCCTCTGTCCAGCCTTCTACTGACCTCACTACATCCACAGCCGCCCCTCTGTCCAGGCTTCTACTCACATCACTACATCCATAGCCGCCCCTCTGTCCAGGCTACTACTCACCTCACTACATCCACAGCCGCCCCTCTGTCCAGGCTTCTACTTACCTCACTACATCCACAGCCAACCCTCTGTCCAGGCTACTACTGACCTCACTACATCCACAGCCGCCCCTCTGTCTAGGCTACTACTTACCTCACTACATCCACAGCCGCCCCTCTGTCCAGGCTACTACTCACCTCCTCATAAAATCAAATCAGGTTAGTCTGACAACTTCTGTCCTTGGTAAACCCATGCTGGTTATCACTTATGATATTATTTACAGTCACATACTCCTGTATATAGTCCCTTAAGATTCCTTCAAACATTTTTCCCACAACAGAAGTTAAACTAACTGGTCTATAATTGCCTGCGGAGGACCTAGATCCTTTTTTGAATATGGGCACCACGTTTGCTTTGCACCAATCACTTGACCCTGTACCAGTACCTAGAGAATCCTTAAAAATTATAAATAGGGGCACAACAATGACTGAACTGAGCTCTTTAAGCACTCTTGGGTGTAATCCTTCTGGACCTGGAGCCTTGTTTACATTTACCTTATTTAACTTATCTTGGACCATATCTACAGTTAGCCAATTGAGTATATCACTGGAAGTACTAACAGCCCCAGCACCACAGATATCAGCTCCTTTCTCTTTTGTTTATACAGAGCTAAAAAACCTATTTAGGAACTCTGCCTTTTCCTTATCTTCAGTGACTACCCCCCCTTTACCATTATTTAGGGGACATACCTGCTCAGACCTAGGTTTTTTAGCATTTATATATTGAAGAAACTTTTTGGGATTTGTTTTGTTTTCTTTTGCTACCTGCTGTTCGTTTTGTATCTTTGCTAATTTTATCTCCTTTTTGCAGAATTTATTAAGCCATTTGTAATCTTTAAACGCTCCAGCTGACCCCTCAGATTTGTATTTTTTAAATGCCCTCTTTTTGTCTTTTATTGACCCTTTTACGGTAGCTGTAAGCCATGAGGGGGGGGTTTAATTTTAGCCGTTTATACTTGTTACCTAAAGGGATACTTTTTTGTGTAATTACTCAATGTGGATTTGAAGCTCTCCCATTTATCCTCAGTATTATTATGTGACAGCAGCTGCTCCCAGTCTATGCCCTGAAATGCTGCCCTCAACCCGGGGAAATTAGCCTTTTTGAAATTCAGTGTCTTTGCTCTGCCTGACAGAGTTTGCTTCTTATAGTTTAGGGGGAATATAATTATATTGTGGTCACTATTACCTAGTGTTTCTCGAACAGTAACATTTCCAACAAGTTCTGCATCATTAGAAATTACCAGATCCAACAGAGCATTGTCCCTAGTGGGGGCTTCTACAGACTGGCCCATAAAGTGGTCCTGCAGCAAGTTGAGGAATCTTCTTCCCTTTGCAGTTGAGGCGGAACCATGACCCCAGTCCAGGCTCGGACTGGCCCACAGGGGTACAGGGGAATCCCCCGGTGGGCCCCTGAGCAAGGTGGGCCCCTAGTCTCCCACCCCCTGCACAAGTGGCACATAACACAGTAGACTTACTGCACTACATACATATATTTAGTGTACAGCACCTCCACCAGACTATGTTCATATAAAAAACTTGTTAGAGTATTTATTATATTTGAATGTATCCATATGGTGGGCCCCCAAAATAAATGTTACTGGTGGGCCCTAGGAACCCCAGTCCGACACTTTCCCAGTCAATGTGTGGGAAGTTAAAATCTCCCATTATGACCACTGTACCCGCCTGTGCAGCCGCTCTATTTGGTTATACAGTTGCATTTCTATCTCCTCTGTGATGTTAGGGGGTCTTTAGATTACACCAAGTATTATTTTTTCAGTGTTTATATCCCTTTGAACTTCCACCCATAAGGTTTCCACATCCTCACCCACAATTGCCTCTTTCACATGTGTCTTCAGATCACTCCTCAGCCACACCAACGACATCTATGTGTTCTTCTATACCACAGCCTCAGGCTCCCTCATTTTGCTAGCTAGACTTCTGGCATTTGTGAAAATACATTTTAAATTACTATTACCTGTAAAGTGATTATCCGGGATTTTTTGGTTATCTTGGTTAATTTTTGTATGTAACAGGTTCTTGTTACCAGCAGTTCTATTTTTTATAAATGTATAGTTATTCCCACTCTTCTCCCTACTTTCCTCACTAACCCCGCCCCCCAACTAAATCCCCACTTTCCCCTCCTATATCCCACTCTCTACCTACACTATCTACCCCCTTATTAGTATGACCCCCCCCCCAAGATCATAGTTTAAAAGCTCCTCCAGCCATCTAACCATTTTTCCCCCCAGGTCAGTTGCACCGTCCCCATTGAGGTGCTGCCCGTCCGTACTGTAGAGCCTGTAACCGACCGCGAAGTCGGCCCAGTTCTCCATGAACCCAAACCCTTCCTTCCTGCACCAGCTTCTGAGCCACTTATTTAACTCCTTAAGCTCCCGTTGTCTCTCTGGTGACGCTGGTGGCACTGGTAGTATTTCTGAAAATACTACCTTGGAGGTCCTGGACTTGAGCTTCTCACCTAGCTCCCTAAAATCATTTTTAAGGACCTTCCATCTCCCACTGACTTTGTCATTGGTGCCAATGTGTACCTTGACCGCCGGGTCTTCCCCAGCCCCACCCAGCAATCTGTCAATCCGATCCGCAATATGCCGAACCCTAGCACCCGGCAGACAACACACTGTTCGGCATTCAGGGTCTCAGCAACAGATGGTCCAGTCTGTCTGCCTAATAATAGAGTCCCCTACCACCAGCATCTGTCTGACCTTTGCTGCACTCCTTTTCCCATCCTTCCTGCAGCAGTCATCCTCCTGGTTGCTAGGAGAAACGACCTGATGCAGTGTTGCTGGCCCTGGGCTTTAATCCCTAATATCAGCCACACAGGCATATTTACTAGGGCGTGCCAGCTCAGGACTAGCCTCCCTGGCACTTTTCCCTCTACCCCTCCCTGGTTCATAGGAAAAGGTCAGAAATTGATGGAAACACCACCGAAATGGTTCAGGAACAGCATGAAGAGGATGTCTGGATGCATCTTGGACTCCCAGGTCGCTGCTGGGAACCATGTTGTCCGAGTTGTACGCCACAATAATACGCATAAAACCGGGGAAAAAAAATCTATTTTAGAGGAAAAATTGTTAGGAAACATTCTTTCCTGTATATTTACTTGTATATAAAGTGCAAGTGCTGCCAAAAATTACAAGCAAGAGGCACGGCTGAAATCTGATTGGCTGTTGTTGCCTTGCCCCTTTTTTTTCCTAATTGTGAACCACCCAGAGAGGGTGGGTCAAGTTATTAAAGCAGAAGATTCCAAGAAAGGCAGCAGGCGCGTGGCAATTACCCACTCCCGAATCGGAGAGGTAGAGACGATAAATAACAATACAGCACTCCTAAGCCACCCTATTATTGGAATAAGTACACTTTCCATTAACGAGGATCTATTGGAGGGCAAGTTTGGTGCCAGCAACCAACTTGCTCCCGGCCTGCACAACGTTCACCCGGTGTGCCATCATGATGAGGATTGTGTTGACCAGACTCTTGGCTACTGAGACTGGACTTGTAGGTGAAGGCATGCTGCCGCATTGTTGACTCTAGATAACTTTTAGGCGATCGCACGTCCCCCTGACGGCGACGATCCATTTGGATGTCTGCCCTATCAATTTTGGAGCAATTTTTCAACAAGGACCTTCTGGTATAGCACCGTTTTGCTTGTCCTCTCCAAAAGAGGAATAAGAGATGAGAAGTTCTCTTTGTAGCGGGGGTCGAGAAGGGTGAACAACCAGTAATCCGTGTAGTCTAAAATGCGTATAACGCATTAGTCATGGGAAAGGCAGCCTAACATGAAGTCAGCTATGTGTGCCAGAGTACCAACAGGCAAGACTTCGCTGTCGTCATCAGAAGGTGAGCTGACCCTGTAAAAGATTTTAGGTGAGGGCCTGCAGGTGACCTGACCCTGTAAAACATTATATGCGAGGGCCTGCAGGTGACCTGACCCTGTAAAACATTATATGCAAGGGCCTGCAGTTGAGCTGACCCTGTAAAACATTATATGCGAGGGCCTGCATGTGAGCTGACCCTGTAAAACATTATATGTGAGGCCTGCAGGTGAGCTGACCCTGTAAAACATTATATGCGAGGGCCTGCAGGTGAGCTGACCCTGTAAAACATTATATGCGAGGGCCTACAGGTGAGCTGACCCTGTAAAACATTATATGCGAGGGCCTGCAGGTGAGCTGACCCTGTAAAACATTATATGCGAGGGCCTGCAGTTGAGCTGACCCTGTAAAACATTATATGTAAGGGGCCTGCAGGTGAGCTGACCCTGTAAAACATTATATGTGAGGGCCTGCAGTTGAGCTGACCCTGTAAAACATTATATGCGAGGGCCTGCAGGTGAGCTGACTCTCTAAAACATTATATGTGAGGGCCTGCAGGTGAGCTGACCCTGTAAAACATTATATGTGATGGCCTGCAGTTGAGCTGACCCTGTAAAACATTATATGCGAGGGCCTGCAGGTGAGCTGACTCTCTAAAACATTATATGCGAGGGCCTACAGGTTAGCTGACCCTCTAAAAGATTGTAGGTGAGGGCCTGCAGTTGAGCTGACCCTGTAAAACATTATACGCGAATGCCTGCTGGTGAGCTGACCCTCTAAAACATTATATGCGAGGGCCTGCAGGTGAGCTGACCCTGTAAAACATTATACGCGAGGGCCTGCAGTTGAGCTGACCCTGTAAAACATATGTGAGGGCCTGCAGGTGCGCTGACCCAGTAAAAAAATACATGCGAGGGCATAATATGTGACGAATAAACATGTTGATATGATGGAAGAGGAGGAGAAGGATGAGAAAAGGAAGATTTAACCATATACCTTTTTTGTGGTGAAAGGGGTGTATGGGAAGACAGTGTATTCAGTACATTAAACAACACATGTAAAGTGCCTTTGTTCATCCGCTTTCCTCTGGTGGAGTCAAGAAGTCTGGGGCAATCCAGGTCTTGTTCATTTTTATAAGAGTCAACCCGTCAGCATTTTTAGTTGACAGGCGGATACGCTTATCTGTTATAATGCCACCAGCAGCACTAAATACCCACTCAGACAAAACACTGGCGGCAGGGCAGGCCAGCACCTCCAAGGCGTAGAGCGCCAGTTCGTGCCACGTGTTCAGCTTGGACACCCAGTAGTTGTAAGGCACTTAAGGATCATTGAGGACGCAGACACGGTCTGCTACGTACTCCTTCACCATCTTCCAAAACTTTTCCCTCCTTGTGACACTAGGCTGCGCATCAGGGTGAGGTTTCTGGCGGGGTGTCATAAAACTGCCCCAGGCCTTGGAGAGTGTTGCCCTGCCTCTGTAGGAACTGCTGTGTGTTCCCCTTGTCTCCCCTCCTTGGTTGGCCAAGGAAGTACGGACTCTGCCGCCAGCGTTGTCAGATGGAAATTTTTGGAGCAATTTTTCAACAAGGATCTTCTGGTATTGCACCATTTTGCTCGTCCTCTCCACCGCAAGGAATGAGAGATGAGAAGTTCTCTTTGTAGCGGGGGTCGAGAAGGGTGAACACCCAGTAATCCATGTTGTCTAAAATGCGTATAACGCGCGGATCGCGGGAAAGGCAGCCTAACATGAAGTCAGCCATTTGTGCCAGAGTACCAACAGGCAAGACTTTGTTGTCGTCATCAGGAGGATCATTCTCAATCTCCTCATCCTCTTCCTCCTCTTCTGCACACCCACGCTGAACAGATGGAATTAATCTTCCATGGGTACTATCCTCTGTAGCGGAGGCAACCGTCTCCTGCTCCTCCTCCTCTTCATCGTCCAATTCAGGCTGAGAAGACGAACTGAGCGTGGTCTGGCTATCACCCTGTGTAATGTCTTCCCCCATTTCCACATGCAAAGCGTCATCCTTAATTGTGAATTTGGAGTAAGGGCCTGATGATCTGACCATCTAAAACATTAGGGGCGAGGGCCTGCTGCCGCATTTGTGACTCTAGATAACCTCTGGGCTATTGCACGGCCCCGTGACAGCGACGATCCATTCGGATGTCTGCCCTATCAACTTGCGATGTTCTTTTCTGCGCCTACCATGGTGATCACGGGTAACGGGCAATCAGGGTTCGATGCCGGAGAGGGAGCCTGAGAAAGGGATTCCACATCCAAGGGAGGTCAATGGCTGAAATCTGATTGGCTGTTGTTGCCTTGCCCCTTTTTTTTCCTAATTGTGAACCACCCAGAGAGGGTGGGTCAAGTTATTAAAGCAGAAGATTCCAAGAAAGGCAGCAGGCGCGCGGCAATTACCCACTCCCGAGTCGGGGAGGTAGAGACGATAAATAACAATACAGCACTCCTAAGCCACCCTATTATTGGAATAAGTACACTTTCCATTAACGAGGATCTATTGGAGGGCAAGTTTGGTGCCAGCAGCCAACTTGCTCCCGGCCTGCACAACGTTCACCCGGTGTGCCATCATGATGAGGATTGTGTTGACCAGACTCTTGGCTACTGAGACTGGACTTGTAGGTGAGGGCCTGCTGCCGCTTTGTTGACTCTAGATAACTTTTAGGCGATCGCATGTCCCTGTGACGGCGACGATCCATTTGGATGTCTGCCCTATCAATTTTGGAGCAATTTTTCAACAAGGACCTTCTGGTATAGCACCGTTTTGCTTGTCCTCTCCAAAAGAGGAATAAGAGATGAGAAGTTCTCTTTGTAGCGTGGGTCGAGAAGGGTGAACAACCAGTAATCCGTGTTGTCTACAATGCGTATAACGCATTAGTCATGGGAAAGGCAGCCTAACATGAAGTCAGCTATGTGTGCAAGAGTACCAACAGGCAAGACTTCGCTGTCGTCATCAGAAGGTGAGCTGACCCTGTAAAACATTATATGCGAGGGCCTGCAGTTGAGCTGACCCTGTAAAACATTATATGCGAGGGCCTGCAGTTGAGCTGACCCTGTAAAACATTATATGCGAGGGCCTGCAGTTGAGCTGACCCTGTAAAACATTATATGCGAGGGCCTACAGGTGAGCTGACCCTGTAAAACATTATATGCGAGGGCCTGCAGGTGAGCTGACCCTGTAAAACATTATATGCGAGGGCCTGCAGGTGAGCTGACCCTGTCAAACATTATATGCGAGGGACTACAGGTGAGCTGACCCTGTAAAACATTATATGCGAGGGCCTGCAGGTGAGCTGACCCTGTAAAACATTATATGCGAGGGCCTGCAGTTGAGCTGACCCTGTAAAACATTATATGTGAGGGCCTGCAGGTGAGCTGACCCTGTAAAACATTATATGTGAGGGCCTGCAGTTGAGCTGACCCTGTAAAACATTATATGCGAGGGCCTGCAGGTGAGCTGACTATCTAAAACATTATATGTGAGGGCCTGCAGGTGAGCTGACCTCCTTGTGACACATTACATGCGAGGGCATAATATGTGACGAATAAACATGTTGATATGATGGAAGAGGAGGAGAAGGATGAGAAAAGGAAGATTTAACCATATACCTTTTTTGTGGTGAAAGGGGTGTATGGGAAGACAGTGTATTCAGTACATTAAACAACACATGTAAAGTGCCTTTGTTCATCCGCTTTCCTCTGGTGGAGTCAAGAAGTCAGGGGAAATCCAGGTCTTGTTCATTTTTATAAGAGTCAACCCGTCAGCATTTTTAGTTGACAGGCGGATACGCTTATCTGTTATAATGCCACCAGCAGCACTAAATACCCGCTCAGACAAAACACTGGCGGCAGGGCAGACCAGCACCTCCAAGGCGTAGAGCGCCAGTTCGTGCCACGTGTTCAGCTTGGACACCCAGTAGTTGTAAGGCACTTAAGGATCACTGAGGACGCAGACACGGTCTGCTACGTACTCCTTCACCATCTTCCAAAACTTTTCCCTCCTTGTGACACTAGGCTGCGCATCAGGGTGAGGTTTCTGGCGGGGTGTCATAAAACTGCCCCAGGCCTTGGAGAGTGTTGCCCTGCCTCTGTAGGAACTGCTGTGTGTTCCCCTTGTCTCCCCTCCTCGGTTGGCCAAGGAATTACGGAAATTTTTGGAGCAATTTTTCAACAAGGACCTTCTGGTATTGCACCATTTTGCTCGTCCTCTCCACCGCAAGGAATGAGAGATGAGAAGTTCTCTTTGTAGCGGGGGTCGAGAAGGGTGAACACCCAGTAATCCATGTTGTCTAAAATGCATATAACGCGCGGATCGCGGGAAAGGCAGCCTAACATGAAGTCAGCCATTTGTGCCAGAGTACCAACAGGCAAGACTTTGTTGTCGTCATCAGGAGGATCACTCTCAATCTCCTCATCCTCTTCCTCCTTTTCTGCACACCCACGATGAACAGATGGAATTAATCTTCCATGGGTACTATCCTCTGTAGCGGAGGCAACCGTCTCCTGCTCCTCCTCCTCTTCATCGTCCAATTCACGCTGAGAAGACGAACTGAGCGTGGTCTGGCTATCACCCTGTGTAATGTCTTCCCCCATTTCCACATGCAAAGCGTCGTCCTTAATTGTGAGCAGCGAGCGTTTAATTAGATACAGAAGTGGGATGGTTACGCTGATAATAAATAGCATTAACGCCGCTCACCATCTGTGTTGATTCCTCAAAGTTTCTTGAAACCTCACAGAGGTCAGACATACATGCCCACTCCTCGCTTGTGAAGAGCGGAAGCTGATTGGAAAGGCGACGACCATGTTGCAGCTGGTATTCCACTACTGCCCTCTTCTGCTCACAAAGCCTGGCCAACATGTGGATCGTGGAGTTCCAGCGCATGCTCAAGTCGCACAACAGCCGGTGAGCTGGCAATTTCCAGCACTTCTGCAGCGTTCACAGACCGGCTGAAGATGTCGATGACTTATGACTCATTCTGGTCTCTTATCCCCTGCAATAGCTCTGCGGCGGTGTGCTGTTTGTCCCCTAAGCAGATCAGCTTCAGCACGGCCTGTTGACGCTTCTCCACTGCAGTGCTACACTGCTTCCAGCTACAAGCTGATAGCTGACTGGTGCTGCACACGGATAATTCAGAGGTGGAAGTGGTGGAGGAGAAGTGGGGGTTGGAGCCACTAACATAGGTGCTGGCGGAAACACTGATGGAATTAGGGCCTGCAATCCTCTGCGTCGGTAGCACCTGTGCCATCCCAGGGTACGACTCGCTCCCGGCCTCCACAATGTTCACCTAGTGTGCAGTCATGGAAATGTAGCGTGCCTGGCCACAAGCACTTGTCCATGTGTCCATGGTTAAGTGGACCTTCCCAGTAACTGCGTTGGTCAGGGCACGTGTGACGTTTCGGGACACATGTTGGTGTAAGTCGGGCATGGCACACCTCGAACAATAGTGGACGGCTGGGGACAGAGTACCACGGGATGGCCGCCGACATCAGGCTGCGGAAGGCCTCAGTGTCCACAAGCCTAAATGGCAACATTTACAGGGCCAGCTATTTTAAAAGGTGCGTATTTAGTGCTATGGCCTGTGGGTGGGTTCTGGGTATTTGTGCTTGCGTTTAAATGCCTGGGGTAAGGACATTTGGACACTGTGCTGGGACACAGAAGTGGATGTGGTCACTGATGGTGCTTGCGAAGGTCCAGGTGCAGGGCAGGAGGCATCCTCACCTGCGCCTTCGACAGGAGATTGGCCAGCATGTACCATAGGGGAAGAGGAAGCAGTGGTGTGACCCGCAGACACTGATTGTGGACCCAGGAGTTCGTCCCACTTATCATGGTGCTTGGATGCCATGTGGCGGATCATGCTGGTGGTGGTGAGGTTGCTAGTGTTCACACCCTGGCTCATTTTGGTGTGGCACAGGTTGCAAACTACTATTCTTTTGTCGTCCTCACTTTCCTCAAAAAAACTCCATACTGCGGAACACCTACCCCTTGGCAAGGGAGATTTACGCAAGGGGGTGCGCCGTGGAACAGTTGCGGGCCTGTTTGGTGTGGCCCACCTTCTCCCTTTTGCCACCCCACTGCCTCTTCCAGTCTGTTGCGGTGCTGCAGATCCCTCCCCCTCTGTACTGCTGTCCTCGCTCTGCTTTCCACTTTCCCAGGTTGGGTCAGTGACCTCATCGTCCACCACCTCCTCTTTCACTTCCTCACTCTGATCATCCTCTTGATTTGTTGACCTAACCACAACCTCAGTGATTGACAACTGTGTCTCATCCTCTTCATCAACCTCTTGAGACAGTAATTGCGGTTGACTCATTGGCAACTATGTCTCATCATCATCCACCTAATTAAACACTAATTGCCATTCCCCACCGTCATGTTCTTGTGACTGTGGATGCTCAAGAGGTTGGGAATCAGGACAAAAGATCTCATGTACCTCTTCAAGCGTTCTTGGCGAGAGGACCAAATCAAGTAATGGCAATGAAAAGAGCTCCTCGGAATTTCTGAGTATGGGATCACTTGATTGGCCAGACTCTCCATGGTGGGAGGAAGGAGGATCAGGGAGAGGATTCTGTTGACCAGACTCTTGGCTACGGAGACTAGATTTGGTGGAAGACAGGGTGGTGCTTAACCGACTGGAAGCATTATCTGCTGCAATCCAACCAACCACTGGTCGCACTGGTCTGACTTCGAGCGCGTTGTCCTGCACCGCCCTGAAAACTGGGAGATGAAGCTAGGTATCGTGGATGATTGTTTTTCTTGTGCTCTGGCAGCAGGCACAGTTTCAACGCGCCCAGGGCCACTGCCTCTGCGTGCATGGCGGCCACTTCCCCATCCCTTACTGCTCGCCTTGCGCATTTTAAATGTTATATGCACGCTTGACACACAAGATGTGGCACGGATGTCACAGTTAACAGCAAGCACAGTATATGGAAAAAGTATGTAAAAGTATGGATAAAGGAAAATAGATTTCACTTATATTTTTCCTATCTCTGGCCCTGACACACAGAAGGTATTGGACAGATGTCTGTAGTCACTGCAGACACCCTCTATATAAAAAGTATTGAAAATGATTGAAAAAATATATTAATTTTCAGTTATCTTTCTACAATTTCTGTCCCTGACACACAGAAGGTATTGGACAGATGTCTCTAGTCACTGCATAGAGATAAAAGACAATGCAACAGCACTCTGCAAACCAGATAAAGTACAATAATGCTATAGTCACAAAAAACATTCAAGTGCTAATGCTATGCTTATTTATAAAGTGAGATGCTTGGCAAATGAAGGCACACAGAAGGTATTGGACAGATGTCTCTAGTCACTGCAGACACCCTCTATATAAAAAGTATTGAAAATGCTGGAAAAAAAAAAATTGTACTGTAGCTATAAAATACTGCCAGCCTGCCACCCCACACAATAGTCCTTAAAAGGACTTTTGGGTCTTTGAAACGTTTTTCTACTGAATTGATTGCGATCAGACTCCCTACACTCTCTGTCCCTTCCTATCCTCAGCTCGCCCTGACTACAAATGAGCCGAACATACAGTCAGGTCCATAAATATCGGGACATCGACACAATTCTAAAATTTTTGGCTCTATACACCACCATAACGGATTTGAAATGAAACAAACAAGATGTGCTTTACCTGCAGACTGTCAGCTTTAATTTGAGGGCATTTACATCCAAATCAGGTGAACGGTGCAGGAATTACAGCAGTTTGCATATGTGCCTCCCACTTGTTAAGGGACCAAAAGTAATGGGACATAATAATAATCATAAATCAAACTTTCACTTTTTAATACTTGGTTGCAAATCCTTTGCAATTTCTGCCTGAAGTCTGGAACTATTAGACATCACCAGACGCCGGGTTTCATCACTGGTGATGCTCTGCCAGGCCTCTACTGCAACTGTCTATAGTTCCTGCTTGTTCTTGGAGCATTTTCCCTTCAGTTTTGTCTTCAGCAAGTGAAATGCATTCTCAATCGGATTCAGGTCAGGTGATTGACTTGGCCATTGCATAACATTCCACTTCTTTCACTTAAAAAACTCTTTGGTTGCTTTTGCAGTATGCTTTGGGTCATTGTCCATCTGCACTGTGAAGCGCCGTCCAATGAGTTCTGAAGCATTTTGGCTGAATATGAGCAGATAATATTGCCCAAAACACTTCAGAATTCATCCTGCTGCTTTTGTCAGCAGTCACATCATCAATAAATACAAGAGATGAAAGGAGACAGCGGCACTCACCAATTCCAAGATAAAACGTCCAGTTTATTATGCTTCCATAAAATAGGGTACAGGCAGGTCTGTGCACATAGATCAAATGAAGGTACAGCCGTTTCACGCTAGATGCGCTTCATCATGCCATCATGAAAGGCATGATGAAGCGCATCTAGCGTGAAACGGCTGTACCTTCATTTGATCTATGTGCACAGACCTGCCTGTACTTGTACTTGTACTTCATGTCACTGCTAAAATTGGGTCAAAAAAGTAAATTTTTTTGCATAAAAAAATACAATTTTAACCAAAAATTTTGAAAAATTAGCAAATTTCAAAGTTTCAGTTTCTCTACTTCTGTAATACATAGCAATACCCCCAAAAATTGTGATGACTTTACATATGTCTACTTCATGTTTGCAGCATTTTGGGAATGATATTTTATTTTTTGGGGATGTTACAAGGCTTAGAAGTTTAGAAGCAAATTTTGAAATTTTCAGAAATCTTCAAAATTCCACTTTTTATGGACCAGTTCAGGTTTGAAGTCATATTGTGAGGCTTAGATAATAGAAACCTCCCATTCTAGAAACTAGACCCCTCAAGGTATTCAAAACTGTTTTTTCAAACTTTATTAACCCTTTAGGTCTTCCACAAGAGTTAATGGCAGATGGAGAAACAATTTTGAAATTTCTATTTTTTGGAAAATTTTCCAATATAATCAATTTTTTCCAGGAGTAAAACAAGGGTTAACTGCCAAACAACACTCAAAATGGGTTGCCCTAATTCTGTAGTTTGCAAAAACACCCCATATGTGGTTGTAAACTACTGTTTGGCCGAACGGTAGCACATAGAAGGAGGGGAACACCATATGGGTTTTGGAAGGCAGATTTGGCAGGACTGGTTTTGTTTATACCATGTCCCATTTGAAGCCCCCTGTTGCACCCCCAGAATAGAAATTTCAAAAAAGTGACTCCATCTAAGAAAGTACACCCCTCAAGGTATTCAAAACTGGGTTTACAAACTTTGTTAACCCTTTAGGTGTTCCACAAGAGTTAATGGCAGATGGAGAAACAATTTAGAAATTTCTATTTTTTGGAAAATTTTCCAATATAATCAATTTTTTCCAGGAGTAAAACAAGGGTTAACTGCCAAACAACACTCAAAATGGGTTGCCCTGATTCTGTAGTTTGCAAAAACACCCCATATGTGGTCGTAAACTACTGTTTGGCCGAACGGTAGCACATAGAAGGAGGGGAACACCATATGGGTTTTGGAAGGCAGATTTGGCAGGACTGGTTTTGTTTATACCATGTCCCATTTGAAGCCCCCTGTTGCACCCCTAGAATAGAAATTTCAAAAAAGTGACTCCATCTAAGAAAGTACACCCCTCAAGGTATTCAAAACTGGGTTTACAAACTTTGTTAACCCTTTAGGTGTTCCACAAGAGTTAATGGCAGATGGAGAAACAATTTTGAAATTTCAATTTTTTGGAAAATTTTCCAATATAATCAATTTTTTCCAGGAGTAAAACAAGGGTTAACTGCCAAACAACACTCAAAATGGGTTGCCCTGATTCTGTAGTTTGCAAAAACACCCCATATGTGGTCGTAAACTACTGTTTGGCCGAACGGTAGCACATAGAAGGAGGGGAACACCATATGGGTTTTGGAAGGCAGATTTGGCAGGACTGGTTTTGTTTATACCATGTCCCATTTGAAGCCCCCTGTTGCACCCCCAGAATAGAAATTTCAAAAAAGTGACTCCATCTAAGAAAGTACACCCCTCAAGGTATTCAAAACTGGGTTTACAAACTTTGTTAACCCTTTAGGTGTTCCACAAGAGTTAATGGCAGATGGAGAAACAATTTAGAAATTTCTATTTTTTGGAAAATTTTCCAATATAATCAATTTTTTCCAGGAGTAAAACAAGGGTTAACTGCCAAACACTCAAAATGGGTTGCCCTGATTCTGTAGTTTGCAAAAACACCCCATATGTGGTCGTAAACTACTGTTTGGCCGAACGGTAGCACATAGGAGGGGAACACCATATGGGTTTTGGAAGGCAGATTTGGCAGGACTGGTTTTGTTTATACCATGTCCCATTTGAAGCCCCCTGTTGCAACCCCAGAATAGAAATTTCAAAAAAGTGACTCCATCTAAGAAAGTACACCCCTCAAGGTATTCAAAACTGGGTTTACAAACTTTGTTAACCCTTTAGGTGTTCCACAAGAGTTAATGGCAGATGGAGAAACAATTTTGAAATTTCTATTTTTTGGAAAATTTTCCAATATAATCAATTTTTTCCAGGAGTAAAACAAGGGTTAACTGCCAAACAACACTCAAAATGGGTTGCCCTGATTCTGTAGTTTGCAAAAACACCCCATATGTGGTCGTAAACTACTATTTGGCTAAACGGCATGACATAGAAGAAGGGGAACACCATATGGTTTTTGGAAGACAGATTTTGCTGGACTGGTTTATTTACACCATGTACCCTTTCGAGCCCCCTGATGCACCCCTAGAGTAGAAACTCCATAAAAGTGACCCCATCTAGGAAACTACGGGATAAGGTGGTTGTTGTTTTGGGACTATTTTTGGGGTAAATTTGATTTTTGGTTGCTCTATATTACTCTTTTTTTGAGGCAATGTAACAAAAAAATTAAATTCTAAAATTGTTTCTACATTCACTATTTGGTTTTGTGGAACACCTAAAGGGTTAACATAGTTTGTAAAGTAACTTTTGAATACCTTGAGGGGTGTAGTTTCTTAGATGGGGTCACTTTTTTGGAGTTTCTAGTCTAGGCTACATCAGGGGGGGCTTCTAATGGGACATGGTGTCAAAAATAAAACTGTCCATCAAAATCTGCCTTCCAGAAACCATATGGAGTTCCCTTCGTTCTATGCCCTGCCGTGTGGCTATATAACCATTTACGACCACATATGGGGTGTTTCTGCAAACTACAGAATTGGGGCAATAAATATTTAGTTTTGTTTGGCTGTTAACCCTTGCTTTATTACCGGCAAAATGGATTCAAATTGAAATTTTGCCCAAAAATGGGTGTTTTGGCACAGTTTTTATTTTATATTTTTAACACCGTTCATCCGAGGCGTTTGGTCAAAAGTTATTTTTATAGCGACGACTTTTACGCACGCGACGATGCCCAATATGTATGGCTCTCAGTCTTTGGAGACACTAAGCAGGCATCCTAAAACTGCGGCCCTCCAGATGTTGTAAAACTACAATTCCCACCATGCCCTGCTGATGGCTGTAGGTTGTCTGGGCATGCTGGGAGTTATAGTTTTACAACATCTGGAGGGCCGCAGTTTGAGGATGCCTGCACTAAAACTAATATTTTTTGGGGAAAGAAAAATTGTTTCCGTGTCTCCAAAGTCTGAGAGCCATAGTGTTTTATGTTCACTAGTGGACTGTTGGGGATTATAAAAATTTAGTACTCCATGGAAGTGTGATACTCCCTGAAGCAATCGATAACGCAGAGGCCCGGATGATCGGGGCACGTGTCACATTGAGTAGTGGTGTCCTTCCGTATCCCCCTCTTGTGACACACTGCACTTTTTTTGGGTTCGTCCCTTTTTTCCAGTATGGGGGACCACACCTGGAAAGTGTTGGCCAGGGACGATCCGGGCGCCTCCAATTCCCGAGGTACTCCGGCCTGCTCTTTCCCGGTCCGAAAAGATCAGGTCCTTGAGGACTGCCTCATAGAACTGGAGGAATGTCCCTGTGCTGCCAGCGCTTCGGGATAGTACAAAAGAGTTGTACATGGCAACCTGTACCAAGTAGACAGCAACTTTTTTGTACCATGCCCGGGTTTTGCGCATGGCGTTATATGGCGTGAGGACTTAATCAGAGAGATCAACTCCTCCCATATACCGATTGTAGTCGACGATACAATCGGGCTTGAGGACCGTTGCCGCGGTACCTCGCACAGGGACTGGGGTGGTGCTGTTACCGTGGATTGTGGACAGCATAAGGACATCCCTCTTGTCCTTATACCTGACCAGCAACAGGTTTCCACTGGTAAGTGCACGGGTCTCACCCCTGGGGATAGGTACCTGGAGGGGGTAGGCAGGGAGGCCGCGTTGATTTTTCCGCACGGTCCCACAAGCGAACGTGGATCTGGCGGCAAGGGACCTGAACAAGGGAATGCTGGTATAAAAGTTATCCACGTACAAGTGGTAACCATTATCCAGCAGTGGGTACATAAGGTCCCACACGAGTTTCCCGCTAACACCCAGAGTGGGGGGACATTCTGGGGGTTCAATACGGGAATCTCGCCCCTCGTACACACGAAATTTGTAAGTGTACCCTGAGGCACTCTCACAAATTTTGTATATCTTCACGCCATACCTCGCCCGCTTTGTGGGAATATATTGGCGGAAACTGAGTCTCCCCTTGAACGCAACGAGAGACTCATCAACCGCGACCTCTCTTCCAGGTACGTAGGCCTGCTGAAATGTGGCCCCAAAGTGATCGATGACCGGCCGTATCTTATACAGCCGGTCATAGGCAGGATCACTTCGGGGGGGACATTCTGCATTATCGGAATAATGCAGACATTTCCGGATGGCCTCAAACCGGTGACGTATCATGACCATACTGTACAGTGGGGTCTGGTATAGGACGTCCCCACTCCAGTATTGCCTGACACTGGGTTTTTGGACTAGACCCATATGCAGCACGAGGCCCCAAAATGTCCTCATTTCGGCTGCACTGACCGGCGTCCAGCCACCGGGTCTAGCCAAAACTGAGCCTGGGTTTTGAGCGACGAACTGTTGGGCGTACAGATTCGTCTGCTCCACCATCAAATTCACCAGTGGGTTACTGAAAAAAAAACTAAAATAGTCTATTTCAGTAAACCCCACTGTGGGAATCTGGATTCCAGGATTGCCAGCAAAATCCGGAATCTCAGGCTCAAAGTCCACTGGGGGACACCAGCTAAGTTCATCGGCAGGGGGCTCCGGTGGACTTATTTGGTGGGCCGGGAAACCAGTACGAACCCCAGGGCGGCTCGTACTAGGGTGGGCCACAGGATCCCTAGCATGTGGGGCCCCTGGCTCCGCCTGGCGGCGTCTCCGCCGCCTTGGTGGCTCATCGTCATCAGATGATGATGAGGAGGATGCGGATGATAAAAGGAATGTGGGGTCATCCTCATCCTCACTGGGGCTCTCAGAGTCGGAGGCAATCTGGGCGTATGCCTCCTCGGCCGAGAACATCCGGCGGGCCATGGGTGTGTGTGCGTGTAGGTGTGCGTGTGTGGCAAACTTTATTATATGTGCGTGTGTGTGTGGGCAACGGGTGTTCGCGTACTAAAAAGTCCAGGCAAAAAAATGGGCAAGTGTTAGGGAAAAAAAAAGTTAAAACTTGCTGATCAGCGGTACAACGCTGATCAGCGGTCGGTGGGGTGGTGGGGCGGGCGATGCGCTAATAGTGGACGGACGCTAAAAAGTGCCGGCCAGTCAGCGCGCGCAGAAAAAAAAAAGTGGTGGTGAGGGGGGGGGGGGGGGGGGGGGGGTGGGGGGGGGGGGGGGGGGGGGGGGGGGGGGGGGGTCTGGGTTAGGGTTAGATGGATAGATGGAAGTTTGGAATAAAAGTACTTTTTCTTTTTTTTTTTCCTAACTTACTTTTCCCTTCTTTCCCTGCCTAACGGTACCTTTCCCTCACTGACCCTAACCTACCTGGGTGGCGATGGGTGCAGGAGGGTGATGGATAACGATTAGGGGGACACAGGAGCTGGTGCTAGACGATGCTGCACGGTCAGGGTGCTGGACAGGAAGAGGAGGGGAGAGAGGAGCGCAGGAAGTTTGAATCTCGCGCCTCTCTCCCCTGCACCAATCAGCACCCTGGACAGCGGCATTCAGCACCAGAGCCAGCACCGCCTCTTCAAATCCTCGGACTGCGATAGGTGGTGTATAATTACGCCACTGATCGCAGTGTTTTTCCGGTTCATCGGGTCACAGGACCCCCGAATGGACCGGAAACGCAGAAAACCGCAGGTCTGAATTGACCTGCGGTTTTCTGCTATCGCCGATACGGGGGGGTCAAATGACCCCCCCCCTGCATTGTTACGGGATGCCGGCTGAATGATTTCAGCCGAAATCCCGTTCCGATTAACCCCTGCGGCGCCGGAATTCCGATTTTAAGTCAGGACGTACCGGTACGTCCTGGGTCCTTAAGGACTCGGGAAATAGGGTGTACCGGTACGTCCTAGGTCCTTAAGGGGTTAATCATGTCCCCCTTAGACGTCTCTTCTCAAGACTAAATAAATTCTATTCTGTTAATCTTTCTTCATAACTAAGACCCTCCAGGCCCCTTATCAGTTTAGTCGCTCTCCTCTGTACTTTCTCCAGCTCCAGGGCGTCCTTTCTATGGACTGGTGCCCAGAACTGAACTACATATTCCAGATGAGGCTGCACCAACGCTTTGTAAAGTGGTAATATTACATCCCTGCCCCGCGAGTCCATGCCTCCTTTAATGCATGACAATATCCTGGTGGCCTTAGAAGAAGCTGATTGACATTGTATGCTGTTATTCGAACTACCATCCACAAGGACACCCAAATCCTTCTCTATAAGTCACTCTCCCAGTGTTACATCACCTAGGACATATTAAGCACGGAGATTATTACTACCAAGATGCAGAACTTTACATTTATCCACATTGAACCTCATTTGCCCAATTGATGCCCAATCACTCAGAGTGTTCGTCAGCTTGTAGTTTGTGGATATCTTCCATAGACTGCACAGTACTACACAGCTCGGTGTCATCTGCAAAAATAGAAATGGTACTACTAATCCCGTCCTTGATATCATTAATAAATAAATGAAATGGAGGACCCAGCACTGAACCTTGGGGTCACCACTTATAACCCAGGACCATTCTGAATAGGAATCATTGACCACAACTCTCTGGACACGGTCCTTCAGCCAGTTTTCAATCCAATTACAAACTACACTTTCCAAGCATATAGACCTTACTTAACCTATTAAACGTCTATGAGGGACAGTATCAAAATCCTATGCAAAATCCAGAAACACTACATCCACAGCCGCCCCTCTGTCCAGGCTTCTACTCACCTTACTACATCCACAGCCGCCCCTCTGTCCAGGCTTCTACTCACCTGAATACATCCACAGCCGCCCCTCTGTCCAGGCTTCTACTCACCTCACTACATCCACAGCCGCCCCTCTGTCCAGGCTTCTACTCATATCACTACATCCACAGCCGCCCCTCTGTCCAGGCTTCTACTCACCTCACTACATCCACAGTCGCCCCTCTGTCCAGGCTTCTACTGAACTCATTACATCCACAGCTGCCCCTCTGTCCAGGCTACTACTGACCTCACTACATCCACAGCCGCCCCTCTGTTCAGGCTTCTATTTACCTCACTACATCCACAGCCGCCCCTCTGTCCAGGATGCTACTCACCTCATTACTTCCACAGCCGTTCCTCTGTCCAGGCTTCTATTTACCTCACTACATCCACAGCCGCCCCTCTGTCCAGGCTACTACTTACCTCATTACATCCACAGCCGTTCCTCTGTCCAGGCTTCTATTTACCTCACTACATCCACAGCCGCCCCTCTGTCCAGGCTACTACTTACCTCATTACATCCACAGCCGTTCCTCTGTCCAGGCTTCTACTGAACTCATTACATCCACAGCAGCCCTTCTGTCCAGGCTACTACTCACCTCATTACATCCACAGCCACCCTTCTGTCCAGGCTACTACTTACCTCATTACATCCACAGCCGTTCCTCTGTCCAGGCTTCTGCTTACCTCACTACATCCACAGCTGCCCCTCTGTCCATGCTTCTGCTTACATCACTACATCCACAGCCGCCCCTCTGTCCAGGCTACTACTTACCTCACTACATCCACAGCCGCCCCTCTGTCCAGGCTACTGCTCACCTCATTACATCCACAGCCGCCCCTCTGTCCAGGCTTCTACTGAACTCATTACATCCACAGCAGCCCCTCTGTCCAGGCTTCTACTTACCTCACTACATCCACAGCCGCCTCTCTGTCCAGGCTACTACTCACCTCATTACATCCACAGCCGCCCCTCTTTCCAGGCTACTACTCACCTCATTACATCCACAGCCGCCCCTCTGTCCATGCTTCTACTTACCTCACTACAACCACAGCCGCCCCTCTGTCTAGGCTTCTGATTACCTCACTACATCCACAGCCGCCCCTCTGTCCATGCTTCTGCTTACCTCACTACATCCACAGCCGCCCCTCTGTCCATGCTTCTGCTTACATCACTACATCTACAGCCGCCCCTCTGTCCAGGCTACTACTTACCTCACTACATCCACAGCCGCCCCTCTGTCCAGGCTACTACTCACCTCATTACATCCACAGCCGCCCCTCTGTTCATGCTTCTACTTACCTCACTACAACCACAGCCGCCACTCTGTCCATGCTTCTTCTCACCTCATTACATCCAAGCCGCCGCTCTGTCCAGGTTTCTGCTTACCTCACTATATCCACAGCCGCCCCTCTGTCCAGGCTTCTACTTACCTCACTACATCCACAGGCGCCCCTCTGTCCAGGCTTCTACTTACCTCACTACGTCCACAGGCGCCCCTCTGTCCAGGCTTCTGCTTACCTCACTACATCCACAGCCGCCCCTCTGTTCAGGCTACTACTCACCTCATTACATCCACAGCCGCCCCTCTGTCCAGGCTACTACTCACCTCATTACATCCACAGCCGCCCCTCTGTCCAGGCATCTACTCACCTCATTACATCCACAGCCGCCCCTCTGTCCATGCTTCTACTGAACTCATTACATCCACAGCAGCCCCTCTGTCCAGGCTTCTACTTACCTCACTACATCCACAGCCGCCCCTCTGTCCAGGCTACTACTCACCTCATTACATCCACAGCAGCCCCTCTTTCCAGGCTACTACTCACCTCATTACATCCACAGCCGCCCCTCTGTCCATGCTTCTACTTACCTCACTACAACCACAGCCGCCACTCTGTCCATGCTTCTTCTCAACTCATTACATCCAAGCCGCCCCTCTGTTCAGGCTACTACTCACCTCATTACATCCACAGCCGCCCCTCTGTCCAGGCTACTACTCACCTCATTACATCCACAGCCGCCCCTCTGTCCAGGCTTCTACTCACCTCATTACATCCACAGCCACCCCTCTGTCCATGCTTCTACTTACCTCACTACGTCCACAGGCGCCGCTCTGTCCAGGCTTCTGCTTACCTCACTACAACCACAGCCGCCACTCTGTCCATGCTTCTTCTCACCTCATTACATCCAAGCCGCCGCTCTGTCCAGATTTCTGCTTACCTCACTATATCCACAGCCGCCCCTCTGTCCAGGCTTCTACTTACCTCACTACATCCACAGGCGCCCCTCTGTCCAGGCTTCTACTTATCTCACTACGTCCACAGGCGCCCCTCTGTCCAGGCTTCTGCTTACCTCACTACATCCACAGCCGCCCCTCTGTCCAGGCTACTACTCACCTCATTACATCCACAGCCGCCCCTCTGTCCAGGCTTCTACTCACCTCATTACATCCACAGTCGCCCCTCTGTCCAGGCTTCTACTCGCTTCATTACATCCACAGCCGCCCCTCTGTCCATGCTTCTACTTACCTCACTACAACCACAGCCGCCACTCTGTCCATGCTTCTTCTCACCTCATTACATCCAAGCTGCCGCTCTGTCCAGGTTTCTGCTTACCTCACTATATCCATAGCCGCCCCTCTGTCCAGGCTTCTACTTACCTCACTACATCCACAGGCGCCCCTCTGTCCAGGCTTCTACTTACCTCACTACATCCACAGGCGCCCCTCTGTCCATGTTTCTACTTACCTCACTACATCCACAGCCGCCCCCCTCTCTCCAGGTTTCTGCTTACCTCACTATATCCACAGCCGCCCCTCTGTCCAGGCTTCTACTTACCTCACTACATCCACAGGCGCCCCTCTGTCCAGGCTTCTACTTACCTCACTACATCCACAGGCGCCCCTCTGTCCAGGCTTCAACTTACGTCACTACATCCACAGCTGCCCCTCTGTCCACACTACTACTTACCTCACTACATTCACAGTCGCCCCTCTGTCCAGGCTTCTACTCGCCTCACTACACCCACAGCCGCCCCTCTGTCCAGACTACTACTTGCCTCACTACATCCACAGCCGCCCCTCTGTCCAGGCTTCTACTCACCTCACTATACCCACAGCCGCCCCTCTGTCCAGACTACTATTTACCTCACTACATCCACAGATGCCCCTCTGTCCAGGCTTCTACTTACCTCACTACATCCACAGACGCTCCTCTGTCCAGGCTTCTACTCACCTCACTGTATCCACAGACGCTCCTCTGTCCAGGCTTCTACTTACCTCACTACATCCACAGCCGCCCCTCTGTCCAGGCTTTTACTCACCTCCTCATAAAAACACATCAGGTTAGTCTGACAACGTCTGTCCTTGGTAAACCCATGTTGTTTATCACTTATGATATTATTTACAGTCACATACTCCTGTATTAAGTCCCTTAAGAGTCCTTCATACATTTTCCCCACAACAGAAGCTAAACTAACTGGTCTATAATTACCTGTGGAGGACCTAGATCCTTTTTTGAATATGGGCACCACATTTGCCTTGCGCCAATCACTTGGCCCTGTACCAGTACCTAGAGAATCTTTAAAAATTATAAACAAGGGCACAACAATGACTGAACTGAGCTCTTTAAGCACTCTTGGGTGTAATCCATCTGGACCCAGAGCCTTGTTCACATTTACCTTATTTAACTTATCTTGGACTATATCTACAGTTAGCCAATTGAGTATATCACTGGATGTACTAACAGCCTCAGCACCACAGATATCAGCTCCTTTCTCTTTTGTATATACAGAGCTAAAAAAAAACATTTAGTAACTCTGCCTTTTCCTTATCTTCAGTGACTACCCCCCCAAACCTTTACAATTATTTAGGGGACCTACCTGCTCAGACCTTGGTTTTTTAGCATTTATATATTTAAAGAATTTTTTGGGATTTGTTTTGCTCTCTTTTGCCACCTGCTGTTCATTTTGTATTTTTGCTAATTTTATCTCCCTTTTACAGATTTTATTAAGCCTTTTGTAAACTTCAAACGCTCCAGGTGTCCCCTCAGATTTGTATTTTTTAAATGCCCTTTGTTTGTCTTTTATTGCCTTTTTTTACAGTAACTGTAAGCCATGGGGGGGGGGGGGGGTCATTTTAAAAATGAAGATAATACTCTTCTTCTGTGATGTAGCCTTGTTCCAAGAGTAGAGCAATGTCCTCTAAATATGATTTCTCAAGGACAAGCAGAATCTGTGAGGCCTACAGTAGGTAGGAGTCATTATAGTGATGAGGATCCCTTGGCCATTGACTTGTTTCACCAAATCCTGCCAAGGAACCTGATGATGAAGTGTCTGCAACCCTGATAAGTATCCATCTCTATAATCTATTTCCAGGAATGAGTGTCGCAGTGCGGAATTACAACCTACCCCGGGAATGTATCCACCATTACTTCCATTCACACAAATGTTTTGTGTTTGATCGTCCAGCATCTAAGCTGGATCTCCAGAACATGGATAAAGTGCAGGACTCTCAGCTGGACCCTGCCTTTATACAACAGACGAAGAAGTTCTGTGAGTACATTTATGAGGAGAGTCCAGTTAAAGCCCTATCAGGCGGGTACACGATAACCGGGAGAGGTAGGTCCTTGCTCTATTGTGTGACTTTCTGTCCATCATCTTCTGCAGATGGTCTTATTCTCACACTTCTATATCATTAGGTCTTGGGGACGTCGCAGTCTCCTATGTAGAGGCGATCCGCAGCGGTTCTATTCCTTCTATGGAGAATGCAGTTATTGCTTTGGCGAAGATTGAGAATTCTCGAGCCGTAGAAGACGCTTTATCTAAGTATGACGAGATGATGGCTCTCCATGTCGGCAGATTTCCAACTGAGACACAAGAGGAGTTTCTGAACCTGGACAAGGAATGTCACTCTGAAGCGGTGAAAGTCTTTATGAAACTCTCCTTCAATGATACAGATCAAGAATACCAGGCCAAGCTGATAGTAAGTGAGGTGGAAGAAAAATATCCTTATTGCAAGAAGTTTTTGGAAAGAAAAAGTCTGTCTTCTGCACATAACAAGAGTACTGTCTGTAAGAGCTCATGTGCAGTGGAGAACAGTCTGTATATGGACAGCTCCTGTAACAGACACTGTACACGGACTGACCCATCCTGTCCCTAATGATAAAACCTGACTTTCAATTGTTTCATTTAATCCACCTAACTAAATCTACTTCACAATCCCTATGCTGTCCATAAACTCGCCTATGTCTGCATCTCCCCTGCCCAGTTTCCCACACTTGTGTTCTTAACTTGAAATGTCAAATGAGGGGCAGCATTTGCCCAATTTGCCCATGTCAAATCGTCAAAATTTCAGATTAGTTTGGAATTACAATTTTTGTGAAATCTGTAACAAGTTTGATACATTTAGAATTAATTATTGGGGGGGGGGGGGGGGGGGTGTCGGTCTTTAGCTATGCCATGGCATAAAAACGTCCCCATAGATCTAATGGCTGTGAAGGTAAATGACAGAAAAGACTTGGAATGTTCCAAGGAATGACCTGAATTTGCTATGGGAAGCATTTCTGAATGTTATTCTCTTGTAGGAAGCGTTGGGTAATAGAAAGGCAGAGTATCTGCAGAGAAATGAAGAGGCGTCTGAGAGGAGGTGCAGAGCTATACTGCAGGAGCTGAGCGCGGGGCTGGAGAAAGGAATCAAGGAAGGAAGGTTCTCTGTGCTCGGGGGATATAAGATGTTCACTGAGGAGAAGAGATCTCTGGAGACGGAGTATCTAAAGGTCAAAGGCAAGGGGGTAAAGGTAAGCTGCTCCTAACTACCTTTGTAATCTTTAATATGTCCTATAGGGGGCGCATTTACATGACAATATCCCACTTCTGTCACTCTGGGCATGACTTATTAGGGGGAAGATTCCATCCGGCTGATGCCCTACACCCCCCAGCCATACAAAACACACAGACTCTTTCTTTGGTGTAAGGCCGTAGCAGCCAAGTTTATTAACAAAGTAAACCATTATGAAATATATTAAATGGCAACAACTTGTATATATATTATACTAGCAGAAGGACGCGGCTTTGCACAGGTATATTTCATTTAATGTTTGTGTGTGTCGTTAAAAGATATCATCAGTATCCCCATAACAGTGACCTCTACAGCACCCCGCCCCCTTAACAATGAACTCCACAGCCCCTCACCCCTTAACATTGACCCCCCCACAGTGCCCCGCCTTCTTAAAATGGGACCTCCACATTAGCCCATCCCCTTAACTTTGACCTTCACAGCAGCCTGCCCCTTTAATAGTGAGTTTCCCAGCACCCCACTCCCTTAACATTGACCTCCTCAGGGGCCCACCACCTTAACAGTGACCTATACAGCACCCTGCCCCTTAACACTGACCACCATAAGGGATCGTCCCCTTATCTGTGACCTCCACAGTACCCAGATCCCTTAAAGTGACCTCACAGTACCCTGCTGACTTAACAGTGACCTCCACAGCAGCTGCCCCTTTAATAGTGGCCCCTGCCTTCTTAACAGTGACCTCCACAGTGCTTGCCCCTTTAACACTGACCTCCACTGCGGCCTGTTCCCTTAACAGTAACATCCACAGTGAAAGCCCTTTAACAGTGACCACCATATTGCCCTTCCCTTCAATAGTGGCCCCTGCCCCCTTAACAATGACTTCCACAGCAGCTGCCCGTTTAATAGTGGCTCCTGCCCCCTTAACAGTGACCTCCACAGCGCCCTTCTCCTTTAAGGGTAGGGCTACATGATGACATGCGTTGCACGACATTTTGTCGTACCAATGTCGTACACTAGTTTTTATAATGATCGGCTATGGCAGGATGGATGCATGTAGCAGTGTAGTTGTGTCCTATGTGTCATGCGACTTATTGTCGTTGTGTATCCCTAGCCTAAAGCTGACCTACAGCAGTGTAGAAAAATTACTGGGTTGTTATGGAAACCTGGAATAAAACTGTGTGTATGTGGAGACTAAGGGCCTGCGAGCTTCTATTGGCTGATAAGGGTCATGTGACCGTGTAAATGGCAGTTGGGATATGAGTGAAAGACTTGCAGGCTTCTATTGGCTAATGCAGGTCATTTTTTGAGAATATCTCAGGAACGGTACGTCCGAGAGAGCTGAGACCCGGTCTAAAACCTTCTCGGACACCTCATTTACCTGTGAGCCAAATTTGGTGAAGATCGGTCCAGTCGTTTGGTCGCGCATAAAGAACAGACAGACAGACAGAAACTCCTTTTTATATATAATAGAGATAGAGCCGTAACATTCCAATCAAACATCGCCAAACCTTCCAAATGTTATAACCCACAATAGTGGGGAAGGATCCTAGAAGGGATTCCAACCAAATATTGCAGTCTCCACTCGCAACCTCCACTTGTATTCCAAACCTTACCCTTGGCCGCACTTACTGACCCAAGGGCACCAAATCATCAAATACATACCCGTGCAGTCCAAACAAGAGCCCCAGCCTTCAACTTATCAAACCTCATGTCCCTAATCCTCACCTATTCCAAATAGTTTTGCCTTCCGGGATCCCCCATTTCAACAAACGAACATCGGTGACACCTCACCTATGTTCGTCCTGCCATACCCTCAGGGCTATCTCTAAACCTCCCTGAAGCTCCAAGGACCACAAATCCATACCCACATCATTAAGGTGCTCGCCGTCCACCCACAAGAATTGAGCTGGAGCCACTTCCAGCTCCCTGTGATGTATCACAAACCCCCCCATGGCGCCACACAAAACACCCTATCCCCTTGTTCAACTTTGCCTGAACCTTATTAAGACAATCAACAGAACTGGAGAACCGACATGACCCCCGAGCCACCACATCGGACCAGATAAGTAACAAAGCCGGAAAGTCCACCCATAAGTGCAAAAAGTCCAACTTAACATCCCTTATGACATCCCCTGATTGAAGGACCTCTATATCATTCCCACCTATGTGGATCAACAAGATATCAGGGGGCCTATCCAGGGGCGGATTGGCCATAGACCTTACAGGGAGATTTCCCGATGGGCCGATGCCCAGAGGGCCACCCAAGCCCTCCTATCTGCTGCTGGCCGGGTACATAATGAACTCTCAGCGGTAATTAAAGCTGTGAGAATCAGGTACTCATGTACCAGGCCAGCAACCGCAGGTGCCCTCCTGAATTCAACTGCTTTGGCCTGCATCTAACTTCTTAAAGGGCTTCTGTCACCCCACTAAAGTCATTTCTTTTTTGGGGGTACTTATAATCCCTATACTGCGATATATCAATACATAATGTTAATAATCATTTTGGTTCAGTAGATAATGCAAAAAACGGACTTTATCATATGCAAATTACCTGTCTACTAGCAAGTAGGGCGGCTACTTGCTGGTAGCAGCCGCATCCTCCTCTCATAAAGACGCCCCCTCCTCATGTTGATTGACAGGGCCAGAGAACGCGCTCGTTCTCTGCTGGCCCTGTCTGCATTCAAAATCTGGCGCCCGCGCCGTACCTGTCTTCAGTCGGCGCAGGCGCACTGAGGGGAGGCCGCTCCATCCTCAATGCGCCTGCGCCAATGACGTCACATCTACACCAGGCGCACTGAGGAAGGAGCGGCCGAGCGAGCGTCCTCCCCTCAGTGCGCCTGCGCCGACTGAAGACAGGTACGGCGCAGGCGCCAGATTTTGAATGCAGACAGGGCCAGCAGAGAATGAGCGCGTTCGCTGGCCCTGTCAATCAACATGAGGAGGGGGCGTCTTTATGAGAGGAGGATGCGGCTGCTACCAGCAAGTAGCCGCCCTACTTGCTAGTAGACAGGTAATTTGCATATGATAAAGTCCGTTTTTTGCATTATCTACTGAACCAAAATGATTATTAACATTATGTATTGATATATCGCAGTATAGGGATTATAAGTACCCCAAAAAAATATATATACTTTAGTGGGGTGACAGAAGCCCTTTAAGCCTCCTGCTCTTTATTTTAATTAGAACTGGAGGAGGAAGACAGAAAATGGCATCTATTGATGGCCACCACAGAAGTTTTTGGGGAAATATATGGGGCTGCACTGTGGTATATGTTTCTGATGGGACAGTATTTTGCACTAAGGTACTGCTGGTCCCCGTCTGCTTCTGTTGCCCTACCTTCCATCAATTTGGCTCTGCCAGCAACAGGGGGCCACTTTTAGTTTTTTTTTTCCAGGGCCACTCTATGTTCCAAGTCCGCCCCTGGGCCTATCCCAAGAGGCATAGATCCGAAACTCAGGCAGCAACCCACCCCATAAGGAACCACGCAGGCCAATCCAACGAACCTGTTAAACACTGTTGTCAAAAACCAATTGTCGGCTATTCCCACCAAACATCAGCTAACAAGGACCCCCAGTACATGAGGAGGACCCTGAAAACAGAAAAAAAACTAAAATATTGGCATCACAAATCATGCAAAAAAGGATCCCACCTATTACTCCTAAAAACACCCTAATGCAACAACCCCGAACAAACATCACAGCAAATTAAGATGAATATAAGAATGAAAACATGTGGACTCCCATCATCCAATGCGCATGATTGCCACATCACCCTAACCCCACCGAGCTGCCTCCACTAGAAAGAATTAGAAGCAAACTCCCCAGCCAGAACACCTGCTGCCGCCAAAGACTTAGGAAACACTGCCACAAACTGAAAGCAAGACAGAGCAGTGCCATCCCGATGTACTAACAAAGGCACAGCCTCCACTGGGCGATGCTGCACAAAAACTCTTCCACACACCGAATCGGACATACCACGGTGACAGCCAAAGGATGTCTAATCCATTTACCCTCCAGATCAGTCTTCGACCTCCGCGCTAAACACTGCAAACCTTCTGGACCAACGACCACACCTTCCTGAAGCAAACCCCGAACCTGTGAATGACTACTAACAACCAACTCCGAAACCCTAAATGCTCTGTAAAATGCTAGAGAAAAGCTGCCGGACAAGCCTCATACCACCTCATAACATCGAAACGGAAACGGGGTGTCCCTCCACCGTTATGCCTTCAATGTCTGGACCAGTAAAAAACATTTAGACACATAAGCCAACCCCCGTAAATTCAACCAAATGCCAACCGCAGAAACCCTCTTGGAGACAGCCAACAAAGACACACCGGTGTTAAATGACGACCCCACAAAAATAACTAAAAACATCTGAATATCATTCAGAGAACCCAACCCCCAACTAACTCACTAACCGCTTGCACTGAGACCACACTGAAGCATAAGCCGACCACGTACTGCTACTCACAGATGGTGTTATCAAATCCCATGATATCCCAAGGCCACGCTACAGAGCCACTAAGGACAACGTCGTCCCTGTTCATCCGCTCCTGGCACCAGTCAGGCAAAAATGGCCCCACTGAACACAAGAAAGGGAATCAGCCACCGAATCGTCCATACCTGGCACATGAACAGCTACAAAACAAGCATTCAACACCAAACCCCGAAGGACCAAATGGTGGAGCAAGCACAGCAGCGGAGGAGAGACGATTGTCCAATAATGTCCTGCACTACCCCTAAATTGTTGCAACAGAAACTTATACATTTGTTCCTCAACCAGTCTCGCCAGAACAATTGGAAACCGTTCCAACAGGGCCAAGTTAGGAAACCCGCTGTTCGCCACTCCTCAGGCCAAGGGCCAGCCATCCACTGCCCCTGACAAAAAGCACCGTAAGCTCAAGCCCCTAACGCATCTGTATAAAGCTCAAAATCCGCGCTAGAAATCGCCACCTCTATCCAGACCATTCGACCATTATACAAAAAGAGTTCCCAGATTTCTAGCCCCCACATCCACCAACAGCCTTAAAAAATGGAACAGAGACGCCACCTCTGACGTTACCATGGCCAGCTAGCTGCAGAAGACATGTTCCATTGGCAGAATGCGAAAGGCAAAGTTAAGCTTTCCTAACACTTCCCTCGCCAAAGCTGAACTTTCTTAGCTCTCCGTTGCAAAGCAACCTCCGAAAGCAGATTGGTAACCTTATACTCAGGCAACTGACACTCCATGTTAACAGTGTCAGTAACAATCCCCAAAAACATAACCAATGTAGCAGCCCCTCCGTCTTTTAAGGAACAAGTGGCACCCATAAAACCGCAGCCACTTGCTCCATGGTGTGTAGCAATGCCGAGCACACCAGGGACCCGGCTAGAATTTGCACAGCCCATAGACAAACAACAACATAAAGCCGACTGTCCCAATGAAAGCCAAGCAAATGGAAACTATCCAGATGAATCGGCAACAAACAAAATGCCATCTCAATATCCATCTTAGCCAAAAGAGCGCCCTGCGCAAACGCCATGCTCGCTGAACCACCACGTCAACATGTAAGAAACCAAACATAAGTCCTGATCAATACCATGATTCAATGAACTCCCCACGGAATACGAGAGGTGATGAATGAGCCGAAACTTGTTCGGTTCCTTTTTCCGCACTAAACCCAGTAGAGAAACCCGCAAACCTGGCAAAGGAGGCTCTGGAAAAGGGCCTGTTCTAAGGCCCACCCACAACTCCTTGTCTATCTTCAGGACAACAGGACAGGCTGTGACTGCCACAACATCCAGAGCACTTGTGCTTGTACCGGCAATCGGAAAGTAACTTACAGTACTCTTTGTTGTATTGCCAGCAGCACACTTTTTGCCCACCAGCTGACGACCCTGCTGCTGAGAAGCCCCTGGCTGCCCCGCAAAAGGACTGAGGCCCTCCCTTCGGCACCATCATCAAATGCATCCATAGACTGTCTTTGTGATCCCAATGGCATCCATATGGCAAGAGGGCGGAGCAGTGCTCTGGAGAATTCTCCCCCACCACAAACGCCTGGAGCCAATTCAAGAAAGTGCACGGAATCAAACAATACCATTGATTCTCCTCCTCTTCCTTCCCACTGTCTTCCGGCTATACCCTATTCAAATTAAACTTTTCCAGGGGAAGCAACGAAAATATCTCCATAGTCATTCTTCCAAATCTTTTCCCTAACCTCAGGCTTCAAAGTAGCGGCTTTCCCTCCACTACTAGCCTCCTGACACTGGAACCTTCACCACAGCCACCAGGCCCCCCACGAGCAACCCTGTCTGCCCAACAACCCTTGACGGAAGAGCAGGGGATCAAACTGCTGCAGGAGAACCCCCAGCACCAGACCATAACGAGATAGGAGGCCAACATCCCTGAAAACAACTCCTGTATCAAACCCTCAGACCCACAAACCCACAATGGTGCCCGCAATCCCTGCCCTCAAACCTCCTGCCTGGACCAACCTAGTCTCACCTGGGATATATATTCTGCTCCTGATGAAGGGGACTACTACTTCTCCCCGAAACGCGTTGAGCCAATTTATTGAAATAAAAAATTGACGAAGAATCGCTGTTCCGTGTGCCGTATATATCCAACTTGGTACAACTGGAGCGCTGACGTCAGATCTTCTACATACTACAGGCGATCTTGGCTGGGGGGTTTCTGCTCCAGGTGTCTTGAGCTTTATCCTGGTGGCACACCCCCCTGTGAAGTGAGTGCATCAGGATTGTACACAATCTTGATTTTTTTAATTTCTAATTTTTAATTTCTATTTTTTGATCTATGTTTCAATAAATCCAGTTGTGATTTTCAATTAGCAACTAAGCCCATATTACTAACAATAATTGTGAGCATGCGTGCTTTGGTATCTTCCTAAACATTGTCGGCGCATTGTGTGTTCAATACGCCAATATATGCACGTGACATTTATTATTTACCTGTGGGCCTTTAACATTATTAATATCATTGTTTACTAAGAGTGGCGCCGAATTTTGTTTATTGTTTTCTTTTTTGGGGTGGGGATAAGGCTGTCTTGAGACTCCCTTTGTGGACGTTTCAGGCACACACGGCCCATCCTTGACCCATCTCTCCATCTCTCCATTAAGTGTATAGCATCGCTAACACTATCTCAGGCTGCCTTCTTTACTAGCATCATTCACTATCCACCATCTCTATACTTCTGTCCATTATCTTTGGCGCCTCTGGTTCCTTTCCACCTGCTGTACATCTTGTGTACTTTGGTAGTGTTTGGTAACCACATCCCCTGTTTTTCCTCCTTTTTTTTATACATATCCACTGTCACCTGGGAATCCCTAGGGAAGACTCCCAGCAGCCGCAGACCGCAACAAAGACCGTCCATCGACATCCTGGCAGATGTACCAACAGGGGCGGATTGGTCATAGATAGGGATGAGCGAACCCGAACTGTATAGTTCGGGTTCGCACCGAATTTTGGGGTGTCCGTGACACGGACCCGAACCCGAACATTTTCGTAAAAGTCCGGGTTCGGGTTCGGTGTTCGGCGCTTTCTTGGCGCTTTTTGAAAGGCTGCAAAGCAGCCAATCAACAAGCGTCATACTACTTGCCCCAAGAGGCCATCACAGCCTTGCCTACTATTGGCATGGCTGTGATTGGCCAGTGCAGCATGTGACCCAGCCTCTATATAAGCTTGGGTCACGTAGCGCCGCACGTCACTCTGCTGATTCAAGCATAGGGAGAGGTTGCTGCTGCGACGTTAGGGCGAGATTAGGCAGTGATTAACTCCTCCAAAAGACTTCATTCTGTGATCGATCTGCAGCTGTGGATCATTGAAGTGCTAATATCGACTTGCTCACTTTTTTGAGGCTGCCCAGAGCGTTTTTAGATCACTTTTTTCTGTGGTGATCGGCGGCCATTTTGTGGCTTGTGGTGCGCCAGCACGAGCTATCACCAAGTGTATTTAACCATCAATAGTGTGGTTATTTTTTGCTATATCCTACATCAGCTGCAGGCTGAGCCTGTGTCACCGAAGTGCATTTAACCATCAACAGTCTGGTTATTTTTTTGCCATATACTACATCAGCTGCAGGCTGAGCCTTTGTCACCGAAGTGCATTTAACCATCAACAGTCTGGTTATTTTTTTGCCATATACTACATCAGCTGCAGGCTGAGCCTGTGTCACCGAAGTGCGTTTAACCATCAACAGTCTGGTTATTTTTTGGCCATATACTACATCAGCTGCAGGCTGAGCCTGTGTCACCGAAGTGCATTTAACCATCAACAGTCTGGTTATTTTTTGGCCATATACTACATCTGGTGCAGGCTGAGCCTGTGTCACCCAAGTGCATTTAACCATCAATAGTGTGGTTATTTTTTGGCCATATACTACATCTGGTGCAGGCTGAGCCTGTGTCACCCAAGTGCATTTAACCATCAACAGTCTGGTTATTTTTTGGCCATATACTACATCTGGTGCAGGCTGAGCCTGTGTCACCCAAGTGCATTTAACCATCAATAGTGTGGTTATTTTTTGGCCATATACTACATCAGGGGCAAGTTGAGCCTGTCACCCAGCGCCTAAAAAATAGACCTGACATTTCTATTCAACCAAATTTGTACAGTTTTAGCTGGTCAAGTTATTTGTAGTGACCGTAAAAGCACTTTTTTTGTTCTGGGGTGAAAAACTATTCCCAAATTTGCCATTCTCAAAATTGTGGTGAACGGGAACTGAGGAAAACATCTAATAAGGGACGCGGACATGGTCGTGGTGGTGTTAGTGGACCCTCTGGTGCTGGGAGAGGACGTGGCCGTTCTGCCACAGCCACACGTCCTAGTGAACCAACTACCTCAGGTCCCAGTAGCCAGCAGAATTTACAGCGATATTTGGTGGGGCCCAATGCCGTTCTAAGGATGGTAAGGCCTGAGCAGGTACAGGCATTAGTCAATTGGGTGGCCGACAGTGGATCCAGCACGTTCACATTATCTCCCACCCAGTCTTCTGCAGAAAGCGCACAGATGCCGCATGAAAACCAAGCCCATCAGTCTGTCACATCACCCCCATGCATATCAGGGAAACTGTCTGAGCCTCAAGTTATGCAGCAGTCTCTTATGCTGTTTGAAGACTCTGCTGCCAGGGTTTCCCAAGGGCATCCACCTAGCCCTTCCCCAGGGGTGGAAGAGATAGAATGCACTAACGCACAACCACTTATTTTTCCTGATGATGAGGACATGGGAATACCACCTCAGCACGTCTCTGATGATGACGAAACACAGGTGCCAACTGCTGTGTCTTTCTGCAGTGTGCAGACTGAACAGGAGGTCAGGGATCAAGACTGGGTGGAAGACGATGCAGGGGACGATGAGGTCCTAGTCCCCACATGGAATGAAGGTCGTGCCACTGACTTTCAGAGTTCGGAGGAAGAGGCAGTGGTGAGACCGAGCCAACAGCGTAGCAAAAGAGGGAGCAGTGGGCAAAATCAGAACACCCGCCGCCAAGAGACTCCGCCTGCTACTGACCGCCGCCATCTCGGACCGAGCACCCCAAAGGCAGCTTCAAGGAGTTCCCTGGCATGGCACTTCTTCAAACAATGTGCTGACGACAAGACCCGAGTGGTTTGCACGCTGTGCCATCAGAGCCTGAAGCGAGGCATTAACGTTCTGAACCTTAGCACAACCTGCATGACCAGGCACCTGCATGCAAAGCATGAACTGCAGTGGAGTAAACACCTTAAAAACAAGGAAGTCACTCAGGCTCCCCCTGCTGCCTCTTCTGCTGCTGCCGCCTCGGCCTCTTCTGCTGCTGCCGCCGCCTCGGCCTCTTCTGCTGCTGCTGCCGCCGCCTCGGCCTCTGCCTCTGGAGGAACGTTGGCACCTGCCGCCCAGCAAACATGGGATGTACCACCAACACCACCACCTGCGTCACCAAGCATCTCAACCATGTCACACGGCAGCGTTCAGCTCTCCATCTCAAAAACATTTGAGAGAAAGCGTAAATTCCCACCTAGCCACCCTCGATCCCTGGCCCTGAATGCCAGCATTTCTAAACTACTGCCCTATGAAATGCTGTCATTTAGGCTGGTGGACACACACAGCTTCAAACAGCTCATGTCGCTTGCTGTCCCACAGTATGTTGTTCCCAGCCGCCACTACTTCTCCAAGAGAGCCGTGCCTTCCCTGCACAAACAAGTGTCCGATAAAAATCAAGTGTGCACTGCGCAACGCCATCTGTGGCAAGGTCCACCTAACCACAGATACGTGAACCAGTAAGCACGGCCAGGGACGCTATATCTCCCTAACTGCACACTGGGTAAATGTAGTGGCGGCTGGGCCCCAGGCGGAGAGCTCTTTGGCGCACGTCCTTCCGCCGCCAAGGATCGCAGGGCAACATTCTTTGCCTCCTGTCTCCTCCTCCTCCTACTCAGCTTCCTCCTCCTCTTCTTCCACCTGCTCATCCAGTCAGCCACACACCTTCACCACCAACTTCAGCACAGCACGGGGTAAACGTCAGCAGGCCATTCTGAAACTCATATGTTTGGGGGACAGGCCCCACACCGCACAGGAGTTGTGGCGGGGTATAGAACAACAGACCGACGAGTGGTTGCTGCCGGTGAGCCTCAAGCCCGGCCTGGTGGTGTGCGATAATGGGCGAAATCTCGTTGCAGCTCTGGGACTAGCCGGTTTGACGCACATCCCTTGCCTGGCGCATGTGCTGAATTTGGTGGTGCAGAAGTTCATTCGCAACTACCCCGACATGTCAGAGCTGCTGCATAAAGTGCGGGCCGTCTGTTCGCGCTTCCGGCGTTCACACCCTGCCGCTGCTCGCCTGTCTGCGCTACAGCGTAACTTTGGCCTTCCCGCTCACCGCCTCATATGCGACGTGCCCACCAGGTGGAACTCCACCTTGCATATGCTGGACAGACTGTGCGAGCAGCAGCAGGCCATAGTGGAGTTTCAGCTGCAGCACGCACGGGTCAGTCGCACTGCGGATCAGACACACTTCACCACCAATGACTGGGCCTCCATGCGAGACCTGTGTGCCCTGTTGCGTTGTTTCGAGTACTCCACCAACATGGCCAGTGGCGATGACACCTTATCAGCGTTACAATACCACTTCTATGTCTCCTTGAGAAAACACTTAGGGCGATGATGGAAGAGGAGGTGGCCGAGGAGGAGGAGGAAGAGGGGTCATTTTTAGCACTTTCAGGCCAGTCTCTTCAAAGTGACTCAGAGGGAGGTTTTTTGCAACAGCAGAGGCCAGGTACAAATGTGGCCAGACAGGGCCCACTACTGGAGGACGAGGAGGACGAGGATGAGGAGGAGGTGGAGGAGGATGAGGATGAAGCATGTTCACAGCGGGGTGGCACCCAAAGCACCTAGGGCCCATCACTGGTGCGTGGCTGGGGGGAAACACAGGACGATGACGATACGCCTCCCACAGAGGACAACTTGTCCTTACCTCTGGGCAGCCTGGCACACATGAGCGACTATATGCTGCAGTGTCTGCGCAACGACAGCAGAGTTGCCCACATTTTAACGTGTGCGGACTACTGGGTTGCCACCCTGCTGGATCCCCGGTACAAAGACAATGTGCCCACCTTACTTCCTACACTGCAGCGTGATAGGAAGATGCGCGAGTACAAGCGCACGTTGGTAGACGCGCTACTGAGACCATTCCCAAATGTCACAGGGGAACCAGTGGAAGCCCAAGGCGAAGGCAGAGGAGGAGCAAGAGGTCGCCAATGCAGCTGTGTCACGGCCAGCTCCTCTGAGGGCAGGGTTAGCATGGCAGAGATGTGGAAAAGTTTTGTCACCACGCCACAGCTAACTGCACCACCACCTGATACGGAACGTGTTAGCAGGAGGCAACATTTCACTAACATTGTGGAACAGTACCTGTGCACACCCCTCCACGTACTGACTGATGGTTCGGCCCCATTCAACTTCTGGGTCTCCAAATTGTCCACGTGGCCAGAGCTAGCCTTTTATGCCTTGGAGGTTCTGGCCTGCCCGGCGGCCAGCGTTTTGTCTGAACGTGTATTCAGCACGGCAGGGGGCGTCATTACAGACAAACGCAGCCGCCTGTCTACAGCCAATGTGGACAAGCTGACGTTCATAAAAATGTACCAGGCATGGATCCCACAGGACCTGTCCATCCCTTGTGCAGATTAGATATTAACTACCTCCCCTTAACAATATATTATTGTACTCCAGGGCACTTCCTCATTCAATACTATTTTTAATTTCATTTTACCATTATATTGCGGGGCAACCCAAAGTTGAATGAACCTCTCCTCTGTCTGGGTGCCAGGGCCTAAATGTGTGACAGTGGCCTGTTCCAGTGGTGGGTGACGTGAAGCCTGATTCTCTGCTATGACATGAAGACAGATTCTGTGCTGACATCAGACCAGATTCTCTGTTACGGGACCTCTCTCCTCTGCCTGGGTGCCTGGGCCTAAATGTGTGACAGTGGCCTGTTCCAGTGGTGGGTGACGTGAAGCCTGATTCTCTGCTATGACATGAAGACAGATTCTGTGCTGAGATAAGGCCAGATTCTCTGTTACGGGACCTCTCTCCTCTGCCTGGGTGCCTGGGCCTAAATGTGTGACAGTGGCCTGTTCCAGTGGTGGGTGACGTGAAGCCTGATTCTCTGCTATGACATGAAGACAGATTCTGTGCTGACATAAGGCCAGATTCTCTGTTACGGGACCTCTCCACGGGACCTCTCTCCTCTGCCTGGGTGCCTGGGCCTAAATGTGTGACAGTGGCCTGTTCCAGTGGTGGGTGACGTGAAGCCTGATTCTCTGCTATGACATGAAGACAGATTCTGTGCTGACATAAGGCCAGATTCTCTGTTACGGGACCTCTCTCCTCTGCCTGGGTGCCTGGGCCTAAATGTGTGACAGTGGCCTGTTCCAGTGGTGGGTGACGTGAAGCCTGATTCTCTGCTATGACATGAAGACAGATTCTGTGCTGACATCAGGCCAGATTCTCTGTTACGGGACCTCTCTCCTCTGCCTGGGTGCCTGGGCCTAAATGTGTGACAGTGGCCTGTTCCAGTGGTGGGTGACGTGAAGCCTGATTCTCTGCTATGACACGAAGACAGATTCTGTGCTGACATAAGGCCAGATTCTCTGTTACGGGACCGCTCTCCTCTGTCTGGGTGCCGGGGCCTAAATGTGTGACAGTGGCCTGTTCCAGTGGTGGGTGACGTGAAGCCTGATTCTCTGCTATGACACGAAGACAGATTCTGTGCTGACATAAGGCCAGATTCTCTGTTACGCGACCTCTCTCCTCTGCCTGGGTGCCTGGGCCTAAATGTGTGACAGTGGCCTGTTCCAGTGGTGGGTGACGTGAAGCTTGATTCTTTGCTATGACATGAAGACAGATTCTGCGCTGACATAAGGCCAGATTCTCTGTTACGGGACCGCTCTCCAGGGCCGTTTCTAGGGGCGGGCGGGACGGGCGGCCGCCCGGGGCGCTGTCAGAAGGGGGGCGCCGGCAGGGGCCTCCTGAGCGGCTGAGCGCTTGCCGCTCCTCTAAAGAATCTCCTGCCTGCTGTCTCTGCTCTGTGCTCATGTTAATGTAGCGTGGCCAAGCTCTGTTCGGTCCGCGGTACAGGAGCATTTGTTTCCTGTACCCGGCCGGACTGACAGGAAGTGCTCACTTAGTGTGTACTTCCTGTCAGTCCGGCCGGGTACAGGAAACAAAAGCTCCTGTACCGCGGACCGAACAGAGCTCGGCCACGCTACATTAGAGGTGACAATAGAATGGAAATTAGTGACGGGGAAGGGAGAATGGAAATTAGTGACGGGGGGGGGGGGGAGAATGGAAATTAGTGACGGGGGGGGGAGAATGGAAATTAGTGACGGGGGGGGGAGAATGGAAATTAGTGACAGGGGGGGGGGAGAATGGAAATTAGTGACAGGGGGGGGAGAATGGAAATTAGTGACAGGGGGGGGAGAATGGAAATTAGTGACAAAGGGGGGGGGAATGGAAATGAGTGACAGGGGGGGGAGAATGGAAATTAGTGACAGGGGGGGGGAGAATGGAAATTAGTGACAAAGGGGGGGGGATGGAAATGAGTGACAAGGGGGGGAGAATGGAAATTAGTGACGGGGGGGGGGAGAATGGAAATTAGTGACAGGGGGGGGAGAATGGAAATTAGTGACAGGGGGGGGGGAGAATGGAAATTAGTGACGGGGGGGGGGGGGAATGGAAATTAGTGACAGGGGGGGGAATGGAAATGAGTGACAAGGGGGGGGGAGAATGGAAATGAGTGACAAGGGGGGGGAATGGAAATGAATGACAAGGGGGGGGGGAATGGAAATGAGTGACGGGGGGGGGATGGAAATGAGTGACAAGGGGGGGAATGGAAATGAATGACAAGGGCGGCGGATGGAAATGAATGACAAGGGGGGGGGGAATGGAAATGAGTGACATGGGGGGGAATGGAAATGAGTGACAAGGGGGGGGGGAATGGAAATGAGTGACGGGGGGGGGATGGAAATGAGTGACAAGGGGGGGAATGGAAATGAATGACAAGGGCGGCGGATGGAAATGAATGACAAGGGGGGGGGGAATGGAAATGAGTGACATGGGGGGGAATGGAAATGAATGACAAGGGGGGGGAATGGAAATGAATGACAAGGGGGGGGATGGAAATGAGTGACAAGGGGGGGGGAATGGAAATGAGTGACAAGGGGGGGGAATGGAAATGAATGACAAGGGGGGGGATGGAAATGAGTGACAAGGGGGGGGAATGGAAATGAGTGACAAGGGGGGGGGAATGGAAATGAGTGACAAGGGGGGGGGAATGGAAATGAGTGACAAGGGGGGGGGGAATGGAAATGAGTGGCAAGGGGGGGGGGGGTAGAATGAGAGTGACAAGGGAGGGGGGGGGGAGAAGAGAGTGACAAGGGAGTCCCCAGAGCCAGACTGCAGCCAGAGACCAGATCATCTTATTGTCCTGGTGGTAAGTAGACAATGCAATATGTTTATTATGTAATTGTTTAGTTATTAATACTACATTGGAAACTAATTTACCTCACATTTAGGGTCCATTCACACGTCCGTATGTGTTTTGCGGATCCACAAAACACGGACAGCGGCAATGTGCGTTCCGCATTTTGCGGACCGCACATTTCCGGCACTAAGAGAATATGCCTATTCTTGTCCGCTATTGTGGACAAGAATAGGACATGTTCTATTTTTTTCAGGATCGGAATTGCGGCCCCATAGAAATGTATGAGTCCGCAATTCCATTCCGCAAAAAGACAGCTACAAGAAGCTGGATTAACCGTAAGGGAAGCATAGCAGTTATTTTAATTTAAAAGCTGAGAAAGGGGTGGAACATATGTGATGTCTGATAAGGGGGGGGGCGGCAATTTTTATCTTGCCTAGGGCGGCAAAAATCCTCGCACCGGCCCTGCCTCCCTCTGACATCTCGCCTGACCTGTGCCCGAGTGCCGAGTCCTCTCACTCTTCAGACAGTGCGGGCGGCACTTACTGACGTCACGCGCCTGCTCCTCCCACTAGGCGGCGCAGGCGTGTGACATACAGTGAGTGAGTGAGCGCCGCACTGCCTGCCTGTTACCGCCCGCCCTGAGCCCCTGAGCAGTGCTGATGCCTGCTGTGAGGCGAGTGATGGTCTGGGGGGGCATTAATTACAATGGGGGGGGGGGGGCATTAATTACAATGGAGGGGCATTAATTACAATGGGGGGGAATTAATTACAATGGAGGGGACATTAATTACAATGGGGGGGGGAGCACTGTGGGAGACATGAAAATGGGGGCCACTGTCACTGTGGGGGACATTAAGTTTAATAAGGATCAGTATGGACATTATTTAGAATGGAGGCTGCTGTGGGTGTCATTACTCATTATAACTGTATAATGTCAGGCCTAGTCCTGAGCTGAGTTATATCACCCTGCCTATGCCCTGTATAATAATGTACCCATTTCTGATACCCCTTAGTTATATTACCCGGCTGGAGTAATATAACTAAGGGGTATCAGGGTACATTATTATACAGGGCAGGGTAATATAACTCAGGACTAGGCCTATCAGACATTATACAGTTATAATGACACCCACAGCAGCCTCCATTCTAAATAATGTCCATAGTGATCCTTATTAAAAATAATGTTCCCCCACAGGCAGGCAGTGCGGGCGGCGGCGCTCACTCACTGTACGTCACGCGCCGCGTGACGTACAGTAAGTGCGGTGAGCACCGCCGCCCGCACTGCCTGCCTGTTACCGCCCGCCCGGAGCAGTGCTGAGAAAGAAGCCTGCTGTGAGTGAGAGCCTGAGTCTGTGGGACAGTGGGTCACTGGGTGCGTCACTGTGACCGTCCATTCAATTTTTTACAATGGGGAGACACTTATTTCATCGAGCAGTTTTGAGGGGGGGGGGGGGGAGTTTTTTTGACACTCGCCCTGAGAGAAATTTTACCTAGAAACTGCACTGCCGCTCTCCTCTGTCTGGGTGCCTGGGCCTAAATGTGTGACAGTGGCCTGTTCCAGTGGTGGGTGACGTGAAGCCTGATTCTCTGCTATGACATGAAGACTGATTCAGCGCTGACATAAGGCCAGATTCTCTGTTACGGGACCTCTCTCCTCTGCCTGGGTGCCTGGGCCTAAATGTGTGACAGTGGCCTGTTCCAGTGGTGGGTGACGTGAAGCTTGATTCTCTGCTATGACATGAAGACAGATTCTGCGCTGACATAAGGCCAGATTCTCTGTTACGGGACCGCTCTCCTCTGTCTGGGTGCCGGGGCCTAAATGTGTGACAGTGGCCTGTTCCAGTGGTGGGTGACGTGAAGCCTGATTCTCTGCTATGACATGAAGAGAGATTCTGTGCTGACATCAGGCCAGATTCTCTGTTACGGGACCTCTCTCCTCTGCCTGGGTGCCTGGGCCTAAATGTGTGACAGTGGCCTGTTCCAGTGGTGGGTGACGTGATGCCTGATTCTCTGCTATGACATGAAGACTGATTCTGTGCTGACATAAGGCCAGATTCTCTGTTACAGGACCGCTCTCCTCTGTCTGGGTGCCGGGGCCTAAATGTGTGACAGTGGCCTGTTCCAGTGGTGGGTGACGTGAAGCCTGATTCTCTGCTATGACATGAAGACAGATTCTGTGCTGACATAAGGCCAGATTCTCTGTTACAGGACCGCTCTCCTCTGTCTGGGTGCCGGGGCCTAAATGTGTGACAGTGGCCTGTTCCAGTGGTGGGTGACGTGAAGCCTGATTCTCTGCTATGACATGAAGACTGATTCAGCGCTGACATAAGGCCAGATTCTCTGTTACGGGACCTCTCTCCTCTGCCTGGGTGCCTGGGCCTAAATGTGTGACAGTGGCCTGTTCCAGTGGTGGGTGACGTGAAGCTTGATTCTCTGCTATGACATGAAGACAGATTCTGCGCTGACATAAGGCCAGATTCTCTGTTACGGGACCGCTCTCCTCTGTCTGGGTGCCGGGGCCTAAATGTGTGACAGTGGCCTGTTCCAGTGGTGGGTGACGTGAAGCCTGATTCTCTGCTATGACATGAAGAGAGATTCTGTGCTGACATCAGGCCAGATTCTCTGTTACGGGACCTCTCTCCTCTGCCTGGGTGCCTGGGCCTAAATGTGTGACAGTGGCCTGTTCCAGTGGTGGGTGACGTGATGCCTGATTCTCTGCTATGACATGAAGACTGATTCTGTGCTGACATAAGGCCAGATTCTCTGTTACAGGACCGCTCTCCTCTGTCTGGGTGCCGGGGCCTAAATGTGTGACAGTGGCCTGTTCCAGTGGTGGGTGACGTGAAGCCTGATTCTCTGCTATGACATGAAGACAGATTCTGTGCTGACATAAGGCCAGATTCTCTGTTACAGGACCGCTCTCCTCTGTCTGGGTGCCGGGGCCTAAATGTGTGACAGTGGCCTGTTCCAGTGGTGGGTGACGTGAAGCCTGATTCTCTGCTATGACACGAAGACAGATTCTGTGCTGACATAAGGCCAGATTCTCTGTTACGGGACCTCTCTCCTCTGCCTGGGTGCCTGGGCCTAAATGTGTGACAGTGGCCTGTTCCAGTGGTGGGTGACGTGAAGCCTGATTCTCTGCTATGACATGAAGACAGATTCTGCGCTGACATAAGGCCAGATTCTCTGTTACGGGACCGCTCTCCTCTGTCTGGGTGCCTGGGCCTAAATGTGTGACAGTGGCCTGTTCCAGTGGTGGGTGACGTGAAGCCTGATTCTCTGCTATGACATGAAGACTGATTCTGCGCTGACATAAGGCCAGATTCTCTGTTACGGGACCTCTCTCCTCTGCCTGGGTGCCTGGGCCTAAATGTGTGACAGTGGCCTGTTTCAGTGGTGGGTGACGTGAAGCCTGATTCTCTGCTATGACATGAAGACAGATTCTGTGCTGACATAAGGCCAGATTCTCTGTTACGGGACCTCTCTCCTCTGCCTGGGTGCCTGGGCCTAAATGTGTGACAGTGGCCTGTTCCAGTGGTGGGTGACGTGAAGCCTGATTCTCTGCTATGACATGAAGACTGATTCTGCGCTGACATAAGGCCAGATTCTCTGTTACGGGACCTCTCTCCTCTGCCTGGGTGCCTGGGCCTAAATGTGTGACAGTGGCCTGTTCCAGTGGTGGGTGACGTGAAGCTTGATTCTCTGCTATGACATGAAGACAGATTCTGCGCTGACATAAGGCCAGATTCTCTGTTACGGGACCGCTCTCCTCTGTCTGGGTGCCGGGGCCTAAATGTGTGACAGTGGCCTGTTCCAGTGGTGGGTGACGTGAAGCCTGATTCTCTGCTATGACATGAAGACAGATTCTGTGCTGACATAAGGCCAGATTCTCTGTTACGGGACCTCTCTCCTCTGCCTGGGTGCCTGGGCCTAAATGTGTGACAGTGGCCTGTTCCAGTGGTGGGTGACGTGAAGCCTGATTCTCTGCTATGACATGAAGACAGATTCTGTGCTAACATAAGGCCAGATTCTCTGTTACGCGACCTCTCTCCTCTGCCTGGGTGCCTGGGCCTAAATGTGTGAGAGTGGCCTGTTCCAGTGGTGGGTGACGTGAAGCCTGATTCTCTGCTATGACATGAAGACAGATTCTGTGCTGACATAAGGCCAGATTCTCTGTTACGGGACCTCTCTCCTCTGCCTGGGTGCCTGGGCCTAAATGTGTGACAGTGGCCTGTTCCAGTGGTGTGTGACGTGAAGCCTGATTCTCTGCTATGACATGAAGACAGATTCTGTGCTGACATAAGGCCAGATTCTCTGTTACGGGACCTCTCTCCTCTGCCTGGGTGCCTGGGCCTAAATGTGTGACAGTGGCCTGTTCCAGTGGTGGGTGACGTGAATCCTGATTCTCTGCTATGACATGAAGACTGATTTTGTGCTGACATAAGGCCAGATTCTCTGTTACGCGACCTCTCTCCTCTGTCTGGGTGCCGGGGCCTAAATGTGTGACAGTGGCCTGTTCCAGTGGTGGGTGACGTGAAGCCTGATTCTCTGCTATGACATGAAGACAGATATATTTTGTGCTGGTGGCAGTATTTTGTGATGGTCTGTGGTATTTGGCTCTGTTAGGGTGGTATAATGCACCATAATATGGTATTGCTGGCCCCGCCTTCCATCAATTTGGACCCGACAATAAAACGGGGCCACTTTTAGTATTTTTTTCAGGGCCACGTTAAGTTCCCATTCCGCCCCTGTGTACCAGTAGCAGGACAGACTCAAGCAGAAGTCACATCCTCCAACCTGTCCGTGGCACCCCACGAGTTCTGGCTCCATTCTCCTTCTTAAACCGACCAGACCACAGAGATCTGCACCGTGGTACTGGAGGAGCGGGGCAAGCAGCAGCTACAAGCTCTGCCCCACCTAAAGATGGCCGCCAACCATCTTCTCTTTGGCCGCAGTAGGCCACAGAATCTGCAGAGGTGGAAGGCCCCACATCCTCCCTCGACTTCCTGGGGCTGGGACAGCAGCAGCCCGCACCCGACTAGTCCCGGACACGCACACCAGTAAGGGGGTGGGGCTACGAACACTCCATCCCCAAATGGCTACCAGCCCTCCTCAGCAGGCACCGGCTGCATTTGTCCAGACACAGGACAGCTGACCAGGACCCCTCCAGTAGAAGGAGAAGCCGCTCCTGCTGCTTCCAGATGACCCGTCCGCTGTGCAGGTGGCCTGCAGCTCACTCCCCGCTCAGAGACTCACATGGGGATAATCCCTCCAACTGCTAGGACCCACTCCGCCAACCAGGAGAACCAGAACGGGGGCTCCCCCTCATCTCTCCCATGGTTTCCCATTGCGGTACAGGTTTCCTTCCGCTGCGGCTGTGTCCCGCTGAGGTACCACTTACCGCAACGAAAGGTCCCCACTGGGGCTTCTTAAACAATGCCAAACCCTGGGCGTCAATTCAAGACTCAGGTGCTCAGAAGGCCTAGATCTCCTGGCCCCAGTCCACACAAGGGGGGCCACTGAAGACTCCTCTGGTCCCCTCAAGGCAGTCTGCAAGGTCTGTTATAGCCACTCTCGGGCCATGCTGCACCACCGCGGCCCTAACCGATGCCAACAACTCATCCAGGGAGGACACTGTACCAACGTCTGACATTGGTCCCTTGGCAAGTGAGGGGCCACTCCCTTTACACCAGTTAAATATTGCCCGCCAAACCCATAACCTGCTCCACCCCCTCTACGACACTAAACCATATCCACCTCGCAGTTTAAACCACTTAACCCTTTCTTGCCTACCAACTTTCCCCTAAGCCAAGCTGCATTTTGTTGTGTCCGTGCCCCGCTCCATTGCTATTCTTACTGAAGGTCAGAGAGAAGTTTCCAGGCCGTAGCTTCTGGTGGGTTCTGCAGATCAGTCATTCTGTCTGTAACGTATCTGTATCATTGTCTGATTTCTCCGCAGTCTCTGGAAATATTACAAGAGTTCCGTAAAGAGAAGGAGACTTTGGGATCCACCATCTTGATGGCTGATAAAAGTCTAAAAGAAAAAGAAAAGAAGTTGGCTGGTAAGATGTCAGCGCGGCTGCGGGGACCGGAGATACAGGGTCCACAATCCTGCGCATGAACCTGTAATGATACAATGTCACAGGGAATCTCTCCGCCTATGAGAACCAATCAACCGCCTGTCTGGTAGAAATGTCCATATTTAAGAAGATGCCATCTTTGATTGAAAATAGCTTTTATTAGCAATCAGTCGTCAATACAAAACATACATTATACTGCGACGTAGCGCAGGCTGTCTTATTAAAAGACAGACACACTGTGGGGGGGGGGGGGGAAGAAGAGGGGGTTTAATCCTCTTCTTCGTTGATGTCCAGACCGTCCATAATGGAGTGGTCCCTAAGCAGGCTGAGAACCAGCCTGCCGCAGTCCTGGACGGACTGTAAGCCGTGTACCGGGGTGGGCTCCCCAGGATACAGCGAAGTCACAGACGAGAAAAGCGACACCGACACCAGCTTTTTATGCAAGAACAGAAACTTTACTTTAACCGTAGTAATAACACAACAATATAAAGACACCCAGAATATTTTGTATTCCAGACTCTCTTCCACAGTCAGTGTCCCTCTCCGCTGGACAGGCATAGACCGGTGGCGCACACAACAGAGCCTACAAGTCGTGCTGTGCCGCAAAAGGGGACAAACCTAGCCAGTGGCGGACACAGCAGAGCCTGCAAGTCGTTACCGCGCCGCAGAACAATTCGGTGCAGTCTAGCAAAAAATAGAACCCTATCTATCTAACTACTTGCAGGCCTAAACTTGGTTTCTGGTACTGGAGTCACTGATGCAACATAAAGCATAAACGGGTTCACTGACCTGAGTCCCTTCGGTATCAGAGGGTGGCTTTGACCGGGATGGCCACAAGTCCCTTTACACAAATGCGGCCTTGCCGAGGTAGATGATTCACTACACAGCTCACAGCAGCCTTCCTGGAAGCAATCCTTTCTCCAACAAGCAGGATCAAATAGTAAGCAGCGATCAGTCTCTCCTCGAGTGACTACGATCACTTTCAGACTCCCTGCAGCCAGGATGTAACTGGATGGCCTCCTTGGCCTCCTTCACACACAATCCTCTCAAGATGTCAGCACCTTCACTTCCTGGTTCTCCTCACAAAAACAGCCTGCATGAGTCATCATCTGTTTTCCATATTCAAATACCAGAGTGCACTGATTGTAACTGTGAAAGCTGGCTCACAATCTCACAGGACATCCTCTCCCACTAGGCGTTTCCTGGCAGGCCGTTCATAAGGCACCAAGCCTCCTGGATAGCCTCAACCGAATGGGTCCCATGGAATAGTCCGTAAAGCACGGCGGTGTGCATCAGGCTGCTCCTGGGAATAATGTCTATGAGTTCATTTTCCAGGGCGTCCAACAGGGCCTGCGCAAACGGGCACTGCCAAAAGAGGTGCAAAGGTGTTTCTTCCTGGAAAGGGCACCTGGGGCAGTACCTGGTGTTGCATAGTCCACAGGCATGCATAAAAGTTCTCAGGGACAGTCCTCCCTCAATGGCCATCCATGCCAGGTCTTTGTGCCCGTTGGCTAAACTGCTAGAAGCCACATTCTTCCAAACAGTCTCAGCGGTGGCAGCAGGGAGCCCTGGAATAGTCTCCATTAAGTACTTTGCCTCCAGCTGGTGTTCCCTTGAGAAGGTCCTGGTAATACCAGGGGATATCCCAGTTGTAGTGGTAGGAGCTGTCACATTTGTCCCAACCCAGCCTCCTACAGAGAGGCAGGAGAAAGAACCGGGACACAGAGCGGCCCGCGAGCCATCGTCCTTCACTATCAGAGTCCTGAGGATGCTGTCGCACACAAAGGCCGCCCGCAGCAGAGTGGGGATGTCTGGAACACCTTTCCCACCCTTGCTGAAGATGCCATCTAGATAATGACCCCTGTAACCTCTGAAATTAAACCAAGCCAAAGACCTTGTGTCACCCGTGGTCTCGCAGCTTAGGCAGGGTCCTGGCTCTCCTTAAAGAGACCAGCTGTGTATGGAGACTTGTAGGCAATGCTCCATGGGAAAATAATATGCAAAGAGGTATCTCCCAGGGAAGGAGAACCATCTCACTAGCGCCATCTTGTGGAAGTGGCTCCCTGTGAGTCAAAGTCTGACTGTTTAACAAGCCTGGATAACATTGCACTGATGGAGCGAACGCCCCGAAACAGCTGTCTACGGATGAATATTCCGCTTGACTATTCCCTTGTCCTGAGAGGTTGTCAAAAAGTCAGACTCTAACTCAAAGGGAAACACTTCCAAAAGGTTCGCTAGTGAGATGTTATTATATACAGAGGTCTAGAGTTATTCTTTATTATATACCGAGGTCTAGAGTTATCCTTTATTATATACTGAGATCTAGAGTTATCCTTTATTATATAAAGAGATCTAGAGTTATCCTTTATTATATACAGAGGTCTAGAGTTATTCTTTATTATATTCCGAGATCTAGAGTTATCCTTTATTATATATCCCGAGGTCTAGAGTTATCCTTTATTATATACAGAGATCTAGAGTTATTCTTTATTATATATCCCGAGGTCTAGAGTTATCCTTTATTATATACTTAGGTCTAGAGTTATCTTTTATCCAAATATTCTAACATCAGCCGTCTCCATTTATTTCTCCAGAGCAGCGATCACAGACTGAAGCCGCAGCAAGAGAGAAGGAGATCCTGAAAAAAGCTAACATGGAGCTGAAGAGGAACCAAGAGAAGGAGCAGGAGAATTACAAGCTTCACATGGAAATGCTGGAGAAGAAAATGCTGGATGAAAGGGAGAAGATGAAGGAACAGAATGAGTGGATGATAAAAGAGAAACTGAAGGTACCAGATCTCATGTCCTCCTCCTGGGACGGCCCGACCTCCACATATTCCATGAGGAGCAGTTCACTCTTCTGCTCTCTGCCGCCCACTACAGGCCGTGTAATCTACACTCTATGATGTTCCTATGTCAGTGGGGGATGGGGGGGTGACAACTGCTCCGAGCACAGAAAAGTAGTTGTCACTGATTATACCCATGATAAACATAGGTAATAGGACAGCACGAGGTGAACCAACCATAATGTGGCCCCTGGAGAGAGGGGCCGGGCAGGGGCGTAACTACCGTAGCTGCAGACTATGCGACTGCTATGGGGCCCAGTCTTAGTTGGGATTATCTCCTCTTCTACTGGAGGTGAAAACTTGGTCAGGACTCTACCTTCTAAAGTAGGGATGCTCAACCTTTGGTCCTCCAGCTGTTGTAAAACTACAACTCCCATCATGCCCTGCTGTAGGCTGATAGCTGTAGGCTGTCCGGGCATACTAGGAGTTGTAGTTTTGCAACAGCTGGAGGGCCGCAGGTTGAGCATCCCTGCTCTAAAGGAACAAATTTTAGCAACTGAAGCAGTGAAAAAATGGCCCAAGGATTATTGAAAATGGTTTAGGCGGAAACCCCTCAGTCCTGTGTGGGGGGCCTGGTTTGAGCCTTGATATGGGGCCCTTACTTCTCTATGTACACCACAGGGGCCGGGCCCTGGTGGTCCTTCTTTTACTGGCACAGGAAGGGCAATGTCAGCAAACCAGGAGGTGAGGGGTTAACCCAAGGGTCATGGACACGGGGTGGGGCTCTTCTGTCTTCTGTGTCTAAAATTGATATGATATGGAGGGGCCCATTAAGGTGTGGGGCCCGCTCTGCTCTGTGTACACCACTGACAAGCACAAAACAGTGTAGTACGGCACCTACTCAGGGGCGGGCTAGGCATTTCTGGGGCCCCAGGCAAAGTTATGTGTTGGGGCCCTAATGAGGACAGCCAGCCAGGAATCGATATTCCCGGGAGTGGTTCCCTTTCTGTCCACCACTGTATCTGTGTCTTTAGGACTCAGTTGAAAGTTGTGGGCCGGGCCGATTCTACCTCTTCTACTGCCTGAGGTGAAAACTGAAATAGCGCCCCCACCTGGTGCCAAATTCTCTGTCTAACCCATACCCCCAGCCCTAGTGCTGAAGGCCTATTCGTATTGGGCATTACATATGCATTACATCCCTCTTCCATCCAGTGATGTCTCTTCTGATGTAGACGTTCTCTTCCCTCATCTTCTCCATTCGGATCAGACCACCATGACAAAGTATTCCAGCCACAGCTCGTCTCTGTAGTGTTTACCGCACAGACATGTTAGATTCCTCACTTTTCTATCATTCTTCTCCTCCTGGTGCACCAACAGTGCTACTTACTGCTGCTACCTCCAATAGTGTGCCCGCTGTGCCCCTAGTGCCACCACTATACTGCAGAAATAACAGTGCCATACAGATGGTCCATAAAGTGTTCCTAGAAGTCCCATCAATAGTGATAATGCTATCCCAGCAGTGCCCTTTTATTTATAATGCCTTCAGTAGAGGCCCCTGTTTTATTCCCCCCCGCAGTGCACTCTTTATTTATAATGCTCTGCCCTCTGTAGTGCCCCCAGTAGAGCACCCCATTTTATGTCCCCCAGCAGTGCACTCTTTATTTATAATGCTGTTCCCTCTGTAGTGCCCCCTGTTTTATGTTCCCCCACAGTGCACTCTTTATTTATAATGCGCTCCCCTCTGTAGTGCTCCTAGTGGTGCACCCTGTTTTATGTCCCCCCCGCAGTGCACTCTTTAATTATAATGCGCTCCCCTCTGTAGTGCCCCCCAGTGGTGCCCCCTATTATTCCCTATACCTACATCCGTCATCATTTCCGTTCTGTCTCTGCAGGAACAAGAAGAGATGCTGGCCGGGCGCTTCAAAAGAAAATGTGAATCGCTGGAGGACGAGATCAAGCGACTACGAGAGGAGAACAACGAGCCCGCTTCAATAATAGGAGGAATCATCACCGACATATTACCCGGGGTATTTGGGAAAATGTTAAAAAAAAATAGGAGGAGCCTCAATGTGTGTCAGGGTTGGTTTCCACAGTAATTTTTCCCTTCACATACAAATCCCATATCCAAGACCCGGATGGTAGGTTTCTCATTCTTAAAGGCTTAGTGGGTAGATCATTATATACCTTTGTGAACATATATGCACCTAATGAAGATCAGATTAATTGGCTTTCCACGTTAATATCCTTGATCGAGATACATAGAGAGGGCATACTAATTTTGGCAGGCGATTTTAATTTTGCTTTTAACCCCCTAATAGACACCACATCTAAGAAGTCGTCAGTTTCCTTGAAAGCTCTCAACTTTATACACTCTAAACTCCAAAATCTAGGTGTCATTGATGTATGGAGATGTCATAACCCTCAAGGACTAGACTATTCCTTTTATTCCCCAGCAAATAAATCCTATAGCAGGATAAATTATATCCTAATCTCTAAAGAACATCTACATTTATGTTCACTATCTCGGATAGGTGATATAACCCTGTCAGACCACTCCCCTATTTTTTGCGATATACGCCCACTTAACAGATCCAATAAACACGTGAACTGGAGACTTAATGAATCTTTGCTGGGGAGCGAAAAACACAAAGCTCAAATAAAATCTTTCCTAGAGGAATACTTCAAAACCAACAACACCCCAGACATTTCCTCCCAGATACTTTGGGATGCCCACAAAGCCTACATCAGAGGCAGATTAATTAGTCTCTGCTCATTTCTTAAAAAAGAGTCGGAGATAAAACTGTCCACTTTATTATCTAAAATCCATACTTTGGAAAAAGCCCACAAACAATCCTTACTTTCCTTACAGCTTGCTGAACTTTCCTTCTTCAGAACGGAATTGAAAAATTTTCTAAACGAGAGATCAGCTAAGTATTATCTATCAGCCCAACATAAATTCTTTGCTCATGGCAATAAAGCTTCTAAATTTGCTATGCAAAGAATCAAGCAGAGACGTTCCTCCCGCTTTATTCAAAGCATTAAATCCCCTCAAAATACCCAATTGTTTAAAACGCATGAAATAGCTGAGCAATTTAAAAAAATTTACGAGACCTTATACAATCTCCCTCCTACTTCGCTTCCAGATCCTACACAAGATAGGAGATCTAACATTGACTCTTTTCTGTCCTCCTTAAAACTCCCATCTCTCACCACTACTCAGAGTCTGTCTATCTCCAGATCATTTACCTTTGATGAGGTTGCAACTGCCATTAAGTCAACCCCTAAAGGCAAATGCCCGGGCCCAGATGGGTTACCTATAACATACTATTCTTCATTTAAAGACACTCTTATCCCGTTTCTGCTCCCAATATTTAATCCCACCTTGGAAAAACACCCACTTCCCTCAGATATGACTAGAGCGACCATTACAGTCATCCCTAAACAGGGCAAAGACCCCACTTCATGCTCTAATTATCGCCCTATCTCTTTATTAAACGTGGACCTCAAACTGTTATCCAAAATGCTAGCCACTAGATTAAAAAATCTCTTGCCATGTCTGATCCACCCTGATCAAGTGGGTTTTGTCAAAGGCCGGGAGGGAAAGGATAATACCACAAAAGTACTAGATGCCCTATATTATGTTTCCCATAGAAAGTCCCCCCTGGTATTGATTGGCACGGATGCCGAGAAGGCTTTCGACAGAGTGGATTGGACCTTTATTTCCTCTGCTCTGTTGAAATTTCAGTTACCTGAAACATTTATAAACGCTGTCTTCTCTATGTATACCCACTGTCGGTCAATGATACCTTATCACCCAGCTTTCCAATAAAAAATGGGACAATACAAGGCTGCCCACTTTCCCCACTTATATTTGTCCTTGTGATGGAGACCTTACTGCAATCCCTTAGACAGGATCCAGATATCATGGGTTTGAAAGTGGGTGGATGTGAATTTAAATTATCAGCTTTTGCGGATGATTTATTGATCCTCACGACCAACCCGCTTGTTTCCATACCAGTAATACTGTCCAAACTTGATATGTTTGGCTCCCTATCTAATTTTAAAGTAAATGCCTCTAAATCCCAAATAATTCATATGGGCCTCTCCTCTACTACTCTCACAACTCTTCAAACTGATTCCCCATTTAATTGGAATACCCAACAACTGACATATTTAGGTGTAAAATTGTCCCCACATCTTACAGATTTATTTAAACTCAATTATAAGCCCCTTTTAGCTTCTTTAACCACGCAACTAGAAACTTTAGACTTTCCTTATTTATCCTGGTTTGGGAGAAAGAATATTGTTATGTCACTAGTATTGCCCAGGCTTACGTATTTGATGCAAGTACTCCCCATTGAGATCCCTAAATCTTATTTCTCCTCTATTAACAAACACATACGCAAATATATCTGGCAAGGGAAAAAATCCCGTATCTCTTTTGAAACTCTTACTAAACCTAGACCTAGAGGAGGCATTGGACTCCCTGACCCGGAAATGTATATGAAGGCTATTCAGCTTTCAAGAGTTGTAGATTGGGTTAGAAATCCTCCGCATAAATCTTGCTTAGTCTTAGAGAATGCCCTTTTGCCTTCTTCTACTAGGGCCCTGATTCTGGTTGATAGACCTTCTCCAGCTCCTAACTCCATACCGAACTCTATGATACGTAACACCTTGAAGGTCTGGGGATGGTTTTCGACCAGCTTGGGGGCCCTAACACTTCCCTCTCCCTTCATCCTTATAAAAGATGTCATTGCCTTAGCCCCTAAAGAACTGAAAGACTGCTGCCCTTCGTCACTCAAAAACTCGGGATTAACAGTTTCAAGCTTGTTCAATCAAGATGGAGGTATCCTTTCTGATCATGACATTTATGAATTGCTTAAGATTAAGATTCAGAACCCCTTTCTGTTAAGTTTTATTAGAAAGGAATCGCTCCTTATAGCTAAACAATCCCCTCTCACACAAGAACTTTCTTGGTTTGATAAGATGATTGGCAGCTCATCATATCCCCCTAAACCCATATCGACAATTTACAGCCAACTTAAGTCCCCTCCATCTTTAATTAAACCTGCTATCATTGGCGTCTGGGAAAAAGATCTCCAACGTGAAATGACATCCTCTGAAATTCTGAAAGTGCTGATTGCCCCACACAAGATTTCCAGATGTATACTAATACAGGAAAACAGCTATAAAATCTTGATGTGCTGGTATAAAACTCCAGATAAGACCTGCCTCTACAGTGCCAGCTCCTCAGATGTTTGTTGGAGATGCCTCAGGGAGAGAGGATCATTTATTCATATATATGGTGGTCTTGTGAACTGATTAAGCCATGGTGGTTGAATATTTTCAAAATCAGTAACCAGATCTGTCAGTCATCCTACCCGTGTAACCCTGAGGTCTCACTACTCTCATTAGGAATTGGGAGATCAAACTCTCACAAGTCAACTCTTTTTTCATTTATGATGGCAGCTGCTAGATTAGTGATACCTAAACATTGGCTCTCCCCTGATCCCCCTAGTCTAGAACATTGGACAAATAGACTTGACCAAATTTACAGACTAGAAGAAATTTCACATTGGGAGTTAAGATCGAGACATGTTTTTCTGCAGATCTGGACCCCCTGGAAGAAATATAGGAAATTTTCTTAAAATCGGATAGCCCTTATTAAGGAGGATTTATTTCGATCTATTTAGCATCTCACTTAGGAGAAACTGAGAGATCTGGTTGCTGGTTTCTGGGTTGGTGTTTTTCAGCAATAATATTTTTACAAACATATTTTCTCACAGTAATTGCGAAGTGCCTAATGAAATAACTTAGGTAATATGTATTTCAGAAATTCCTGTCTTTTCTGGACCTGATTGGTCCCCTTTATATTTTATTTTATTTTATTTTATTTCCCTCTTTTTCCTCCCCTTCGTTTCGTTCGTATTATTATTATTATTATCATCACTGGTACTATTAATATTTTACTGTCATGATATCACGCTTGAAAGATAATCCTAATACTTAAGCTATGATATTATTCTGCTTGAAATGTTTCATAGATACGTGACAGACTTTCGACTTTAATGTATAATTGTAATTGTAATTGTATTAAAAGAAAACCAATAAAAATTGTCAATATAAAAAAAAAAAAAAAAAAATAGGAGGTATATATAGTATATGCCGTAGGCCTGGTGCAGGGCCTGAGATGGGGAGGAATGACCCGAGGATTCGAAGATCTTCAAGTCATGGCACCTACCTCAGACCCTGCGCTATGCAGAGTGCTCCTTTACACATATCTTGTAGCCAAGTATAATAAATGACAAGAAATACACATTTACTCATCTACTTTGAAGAGCACCTGTCAGCAGGATCAACGGCATTAACCCCCACATGCTGTCTGGTAGGGTTGATCCTTCTGATTAGAAAATCCGCTGCGACGTTCCTGAGAAAAAAACTTTAGCTCTTTATAAAACTGAGGCTTCAGTGCACAGAGGGTCGGGGCCTAGGCCCCCTTCACCCCTTAGCCTTCTTGTGCTAACCCTAATTTGCATAGAAAATACAAGTTTTTTTTTCTCACTGGAACACCACAGCTGATTTTCACAAGACAGATATCATTTTAGTCAGCAGGATCACGCCCACCAGACAGTATGCTGGGTTCAATAAGGTTGATCCTGCTGACAAGTATTCTTTAATATAAAGAAATATAATCTACTATTTGTGTTTACACCATAAGTATAATCTTCCCTTAGTGTCTGGCTATTAATGCCTTAGTGTGTTTTACACCCACCCTGTAACCACCCACATCACAACTTTTTGTGTGTATTGCACCATCCGTATTCACCCTGCTTTATTTTTGCTGTATTACTATATACTTTATATGTTGTGTTAACGTTGCAGCGCTCACTGCTGACACTAGGTGTCACTATTACATAAGCTATATATATATATGACAGAGTCTGTGGCTGAAGCCACGTGGTGTGACAGAAGAGCCGGCTGTTCTCTTCACTCTATGCAGTCTCGCAGGTAGTACACACTCTAGTGCTTTCTGCAGGTGGTCATCCTTCTGTACAGGGAGTGCAGAATTATTAGGCAAGTTGTATTTTTGAGGATAAATTTTATTATTGAACAACAACCATGTTCTCAATGAACCCAAAAAACTCATTAATATCAAAGCTGAATATTTTTGGAAGTAGTCTTTAGTTTGTTTTTAGTTTTAGCTATTTTAGGGGGATATCTGTGTGTGCAGGTGACTATTACTGTGCATAATTATTAGGCAACTTAACAAAAAACTAATATATACCCATTTCAATTATTTATTTTTACCAGTGAAACCAATATAACATCTCAACATTCACAAATATACATTTCTGACATTCAAAAACAAAACAAAAACAAATCAGTGACCAATATAGCCACCTTTCTTTGCAAGGACACTCAAAAGCCTGCCATCCATGGATTCTGTCAGTGTTTTGATCTGTTCACCATCAACATTGCGTGCAGCAGCAACCACAGCCTCCCAGACACTGTTCAGAGAGGTGCACTGTTTTCCATCCTTGTAAATCTCACATTTGATGATGGACCACAGGTTCTCAATGGGGTTCAGATCAGGTGAACAAGGAGGCCATGTCATTAGATTTTCTTCTTTTATACCCTTTTTGCCAGCCACACTGTGGAGTACTTGGACGCGTGTGATGGAGCATTGTCCTGCATGAAAATCATGTTTTTCTTGAAGGATGCAGACTTCTTCCTGTACCACTGCTTGAAGAAGGTGTCTTCCAGAAACTGGCAGTAGGACTGGGAGTTGAGCTTGACTCCATCCTCAACCCGAAAAGGCCCCACAAGCTCATCTTTGATGATACCAGCCCAAACCAGTACTCCACCTCCACCTTGCTGGCGTCTGAGTCGGACTGGAGCTCTCTGCCCTTTACCAATCCAGCCACGGGCCCATCCATCTGGCCCATCAAGACTCACTCTCATTTCATCAGTCCATAAAACCTTAGAAAAATCAGTCTTGAGATATTTCTTGGCCCAGTCTTGACGTTTCAGCTTGTGTGTCTTGTTCAGTGGTGGTCGTCTTTCAGCCTTTCTTACCTTGGCCATGTCTCTGAGTATTGCACACCTTGTGCTTTTGGGCACTCCAGTGATGTTGCAGCTCTGAAATATGGCCAAACTGGTGGCAAGCGGCATCTTGGCAGCTGCACGCTTGACTTTTCTCAGTTCATGGGCAGTTATTTTGCGCCTTGGTTTTTCCACACGCTTCTTGCGACCCTGTTGACTATTTTGAATTAAACGCTTGATTGTTTGATGATCACGCTTCAGAAGCTTTGCAATTTTAAGAGTGCTGCATCCCTCTGCAAGATATCTCACTATTTTTGACTTTTCTGAGCCTGTCAAGTCCTTCTTTTGACCCATTTTGCCAAAGGAAAGGAAGTTGCCTAATAATTATGCACACCTGATATAGGGTGTTGATGTCATTAGACCACACCCCTTCTCATTACAGAGATGCACGTCAACTAATATGCTTAATTGGTAGTAGGCTTTCGAGCCTATAAAGCTTGGAGTAAGACAACATGCATAAAGAGGATGATGTGGTCAAAATACTCATTTGCCTAATAATTCTGCACGCAGTGTATATCCAGCGGAAGGAACTTTCTGGTGGTCTCTAGAAGCACTGCTCCACTTCTTCCTCTTTTGCTCTTCCAAACTCCCTGGGTTCAACACAAGCTCAGGTCTTTGGTTCTGACCAAATTTCCCCTGGGGGATGAAGGACAAAGACACCTTGTGCTGCACGTTTTGATAAAATACAATAGATTTTCACAAGCATAAAATGGACCATCGCTCTCCCCCGACCGGCTACATTATAAACTCATCATTTATGTGCCGACACGGTGTCTTTGTCCTTGATTCCCAGTAGGATTCGGTCAGAATCAAGCAGAGGAGGATGAAGGGGCGTAGCGAGACCGCTGGACAATTCACATTGTTCCATTGGAGGGATACGTAAGATGGATTACACCACCTTGTTACCCCCCCTCTGTACGCTTACTGCAAACTGCTAGCAATTCATTCATAACTTCTAGTAGAAGTAATAAAGGAACGGCAGAACATAGAGCCATAAGGATAGATGCTCCAGAATGGTAATTACATGGGGAATGCATGAAGATAATAAAACAGGTGTCACAGGAGTGGTGAGAGGTCCTCTTTAATGAGCGGCATAAGGCGGCTGTGCTACGGCCATCGCAGTGCCGGAGGCTTTAGCTGCACGCACGCCATCAGAGGCACGCAGCGTTCTGCTACTTTGTTATTTTGTAAACCTTAAAAGTGATTTAGGGAGGGGGGGGGGGGGCGGAGCTAGCGCCGGACAGAGATAGACGCTTAGTTCCCTGCTCTGCTAAAACGACCGTCCCTAGCACCAGCTATAATTAGCCCCAGCGAGTGAGGATGGTCAAAATCAGGAACTCCAAGCTCGGAGAACATCCAGCGATACCCAAGGACCAGATTCCGAGTGGCAATATGGAGAAATTCCTTAAAAAAGCGGCCGCTACGATCACGCCACGAGAGCCAAAGATGGCGCCGGCCCAGCAGCCCAAAGCCTTGAAGCGCATCCCTGCGCATTCCGAGGGTGACAGCGATTCTGAAGAACGCCAACCTAGCTCTGACCTGCCGCTCACCAGACGATACCTGGACCAGGCACTTAGCAGAGTTATGGAGCCCATTCTCACTGAACTTTCGGCTGTTAGACAAGAGGTGAGACACATTGGGGAACGGGTGGAAACACTTGAAACCCACCAGGCCGCATCCCTGAACCACCAGTCAGCGGTCTCAGCCTCACTCCGTCGCTGCACAGCGCACCTCAATGATTTGCATAATGCCCTAGAAGACCAGGAGAACAGAGGGCACCGCAACAACTTACGATTTAGAGGGATCCCCGAATCAGTGTTGCCGGGAGAGATTACCACCACCATCATCTCCATATGCGGCTCCCTGCTAGGTCCCGATTACCCTCAAGAAATCGCCATTGAACGCGCACATAGGGCTCTACGCCCCAAACCTAAGCCGACTGAGCCACCTCGCGATATCATCTGCAAGTTCCTAAACTTCCCAGTCAAAGCGGCCATCCTGGATGCTGCACGTAATCATGCTGATCTCTCCTATGAAGACAACAGGTTGGAGATATACCAGGATCTAGCCCCCTCCACTCTCAAGAAATGGAGAGCCCTAAAACCTCTGACCAATTGGCTTCGGTCCAACAAAGTCCTATACCGCTGGTCCTACCCGTTTGGACTTTCCTTTTCTGTCGCAGGCAAGCGGATCAACATCTCGCCCCATGCTGACATCGGGCCTATCCTTGAAGACCTGGACATTCCTCCTATGCAGATAGAAAATTGGGAACTGTACCACGACCTAGGAGACCTGCCAGATCTCCCCAAAGTGTCACCATTTGAGGTCCAGCGAACCCCAAAATCATTGCGATCCAAGAAAAGGGGCCATCAGCTTACACCCAGGAGCCTCTCCCAGGAACCTTAAAAGGACTTAAGCTCCAGTCTACTAGTTCCGACCACCACTTCCTGGTAGTGCTACACCACAGCTATCCGCTGTCACCACTGGTCTTGAAATGTTATGAGTATTAACCTGTTTTCTCTTTCCCTACTCTATAGAATGCATATTGCTGGGCCCATCCTTGCACACTACTTTATGGCCCCCATTAGGGTGCTATACGGTCTAATACCTGGTCATCTGACCACCTATCCCCCACATTCCCAAAGTGTACTCTTGTGTGCTCGCTTATCTCTGTTATGTTGTTTTAACCTGTTATGTATGTGTTACCCTTCAAACTCTTTCCCCAAGGTACTTGTCAACCTCACCAACACATCGTGAGATCCCCATCACCCTGACCTGCATCCGGAATCAGATGGCGATACTCCTTCCCATCTCTGTACTCTCCTGGAGGACACACCATTGGCCACAAGGTACCCTACCAAACATAACTCGCAATGGCTGACCTACATATAGCCTCCTACAATGTAAAAGGCTTCTTAGGAAGGCCGGAGCTGATGTTGTGTTCCTCCAGGAGACCCACTTTAGATTTAACCATTACCCTAATATGCAATTTTCCCACTACTCTCATTGGTACCATTGTGGGGGAGGTTCCTCTGCCTCAGGTGGAGTTAGCATAGGATTTCAAAGGAAAATTCCCTTTACATATGTAAGCCACACACAGGACCCTGATGGGACATATATCTTGGTAAAGGGCACCATAGGCCCACAAACGTACACCTTCATAAATCTATATGCCCCCAACTCTAACCAATCCCGCTGGCTCTTAAACATCTATCCACTTATTGACTCTTTCAAAGAAGGGATAGTAGTCCTGGGAGGAGATTTAAATGTGGCCTTAAACCCACAAATAGACACATCTTCACAAAAATCATTTCACTCATATAGATCCCTTAAAAACATTCGAGATAATCTCTGGAATCTACAGTTGATTGATGTGTGGCGATCCCACCATCCCAGCACATCTGATTACACATTCTACTCCCCAATGCATGGTACCTATCATACTTACTGATTTCTAAAGAACACCTACATCTCTGTAAGGAGGCCTCAATAGGTTCCATGCATCTCTCCAACCATTCTCCAATCTTCCTCTCTGTGATGGCTCCAAATAGTATCCCCACATGTTTTAACTGGAGACTAAATGAATCCTTACTGGGACACCAATCCACGATTGATTTGATCTCCAGACACATTAAAGAATACTTCTCCTTAAATGAGTGCCCTGACCTCCCTGCCACCACCTTATGGGATGCACACAAACCCTTCGTCAGGGGCCAATTTATCAATATTGGATCTTATCAGAAGAAGCTAAGGGAAAAAGCAATAGATGAGGCCCTCAAGAACATTCAAAGGCTCGAATCCCACCATAAAAAGAGTCCCACGGATCTCCACCTTCAGGAATTATCAAATTATAGAGCAGAACTCAAAATCCTCCTACAAGCTAAAGCGGCTAAATACTACATGAACTCCCAGCATAAATATTTCGCTCATGGCGACAAAGCCACCAAATTCCTTATGAGTAGGATAAAAGGAAGGAGAGCCGCAAACTATATCCATCAACTTACCTCACCTGATGGTAAACCGTTTTTTTCTTCCACCCAGATTGCTGCCCATTTCCGCTCCTTCTATGAGAACCTCTATAACCTCCCTACCAACATTACCCCAGAAAGTCAGGCTTCCATTATCTCAACTTTCCTAGACTCATCCAATATTCCTTCCATATCTCCAGACCAAAAGCTAAAATTAGAAACTCTGTTCACATTAACAGAACACAATAAAGCTCTAAGTCAAATGCCGAAAGGGAAGAGCCCAGGGCCAGATGGCCTTCCGGTCTCATATTATAAAACCTTCCATGAAATCCTCCTCCCCATCTTCTTGAGGTTTGTAACCTAGCGCTTAAAGGTGTCCCACTCTCCAGAGACATGACAGCGGCCCATATTACACTCATCCCTAAAGAAGGGAAAGACTCCAAGCAGTGCTCCAATTATAGGCCCATATCCCTCCTGAATATAGACCTCAAACTCCTGGCCAAAATGTTAGCCAACAGGTTGGCCAATGTTCTCCCCCATCTTGTTCACAGGGATCAGGTCGGCTTTATCCACAATAGAGAGGGCAAAGACAACACATCTAGAGTGATTAATGCACTCTGTCAAGCTAACCACATCTCTTCCCTTTTGCTCCTTCTCAGCACTGATGCTGAGAAAGCATTTGATTCAACTGAACATACCTGAAACATGTCTTGCTTAAGTTTGGCCTCCCTGATCCCTTTGTACAAGCTACCTTTGCCATGTATGACCAAGCAACTGCTCTGGTCATGGTCAATGGGAATCTTTCCTCTCCATTTGCTATAAATAATGGGACGCGACAGGGCTGTCCCCACTTTTATTCATTCTAGCACTGGAACCGCTCTTATCTATTTTAAGGTCGGATAGGAGAATTGAGGGTCTATATTTGGGAGGTAAGGAACAGAAAATTGCAGCATTTGCGGATGATGTTCTAATGATGACAGTAAATCCGTTAGTTTCCCTTCCCTGCATTCAGTCCCATCTCGACCTTTATAGCACGGTTTCAGATTTCAAGATAAATGCTTATAAATCTGTAGTCCTATGCTCAGGTATCTCCCCCACCACCAAACGATGCCTAATGGCGAACTCACCCTTCAATTGGTCCTCTCCCACCATCACCTACCTGGGTGTTAAAATTAGCCCCAAAATAAAAGACCAATTCTCCCTTAACTATGTCCCACTAAAGTCTTCAATCTTTAATACTATAGATAACCTCACCCAATCCAACCCTGCATTGTCCTGGTTTGGCCGCAAAAATCTACTCTCTTCCCTAATCCTCCCCCGTCTCACTTACCTATAACAGGTTCTTCCGATTCCTATACCCAAGCATTACTATGCTTCAATGCAAAAAAAAAATTGATAATTTATATGGAATGGGAAGAAAGCTAGACTTGCATTCTCCCTCCTCATCAAACCTAGACAAACTGGGGGAATAGGCCTTCCAAACCCAGAACTATACGGCAAGGCTATACTCCTCTCCCGAGCAGTAGCCTGGCTATGCCCCTCTTTACAATCTTCCACAGTAGAAATGGAACTCGACATATTAAACACACCTGTTAGAGCACTTCTACTAGGGCGCCAAAACGTTCTTTCTGAATCGTTATCCCATTACCCAATTGTCAAAGCAACCCTTGAGGCTTGGAAGTGTCTGTCTACATCTCACTGTTCCATCCCGTTTCCCTCCCCACTTCTAACGATAAAAGACTTAATAGACACGGCCCCTTTGGCTCTGAGAACGGCTACCTCGAAAGGGCTAAATTCCTCAACAATAGCCCTATTATCGCTGACAAACTATACTGGTAACATACTAGATCTGGAAGCCATGAAAGCTTTACTTGATCCTCGCCCAGGTGATCTTTTTTCTGTCCTATACCTCAGAGCTTACATAAGCCAGCACGTCCATTTGGGTGACCTCCAGCGTCCTCTGGTATGGTTCGAGTCAGTAATCTCCCTTCCTAAAGCCCCTAGAAGACTTATCTCACAAATATATAGCAGACTACGCTCCCCACCTATGCTGACTAGGTCAGCTTTCATAAAGCAATGGGAATTAGACCTGAACATTACCATCCCCTTCACATCTCTCCACAAGCTCCTTGAATCTCCTCACAGGGCCTCCCGCTGTGTCCGAATCCAAGAGAATGAATATAAAATTCTTACTAGATGGTATAATACGCCAGATAAGACCGCATTATTCTCTCAAACTGCTTTGGACACATGCTGGAGGTGCCTTCAGGGGAAAGGGACTTTCCTCCACATATGGTGGACTTGACCCCTTATCACCAAATGGTGGTCCGAGATATTTTCCCTAGCAAACAAAATCTGTCACACCTCTTTCCACCCATCTCCTCAGATGGCTCTATTGTCCTTCAGTCAGGAAAAGGGCCACCTACAACCACCCTTCATCTTCTCACAGATGTTGATAGCCGCTCGCCTTCTGGTTCCTAGATACTGGATGCAAATCCAAACCCCTCCTATGGAACAATGGCTACAAAAGGTTGACCAGCTCCATAGGTTCGAGGAACTGTCCTCTTGGGAAACCCGCACACACATTGCTTTCCTCAAAAAATGGCTACCCTGGTCATCTTATAGAGCTCCCAAAAATAAAAACACCCTTAGCCCTAATGCTTTATGAGCTAGACCAAGGAAGACATCAGACCAGTCCTGTTCCGCTGTTAATTCCTTACACATCGGTCCCTTACTAACCAACACCTTTTTATGGATCAAAGGTCCTCACCTCACTTACACATCTGATAGTATCTTGCATGTTAACACAAAGCTGGTCCAACTGTAATGTGATTACTTGGCGCTTTTTACCCCATTCTCTCAGCACCATCATCTCTGGATGCTTCGCTCACTTATCTACCCACCCGTCTACTCTCTTTCACTATGTTTGTCTGATATTGCCATGCATCTGATTTGTACTCGCAATGAATCTTTTTGTATAATGATATGGCCTGCGTGCCAGTACCTTGGTACCCTGTTACCCCCTGTTCTTTATTGAGAAAATCAATAAAAATATAATAATAAAAAAAAAAAGTGATTTATGTTCTGACTGCTCCTGAGGAAATACAGGCCTGGTCCCGATGTAGGAACGCATCGAGCAATGAATAAGAATTAGTATAGTAGTGAACTGGGCATTTATTAGGTTACTATATCAGGGACCATATTTACTATATCTATCTATGCCTATTACTAACCTATTGAGGGGCATTCCAGGCTCCCCAGTAACACAGTGGGGCACCTACACTCCCAGTACTGGCACATGGATGGTGCACTATCCTATGTAGAAAGCCTGCACTAGTGAATGATGTTCCGGCTTACCTGACACAATACTGGTGCACCTACACTCCTAGTACTGGCACATATAGGGGGTCCATGTTTTGATAACCTGCCCGATCCTTCTTTATGGTGGCTTTTTGGTGCCCAAAAGTGATCCTACCAACCATCGGCTGGTGCTAATTCAGCGGCAGCGTTTCTTTGGGACAGGAATTAGAGGAGCATATAAGTTTTTCTCAAAAATGCCCCTCATTCCCCATGCCCGGCCTGTAGTAGAGTTATATCGTGGTTAGCCACTTATTTTATCTGTAGCAGTTTAATTTTAGCATATCCTTTTCAAGAAGTTACTTCCCCCCCCCCCCCCCTCCGCCCAACCTGTGCAGAAATTCTTTGGTTATGCAAACCGATTGTCCGGCTGCAGCTGTCCGGGTGGCTGGTCTCAGACGATCATGGAAGTGAACATGCTGGATGTGGAGGTCCTGGGCTGGTGCGGTTACACGTGGTCTGCAATTGTGAGGCCGGTTGGATGTACTGCCAAATTCTCTGAAACGCCTTTGGAGACGGCTTATGGTAGAGAAATAAACATTCATTGCACGGGCAACTGCTCTGGTAGACATTCCTGCAGTCAGCATGCCAATTGCACGCTCCCTGAAACGTTGCAACATCTCTGTCATTGTGCTGTGTGATCAAACTGCACATTTCAGAGTGGCCTTTTATTGTGGGCAGTCTAAGGCACACCTGTGCAATATTCATGCTGTCTAATCAGCACCTTGATATGCCACACCTGTGAGGTGGGATGGATTATCTCGGCAAAGGAGAAGTGCTCACTGACACAGATTCAGACAGATTTGTGAACAATATCTGAGAGTAATGGGTCTTTTGTGTCTGTAGAAAATATTTCAGATCTTTGAGTCTCATGCAAAATGGGAGCAAAACTGAAAGTGTTGCATTTATATTATTGTTCAGTGTAGATCTGTACTTGAACTGTAACCATCACACGTCTGTACCTCAGCTGTAACCATCACACGTCTGTACCTCACAGCTGTAACCATCACATATCTGTACCTCAGCTGTAACCATCACACGTCTGTACCTCAGCTGTAACCATCACACCTCTGTACTTCAGCTGTAACCATCAAACGTCTGTACCTCAGCTGTAACCATCACACATCTGTACCTCAGCTGTAACCATCACACATCTGTACCTCAGCTGTAACCATCACATATCTGTACCTCAGCTGTAACCAAACGTCTGTACTTTAGCTGTAACTATCACATGTCTGTACCTCAGCTGTAATCATCACACATCTGTACCTCAGCTGTAACCATCACACGTCTGTACCTCAGCTGTAACCATCAAACGTCTGTACCTCAGCTGTAACCATCACACATCTGTACCTCAGCTGTAACCATCACACGTCTGTACCTCAGCTGTAACCATCACACGTCTGTACCTCAGCTGTAACCATCACACGTCTGTACCTCAGCTGTAACCATCACACGTCTGTACCTCAGCTGTAACCATCACACGTCTGTACCTCAGCTGTAACCATCACACCTCTGTACCTCAGTTGTAACCATCAAACGTCTGTACCTCAGCTGTAACCATCACACATCTGTACCTCAGCTGTAACCATCAAACGTCTGTACCTCAGCAGTAACCATCACACATCTGTACCTGAGCTGTAACTATCACACATCTGTACCTCAGCTGTAACCATCACACATCTGTACCTCAGCTGTAACCATCACACGTCTGTACCTCAGCTGTAACCATCACAGGTCTGTACCTCAGCTGTAACCATCACATGTCTGTACCTCAGCTGTAACCATCACAGGTCTGTACCTCAGCTGTAACCATCACACGTCTGTACCTCAGCTGTAACCATCACACGTCTGTACCTCAGCTGTAACCATCACACGTCTGTACCTCAGCTGTAACCATCACACGTCTGTACCTCAGCTGTAACCATCACACGTCTGTACCTCAGCTGTAACCATCACACGTCTGTACCTCAGCTGTAACCATCACACGTCTGTACCTCAGCTGTAACCATCACATGTCTGTACCTCAGCTGTAACCATCACACCTCTGTACCTCAGCTGTAACCATCACACCTATGTACCTCAGTTGTAACCATCAAACGTCTGTACCTCAGCTGTAACCATCACAGGTCTGTACCTCAGCTGTAACCATCACACGTCTGTACCTCAGCTGTAACCATCACACGTCTGTACCTCAGCTGTAACCATCACATGTCTGTACCTCAGCTGTAACCATCACAGGTCTGTACCTCAGCTGTAACCATCACACGTCTGTACCTCAGCTGTAACCATCACACGTCTGTACCTCAGCTGTAACCATCACAAGTCTGTACCTCAGCTGTAACCATCACACGTCTGTACCTCAGCTGTAACCATCACACGTCTGTACCTCAGCTGTAACCATCACACGTCTGTACCTCAGCTGTAACCATCACACGTCTGTACCTCAGCTGTAACCATCACACGTCTGTACCTCAGCTGTAACCATCACACCTCTGTACCTCAGTTGTAACCATCAAACGTCTGTACCTCAGCTGTAACCATCACAGGTCTGTACCTCAGCTGTAACCATCACACGTCTGTACCTCAGCTGTAACCATCACACGTCTGTACCTCAGCTGTAACCATCACACGTCTGTTCCTCAGCTGTAACCATCACACGTCTGTACCTCAGCTGTAACCATCACACGTCTGTACCTCAGCTGTAACCATCACACGTCTGTACCTCAGCTGTAACCATCACACGTCTGTACCTCAGCTGTAACCATCACACGTCTGTACCTCAGCTGTAACCATCACACGTCTGTACCTCAGCTGTAACCATCACACGTCTGTACCTCAGCTGTAACCATCACACGTCTGTACCTCAGCTGTAACCATCACACGTCTGTTCCTCAGCTGTAACCATCACACGTCTGTACCTCAGCTGTAACCATCACAGGTCTGTACCTCAGCTGTAACCATCACACGTCTGTACCTCAGCTGTAACCATCACACGTCTGTTCCTCAGCTGGAACCAATAAAGTTCCTCATCATTGAATAGAACTCTGTTTAGCTTCTGTGTCATGCTCAGCCATTTCCCTGTTAGGGTACAGGGGACAGGTTACATGATGATTGCTCTGCATCGCTTATCTTCTCCCATTGAGTTTCTAGGTCAATTTCTTGAACTCTTGAAGCTGGAATTAGGAGTAAAAAAAACATGAATTACCAACCCAGGCTCCAGTACTTGGTATAGAGGCGAGGCAGCTCTATCAACAGGCTCCACCCGCCCTCCTGCTTTATACGAGTGACACCATCACTGCTAGGTGCGGTCCTCCCTTTGAAACCAGAAATGGGGACTCTGTAGTGACGGATGCACGGCTTGCTCTCCATTTACTGCTATGGGAGTTCTGAAAATAGCTGAATGTGCAGAGAAAATGTCTGAAGAGCGGCCACCTCTCCATTCATCGCTATAAGACTACTGGAAATAGACGAGCCACCACTTCAGAACTCCCATAGCAGTGAACGGAGGGTGGCCACGCATGCACGGACGCTCTCCTTCACTTTAGGGGTCCCGTTCTGGAAACATTTGCAGGTCCCTCCTCAAGAATCCATCCCAATCTGACATTGGTGGCATATCCTAGAGATATGCCATCAATGCCCCAGAGGGAAATACCCCTTTAATTCTATTAGACCATGAAGTGGTGTCACCTGCTGGTGGTGGAGCCTGGTGTTGAGCAGCAGCCTCTACTTTTCAAGGTGCTGTTTTTGTAAGGTATGTCAAATTCAGGTACCCCATACAAATAAACTAATACATATTACATTCCCAGCTTCAGCAATCCAGAAGTATAGCTGTGGTAATAGAAAAGTCAAACTCATGGCATTTCTATTAAATCACCAGTAGATGGCAACAGAGTGTTTAAAGCCTGAATGACGAGCACAGTTTCATATAACACTGCTAAAGGAAGGGGAAACTAAAAGACAGACCTTTTGTTCCTGGGAGGACAGAATACGCTGTTGCTCTTCTGCCTACCTGACTGAAGGTCATGCTTGTCATTGCAGGTAAGAGAACACATATTTAGGGCAATAAACAGGGCAAAAGTGATTTAATCCACATCTCTGTAATTAGCAAAGGCTACTGGTGATGCTGTGTGAGTAAATAACACACTGCACAAATGTTAGTGGAGTACACTGACGTGTCACATGTCGCCAGTTTATGGTGAATGTGATTGTTATAGGATCTTATGTTAATAAATGATATTATACTGCACTATTTGCCTACTGTGATGCAGATTGAGTAATAATAGAATGTTATTATTAAATATAGGGAGTGCAGAATTATTAGGCAAGTTGTATTTTTGAGGATTAATTTTATTATTGAACAACAACCATGTTCTCAATGAACCCAAAAAACTCATTAATATCAAAGCTGAATATTTTTGAAAGTAGTTTTTAGTTTGTTTTTAGTTTTAGCTATTTTAGGGGGATATCTGTGTGTGCAGGTGACTATTACTGTGCATAATTATTAGGCAACTTAACAAAAAACAAATATATACCCATTTCAATTATTTATTTTTACCAGTGAAACCAATATAACATCTCAACATTCACAAATATACATTTTTGACATTCAAAAACAAAACAAAAACAAATCAGTGACCAATATAGCCACCTTTCTTTGCAAGGACACTCAAAAGCCTGCCATCCATGGATTCTGTCAGTGTTTTGATCTGTTCACCATCAGCATTGCGTGCAGCAGCAACCACAGCCTCCCATACACTGTTCAGAGAGGTGTACTGTTTTCCCTCCTTGTAAATCTCACATTTGATGATGGACCACAGGTTCTCAATGGGGTTCAGATCAGGTGAACAAGGAGGCCATGTCATTAGATTTTCTTCTTTTATACCCTTTCTTGCCAGCCACGCTGTGGAGTACTTGGACGCGTGTGATGGAGCATTGTCCTGCATGAAAATCATGTTTTTCTTGAAGGATGCAGACTTCTTCCTGTACCACTGCTTGAAGAAGGTGTCTTCCAGAAACTGGCAGTAGGACTGGGAGTTGAGCTTGACTCCATCCTCAACCCGAAAAGGCCCCACAAGCTCATCTTTGATGATACCAGCCCAAACCAGTACTCCACCTCCACCTTGCTGGCGTCTGAGTCGGACTGGAGCTCTCTGCCCTTTACCAATCCAGCCACGGGCCCATCCATCTGGCCCATCAAGACTCACTCTCATTTCATCAGTCCATAAAACCTTAGAAAAATCAGTCTTGAGATATTTCTTGGCCCAGTCTTGACGTTTCAGCTTGTGTGTCTTGTTCAGTGGTGGTCGTCTTTCAGCCTTTCTTACCTTGGCCATGTCTCTGAGTATTGCACACCTTGTGCTTTTGGGCACTCCAGTGATGTTGCAGCTCTGAAATATGGCCAAACTGGTGGCAAGTGGCATCTTGGCAGCTGCACGCTTGACTTTTCTCAGTTCATGGGCAGTTATTTTCCGCCTTGGTTTTTCCACACGCTTCTTGCGACCCTGTTGACTATTTTGAATGAAACGCTTGATTGTTCGATGATCACGCTTCAGAAGCTTTGCAATTTTAAGAGTGCTGCATCCCTCTGCAAGATATCTCACTATTTTTGACTTTTCTGAGCCTGTCAAGTCCTTCTTTTGACCCATTTTGCCAAAGGAAAGGATGCCTAATAATTATGCACACCTAATATAGGGTGTTGATGTCATTAGACCACACCCCTTCTGATTACAGAGATGCACATCACCTAATATGCTTAATTGGTAGTAGGCTTTCGAGCCTATACAGCTTGGAGTAAGACAACATGCATAAAGAGGATGATGTGGTCAAAATACTCATTTGCCTAATAATTCTGCACGCAGTGTAGATAGATGTGTATTAATCTGTATGGACAGAATACACAGTTGCTCTTCTGCCTACCTGACTGAAGGTCATGCTTGTGCAGTGGCCAGGTACGGGTGGATAATATTCTGTATTTGTTGTGATGCCAATTGCAGCGTGCGCAGGGTACTATCCCAGGGCCCTTCCAAGGTGTTATAATGTACGTCCCAGGTTAGGAAGGCCAGAGTGGGGTAATGGCCTGTAATGTCTCTGTAGTATTGTGGTAGTTGTGTCACGGTGTCTCCTACCTGGGTACAGCCAGACTCCTGGCTCACTTGCAATAAATTTGAGAGTAGTGATAGTAGGAGTAATAGAGAAACGTTGCTTTACTTGAGGTAACTTGCATCCAAAAAGCATACAGCTTCGGTCTCTTGGTCCCAGCAGGTTTTTGCAAGGATTGGCAGGAATGAGTACTTCTGCTTTAAATGTAACTTCTGCTGTGTGGGGACAGACTAGCTGAGGAGAAATAGGCTTCTCCTAGGCACTGAACTTATTTCACAGATGGCTTCTCAGGGGATGCTTTCTTCCTGGAACTCTGGAGTTTGACTGTAGTTTCTGCTTTCTTCATTCAGCAGAGCTGAAGGTGCTCTAGGTGGGATATATATGGACATGTCTCAGCCGGGACTATGTCCTTGCTATCCTCACTAAGAAGGGGTTCTCCTGGACACTATAACACCGCCTTCCCCTAGCAGGGGGGGAGGCTACACTGACCCTAACTTCCTTCTCCACCCATGGTGCAGGATGTAGGACCAGCCCACCTATCCACAGGGGGAGCTAAGCTGGAATAATCCAGTCCAGCTCAGATACACTAAACTGTGACTTGTACCTGCCAATGAGTTGCTGCCACCTACTGGTAACCAGGCAAATTACATGAACAATTGCATTTAACATGGTTTTGTATGCACATTTGTGGAGGACATAATGTAAATTATATCAGATGACAGTATAAAGGCTTAAGAGATAGTAGTGGGGTAGAGGAGTGTAGTAACACAACTCTGGGGTGTTACATTTAACATTGCAGAACATATTTCAATAAAAGCACTTCCGGTTTCACCCAGCCCGCTCCCTTCGCACATTGGAATTATTGACCATACTTTCAGCATATGTGCAACAAAATTGGTGGCCCGTACGGGGAACTGGGTGAAAAAGACGCAAAGTGATAAATAAGTGAAAAAGAGCGGTTACGCGAAGTTGAGAGGAGATTGGGATATTAAAGGGGTTCTGCAATTTGTTTAAACTGATGATCTATCTTCTGGATAGATAATCAGCATCTGATCATCGCAGAGACGCCAATCATCAGATATAATGTCATAGAAGAACTCTTCTCAGCTGTCAAGGGAAGGGTTCGTGGACCTACTAGGAACTGCCTTGGAATTGCCAACCCCCAAAGCAGAAGTCCTGGTGAGTCAACTACAAGCCAGCCTGAGAGAAACTGGTGGTACTGCACTAAAGACTGGTACCAAGAGCCAAATAATTCCAGTAAATACTGTGACGTATCTTAGATGTAGGGCTCACGCCAAACCAGCCTTGCAAGATCAGATGTTCTTGTTTACACCTGATGAGACTCATGATGTGCCAGAAGGAGTGTATATCGGGGAGACGTTAGTGTCCCTCCAAAATGGACAGTTTTCCAAACTATCCATCCCGGTTTGGAACACCACCAAGCGAGACGTTATCTTACCAAGTCAGACTATGATTGGGTGCCTTGAACCCATCAAGACAACTGTAACGGACCGTTTCAGCAGACAAGGGGTTAAAATTTGTTTAGGCGATAAGCACCTTTCTGAGAGACAGGCACAGCTACTGCAGAACACCAACTCCCGAACTGGATACAAAATAGCACTCCAAACTGGAACCTCATGAATAGCTGCTAGCAGACGAACAGGAATCAGCTTACACTCCTGGCAATCAGTCTCTAACAGCATACAGCGGATCCCCCCAATAACGAGACAAGGCTCAGTGTTGAGGGTCAAGCAGTGGTCTGACTGTACTTCAAGTACAGCCTCTTTTATTCATAAACCACAAACATAGTACTGCCCACAGGGGTTTGAAATACAACCAATCAGTAATTTACAACACATACAATGTAAGTACAGCAACCAATCGTTCACGCCCCCAGAGGACCAGAAGGGAGACTGTGACATAGGACAGATACAACATATCCCCACAATGCATCATGGTTGCCTCCTCTCTGTCCCGGAGACAACCGAGGAGCAATCCAATTATCTCTCAGGACAAAGAGAAATCGCCGATACACATGTGGATACAACAGGACAGACATCACCATTTAAACACACAATGGGACAATGGCACAATAGAAACACACCCAGCATATTCCTCCCAAGCTGACAAGTTACACTTATTATAAATTGTTACAACTTTGTGAGTTTACATTGTCCATACATATAACTTACATCAATTTAAACAGTATAACTTGGGGGCAAACCTATCCAAAATTCACTTGAATAGGTTCAGGGGTTTAAAAGTTAGTATGGGCCATAATCCTGAGGCAAGAGGCTTTTAAACAGGCCTCTCCAAAACCCAGTGGCGAGGTTGGTTTCGCCACACATCTCCCCTTCCCCAGGGAAGACCAACCAGATACCTGACCTCACGGTCAGTACCTGAGTTAGTCTGGCAGTCCACCCACAACCCAATACTGGACCTGTTGAATTTGGTAGCCTGTCTCTGTCCAGTGAGTCCACCAAGGTTATGTTGGAAGCTGGTACTCCCGGTCTCTGTGTTGCTCCCTAGCTTGGAGTGGAGGTTGCTTTGTGGGCAGGGATCAGCGGTACTCTGCCCTGGTGCCAGCGCTACCACGGAAGTAGCCTGGTTGGAGCCTGGTTGTTGGAGGGGGAGACCGACTGTCTCCCCTTTGGATACCCAGCTTTGCTGCTGGAGGGGGAGACCGACTGTCCCTACCCCCTGTGCTGTAGGTGCAGAGACCACGGTCCCATCTGCACTGTTGTGGGGCTTACTGTCTCCCCCTGGTGCGTTAAGCTGCCGCTGGGGAGAGGGGGTAACGAGCTCCTCTCCCATACATACTTCCATACTCTGTGGAGGGAGACCGACTGTCTCTGCTCCCAATACAGTGTCCTGCTGCTGGGGAAAGGAGACTGGGCTCTCTATTCCCTGCTGGACACTCTGCCGCTGGGGAATGGAGACTGGGCTCCCAATTCCCAAAAAATCATGCTGCTGCTGGGGGGCAGGAACAACTACCTCTGCCCCCTGTAACTCAGCCTGCCACTGGGGAGGGAGGACGCTGCTCTCCTCTCCCTGCATTTCACACTGCCTTCCCGGCATATCACTCTGCTGCTGGGGGGCAGGAACAACTACCTCTGCCCCCTGTAACTCAGCCTGCCGCTGGGGAGGGAGGACGCTGCTCTCCTCTCCCTGCACTTCACACTGCCGCTGGGGAATGGAGACTGGGCTCCCAATTCCCTGCAATTCACACTGCCGCTGGGGAATGGAGACTGGGCTCCCAATTCCCAGCTGGACACTCTGCCGCTGGGGAGAGGAGACTGAGCTCTCTCTGTCCCGCAACTGTAACTTCCGATGGAGGTCCACCCAATGTGGCAGCTGACCGTCACCTTCTGCCCGGTATAGTAGGGTCCTGAACACTAGACTCCTCACGAACTTCACGTATTTCTCAGCTGGATTGGGTCCGAAGAAGTTCAGCCGCAACCACATCATACGGTCAAATTCCTCCACAGAGTATCTGTACTCCACTGCTGGTTCCATCCTGGTGCTTTTAGGGTCGCTGTACTGAGACATGCGTTGCCCTTAAGTTGTAAAATCCAAAGAAATGGTGTCTCCTGTAGCTGTCCTTCTGGCTGTAGGAACGATCCCGCTGCTTGCCACCAATGTAACGGACCGTTTCAGCAGACAAGGGGTTAAAATCCATTTAGGCGATATGCCCCTTTCTGAGAGACAGGCTCAGCTACTGCAGAACACCAATGTCCCAAACTGGATACAAAATAGCACTCTGAACTGGAACCTCACGAATAGCTGCTAGCAGACGAACAGGAATCAGCTTACACTCCTGGCAATCAGTCTCTAACAGCATACAGCGGATCCCCCCAATAACGAGACAAGGCTCCGTGTTGAGGGTCAAGCAGTGGTCTGACTGTACTTCAAGTACAGCCTCTTTTATTCATAAACCACAAACATAGTACTGCCCACAGGGGTTTGAATTACAACCAATCAGTAATTTACAACACATACAATGTAAGTACAGCAACCAATCGTTCACGCCCCCAGAGGACCAGAAGGGAGACTGCGACACAGGACAGATACAACATATCCCCACAATGCATTATGGTTTCCTCCTCTCTGTCCCGGAGACAACCGAGGAGCAATCCAATTATCTCTCAGGACAAAGGGAAATCGCCAATACACATGTGGATACAACAGGACAGACATCACCATTTAAACACACAATGGGACAATGGCACAATAGAAACACACCCAGCATATTCCTCCCAAGCTGACAAGTTACACTTATTATAAATTGTTACAACTTTGTGAGTTTACATTGTCCATACATATAACGTACATCAATTTAAACAGTATAACTTGGGGACAAACCTATCCAAAATTCACTTGAATAGGTTCAGGGGTTTAAAAGTTAGTATGGGCCATAATCCTGAGGCAAGAGGCTTTTAAACAGGCCTCTCCAAAACCCAGTGGCGAGGTTGGTTTCGCCACACAAACATACACAGCTGAGGTGAAACCAAGAGAATAAGTGAGTGTGGCCACTCACTCGGTGACTCATACTCAACAGTCATTCAGATCAGGGCCGGAAGGTCGAGTGGATAATTTAAACACGAGTCAGTCACCGGTAAGCTATGCTCATCGAGAACACTGAGATCCACCAGTACCTTTAGAACACCTACCGGAGGAAGATCAACAGATAGTCAAGACAATGCTAATGGAGGAATGCCACGCCTTCGCTAAAGATGATTCTGACGTCGGATGCATCCCTTCCCTACAATTTCAACTGCGCCTTAAAGACAATACACCGGTTAGAAGAACTTACATGTCCGTGCCGAAGCCACTACACCAGGAGGTGAAAGAACACCTACAGGATCTGCTGAACCGCAAATAGATTGCAGTCAAAATCATCATACTCTTCAACCATTGTGTGCGTGAGAAAGAAGGACGGTAGTTTAAGACTGTGTTGCGACTACAGGGAGTTGAACCAGAAGTCCATTCCTGACCGCCATCCAATCCCTAGGATCCAAGACATGCTGGACAGCCTAGGAGGAAGTTCATGCTTTTTGGTGCTAGACCAAGGGAAAGCCTACCATTAAGGATTTGTGGAAGAATCCAGTCGACCACTGACTGCCTTTATCACACCTTTGGGTCTGCATGAGTGGATCAGAATACCCTTAGGCCTTAGCTCTGCACCAGCTAAATTTCAATGCACCATGGAAACTTGTCTAATGGGACTGAGGGATGAGGTCTGTCTGCCATACCTAGACAACAACCTGGTTCACAGTAGATCATTCCAAGAACATGTGGAACATGTCCGGTTGGTACTGCAACGGTATCATAAACATGGAGTCAAGTGGGGGGGCGTGGCCAACTGCCGTAATGGCCGGACGCATCTAAGAGCAGCTCTGGCTCCCACCAGCTATCCTGAGCCATCCTGACCCCTACATTTGCCGATTCCTAACCTGGCAGGCTTACCTAAGTCAGCAGCAAGCACCAGACCTGAATCATGAGCCCCAGCAAAGCGCAGATGGCGGCGGAGAGACTAAAGGAGTTCGCCAGACAGGATTCCCAACATGGCGCCGCGGCTCCGTCTCCGACACGTGCGGCCAGCACCAGGAGCCAGATGACACAACAATCACACTCCGATGCGGAGGCTGAACCTGATTTCACCCTGCAAACCTCCCACCAACAACTTATGGCGGCCATTACCGGGTGCCAGGTCTCCCTGACAGGGAAGATAGAGGAGGTAAGGGTGGATTTGGGCCTATTGCGCCAAGATGTGCAGCAGCTGCGTGAGCGGGTCCGGCTTACCGAGACTAGGGTGTCGGACTTGGAGGATCTGACCAATCCCTTACCGGCAAGGATCACTGCAGTGGAGGCATCTGTGGAGTTATTCCGTCAAAAATGTGACGATCTCGAAAACAACGCACGGCGCAATAATGTCCGTATCATCGGCATGCCAGAGCGGGCTGTAGGCCCAGATCCAGCAGCCTTCCTGGAGGGATGGTTTAAAGAGGTGTTCCCCAATGCTGTTTTTTCATCTGCGTATACAGTAGAAAGGGCACACTGAGTTCCTGCTAGACCGCTACCTCCTGGTGCCCCCCCAAGACCCCTACTAGCCCGCATGCTAAACTGGCGCGACAGGGATCTCATTCTGGCGCAAGCTAGAGTCGCACAAACCATATCACTGGGCTCTGCGAACATTTCTCTGTATCCGGATTTCTCTGCTGACCTTCAGAAGAAACGTGCTACCTTTGTCTCCATTAAAAGACGCCTTCGGGAGATGAACCTCAAGTATTCCATGGCGTACCCTGCACGCTTGAGAGTTGTGGACGGCGACAAATCACTTTTCTTTTCCAACCCTGCTGAAGCGGAGGACTGGTTATCTGGAAGACACCGTCGTTCCCCTCCCAAATGATCTGGCTTGCAACTGAGGCCCCTATTGATATGCCTTGGAGAGGCGAGAAAGCTACTGCAAGGACTGCACCATGAACACCCTCTATTCTTATTTTTCTTTTCTACACTTCTATTCCCCAATGCTACCCTGGTTCAGAGTTGGGTAATGTATTACCTCATGTTTTTATGTGGACTCAGGGACACTGAGGGTTAACTGTGTGCAGCTCTTATTAAAAGTCACTCATGTAACCGGCAAGTATTACTGCAAATGGGGGGAGCCAGCTACTCCACCTGCATTGGGTTACCACCTATATACACCGTGCAGGTCCCCCAAGCACATGGCCAATTGTTATTATGGATGTGATTATGTTCTAACTGTTGGGGTGGTTTAGAATATTTGCATTGTTTTACGCTATTACTGTAATGTCTAATAGTCAAGCTATAAGAGTTATATACAATGAACATTATCCTCGCCATAGTAGATCCCAGGAGCTGGATGATTATCCTTATTTCTATAACTGTATTCATTATGGCGGGTTTAAGAGTGATGTCCTGGAATGTCGGAGGTTTAGGTGGACCTAGGAAACGAATGGCTGTGTTTTCACATATCCGCAGCTACGCTCCACATATTCTGGGATTGCAGGAAACACATCTTACCACAGAAACTGGAGGGAGAGTTAGGAAACCCTGGGCTCAGTGGGTGGAAAGTGCATATGGTAACTCTTACTCTAAAGGGGTATCATTATTGATCCACCGGGCGGTCAGATGGGAACCCCATCACACGAATGTTGACCCAGAGGGGAAGTTGATTTTTGTATATGCTCATATTAATGGAATGCCTTATGTGATACTGAATATGTACAACCCTCCTCCTGCCAATCTCTCACTGCTGCAGGCAGCGGCGGGATTTGCAGCACAATTTCCATCAGCCGGGATTCTCGGCATGGGGGATCTTAACCTGCTTCTGGATGATTTGAAAGATAGATTCCGCAACCCATCCAATAGTTCCTATAGACAGATATCAAGTAAAACTGCCCTGGCTCGCCTATTGTCTGAGCTTGGGTGGATTGACATCTGGAGGGAAAGGTACCCAGATAGAATTGAGTTTTCTTGCTTCACTCCCTCTAGGGGAGCTTTATCTAGGATTGACTACCTCCTGGGCACCCCTGGCACCTTCATGGCAACGCGAGAGATACATTATGGGCCCCAGGGTCCGTCTGACCATGCACCTATAATGGCCTCGATCACTGACCCATATTCTGCTACCCGTATACCAAAACAGCATATACACCCATTCTGGCTATCTTTAATGTCCCTAAATGATAGAATACCCGATCCAACTTCACGCATTTCTTGCTGTTAACTCAGTTGACACAGATCCAGCCCTACTGTGGGAGACTTTTAAAGCCTTCCTGCGTGGGTGCCTCAGGTCGTCCATCTCTTACATTAAGAAATGTACTCGCCGTAAGGAGGAGGATTTGGGCACGCAGTGCAGGAATGCAGAACTTGCATACGTCTCTGACCCTACTGAAGAAAACAGGAGGGATTGGATGATGAAGGGTAGACAGTACATGAATCATTTACAGGAAAAAAGTGATCGCAAGATGCTTTTTATGCAGCAACAAACCTTTGAACAAGGCAGCAGAGTAGGCAAAGTGCTGGCACAGGTAGTGAGGAGGAACAACATGTCTCCACCGATACTACGTATCACAGACAATGGTGGGACGGTGATATCTGAGCCTGAGGGTATATTGGATCGGTTCAAAGAATTTTATAAGGACCTATACTGCTCTTGGGCTCAGTATACCACTCAGGCACTGGAGGACTACCTTCAGGAGGTTTCCTACCCGCAGTTGTCTGCATCAGATAGGAAAAGCTGGATGGGGAGTTCACCCTGGAGGAAGTGAGTGAGGCGATTTCTGGGTTAAATTCAGCCCCCAAACCGAATGGGATCCCATTAGAGGTGTACTCTAAATATGCTTATATTTTGGCACCGCAGCAACTGCGCATGTACAAAGCGTCCCTGAATACTGACGCTCTCCCAGAATCGTTGTACGAGGCCTCTATTGTAGTCCTGTTAAAGCCCGATAAGGATCCCTTAGAGTGTGGGTCATACCGCCCTATATCGTTATTAAACTTAGATTATAAAATTCTCACCAAATTATTAGCAAATAGACTGAACAGAGCGATATCATCCATTATACACAAAAACCAATCTGGCTTTATTCCTGGTAGATCTACCTCTAGCAACATACGAAGGGTGCAGGTTATTGCTCAGATAGGATGCGCAGCCCGGAGATCATGGGCATTGGCCGCGTTAGACACGGCCAAAGCGTTTGACTCAGTAGAATGGCTTTATTTGATACATGTTCTCAGGTATTTTGGCTTTGGGTCCTACGTTCATCAGGTGGGTCAATATCATTTACAACTCTCCATCTGCGAATATTATGATTAATTGCTCCCTATCGCCAACATTTAAACTATACAGAGGAACCAGGCAGGGATGCCCCTTGTCGCCCCTGCTGTTCGCGGCAGCTATTGAACATTTAGCATTAAGAATCCGGCAAGATAGTATTTTTAAGGGCATAGCTATAGGAAATAGGGAAGATAGGCTGGGTCTGTATGCTGATGATCTCATCTTGTACATGGACTCAGTAGAATTCACCTTGCCTAGAGCAATTACTCTAATTGAGCAATTTGGGGCTTTCTCTGGCCTATGTATAAATTGGGCAAAATCGGCCATTATGCCACTGTGGGCCTCGAAGTGGCCTCCAGTGTATCAGAATTTGATAGTAGTAGATAAATTTAAGTATTTAGGAGTAATCATCACTAAAGACCCCGCTACCTCACATGAACTGAACACGAGCCCCTTGGTGTCATACTTTGTGGATAAGTTTAAGTCCTGGAATACCTTACCGCTGTCCACCATGGGCCGCATTAATATAATCAAAATGATTCTCCAACCCAAGGCTCTGTATCTGCTGGAACACGCATGCGTACCCATTCCACGTAAATTCTTTGATAAACTACACTCTCTCATGGCAACATTTATATGGGGTAAGAACAGATGAAAATTGGCCATTAAATCCCTACAGAGGAGTTGGGATGAGGGTGGGGCGGCCTTACCGGACCTATTCCTGTATTTTCTTGCTGGTCAGCTGCGGTATTTGGTGCCATGGGTGACCCGGGATGGGCTTCCTAATTCAGAATATTACTTGCAGGAGTATTTGCAACTCTCCACTCTATGGCCGGTTTTAGAAGGCCCGATCCATAAGCTGGCACATCAGGTGTGGGGAGCTGCAAAGATGCAGCGATACAATGATCTACCAGATGATATCCAGCTGTGGAACAATCCATTATTTCCACATCTGTTACACTGTGAAGGGGAAAGGATTTGGAAAGGATACGGCATTTGTTATTTGAAAGATCTTTATGAGAATGGCATTCTGTTTTCCTTCTCTCAGTTACAGACCAAAGTGGGAGTTTTGAGGCCACATTTCTTTAGATATCTGCAGCTGAGACATGCCCTTCAGGCTCAGATCCAGGCTCTTAAGGACTGTTGGTACCATCAGGAATGGGGAAGGGATTAACTCCGTCCTTCTTCTGGCCCCGCATACCAATCCCATAAAAACCCTTCAATAATGACACTGACACTGTTCATCTTTTAACCCTTTTATTTTGTTGGGTGGTAATCGGCCACAGCTTAATTATTCAAATGGCAAAACCATAAACCTTGAACCGTGCGCTCCGCCAGCCGCTGGTCTCCCAGCGGGCAGATCCGCCCATTTTCCTCCAACACCTTTACGATGTAATAACTTGCCGCCAGCTGTGACTTAGAAATTCCAATGAGGCACCTTGCCTATTTAAAAGTCCCACCGAACCACGTATAAACTCACCATTTGAAACGAAGAATCAAACTGCCAACTTACAAGGGAGGGAGGGACAAAGCGCTTCCGCTCAAAGAGGGAGAGGAGAGGCGGGACAGTGGCTTATATGCCCTGCTGGACGCCCGCCTCCTCCCCTAAAACCGGATCCCTGCATTAACCCTTAACTGCCTAAGCAAACGGAGAGAAGGAAGAACCAATGCAAAAGAGGGAATAAGAAGGGGGGGGGACCATCAATCCCTGCCCACCCTCCCTAAACCGTCGGGTGGCCACCAGGACAAGTGTCTTCGTATCCACTCATTGGGGTCTTTAGAACACAAGGACCGAGGGGACTGATATCTGCCATATATACACACCTGCTTAACCTCAAAATCTCAGCTTCTCCATTGGGAATATAAATGGAGAGGGAATATACCCACATTGACAGATGAAGAATGGAGTGAGGCCCTTGAAGCCCCAATAGCTGTATCTCCATCCCTCACCAATAGACTGATACAACTATTTATATTACATAGGTGTTACCTTACCCCGACTAGGCTCTTTAAAATGGGTAGGAGGCCACACACTGGATGCCACAGATGCGCACAGTTGAAAGCGGATTTTTGGCACCTAATGTGGGACTGTAGTTACATTCAATCATTCTGGAGGGGGGTAGTGGATGTCATTTCTTCCTTGATCCCAGATATCTTAGAAGTTTGTCCCAAGATCTGCCTTCTGGGAATTATTAATGAAGATTCAAGATCACACTATACTCTCACCTTTATCAGGGAAGCCCTTTTCCTAGCTAGGAAAGCTATTGCTCTCAGATGGATGGCGGACAGGCCCCCTACAGTTAGTCAATGGAAAGTCCTTGTTAACAATATCATCCCCTTTCAGAAGATCATCTACTCCCGTAGAGGATGCCCCCAGAAATACCAAAAGATATGGGGACCTTGGTGTGATTCTCCACTGACTGCCACAACAGTCCATCTACATTCTATGACCTAGTCTACTGCTTTGTCCACCACACAGTTCCAGAAATTCAGATTAGTGTTTACTGGAAAGAATATAACATGAGGTATTATGTTAAAATAAATGTTCATTGACGTGATTGTACTATTGATATGTCTTGACTATTAACGATTTGATGAAGAAAATTTTTTCATTTCTGTCTTTTTCCCTATGTACTGTGATGCGTAATTCACCGTATTTATCTTTGATTGATTTATTGTATTTCTTGCTTGTCATTTTTCAATAAAGCGAGTTTAAAAAACATGGAGTCAAGTTAACAGCGATGAAATGTGAACTGTATTGAAGCAAAGTCAGATTCTTGGGCAAGATCGTGTCTAAAGATCACAGGATTGGATCAAGGTTCCAGAGAACCAACTTCTCTGAGGATTGTCCACTGAATGAAAGCATTTTCCTACAGTACTCAGGAAGGAAAGAGAGAAGGACACGAAAAAGGTTCAGAAGGTTCAGAAATATGCACGGCTGAGCATTGGAGTCAGTAAGGTATCCTGTTATATAGGTATAACAGTAAGTGCATGGGGATCCCTGGGCGCCGCTCTACACGTCTGTATAGTTAGTTTAGATGTTTTATTCTGGTGAAAGGTCCTCTTTAAATCTTGCATGCCTCAGTTGTGAATTACAGGCACAATTGGGGAGGTGGAAAAATTTAGGAAGCTCATTGTCTCCAGACCTAGCCTTGCTAGACACCTAGGCACCCCTCCATACACACCTTTCTAGCCAGGGCTGGTGCCAATGTTTGAACAGCAATGATGTCTGCTGGCTTAACAAGTAAAGCCATTGCAGATGGCACACTCCATGCCACTTCAGGCATGAATGCTCACACTGTAGGGGAGCATGCGCAGCTGTACGCTCCTTTAAGAAAGCAAAATTGGCCAAAACAAAACCCACTACTACGGCCAGTAGAAAGGAAGACACCAGTGAGCAGGCTAAGGGTGGCTCATTATGGATTCCTTTCATCCCTAGAGATGTATCCAACCAGCTACTAGAATTAATAGCAGTGAACTTGGATCAATATGAGGCAGGATGGTGGGTCCATTCCAGGTCCTCCTGCTCCATAACCTCAGAGTCTCCTTCCCAAAAAAGAATATGACAAACTCCACTTGATTCACCACCTGTCAATTCCTAAGAGAACCTCTGTGAATGATGGGGCTGACAGGGATAAATCGAGGGGTCACTGCTCATCCTTCATTAAGGCTCTGGTCATATTAAGGAAAGCAGGAGTGAGTTAGACATCAGTCATCTTTCTTTCATGGTTTACTGCTACTACTATATGATCCTTCTGATGGGTTGCTCCATATTATGTTGCTACTTTGATCTATTTAGCTTGTTCCTCAAGTGGGTAGTGGTGGTAGAGTTGGGGATCTCCTCGATGCTACTCTAATGCAAGGCGCTCGAAACCTGTGAATGGTATCTAGTGTTTTTGGCTCTTTTTTTTCCATTTTTTATTCCTTAACCACTTCAGCCCCCCTAGCTTAAACACCCTTAATAACCAGGCCACTTTTTACACTTCTGCACTACACTACTTTCACCGTTTATTGCTCGGTCTTGCAACTTACCACCCAAATGAATTTTACCGCTATTCTTCTCACTAATAGAGCTTTCATTTGGTGGTATTTCATTGCTGCTGACATTTTTACTTTTTTTGTTATTAATCGAAATTTAACGATTTTTTTGCAAAAAAATGTCATTTTTCACTTTCAGTTGTAATTTTTTTTTTTTTTAAACGACATTCATATATAAATTTTTCTCTAAATTTATTGTTCTACATGTCTTTGATAAAAAAAATGTTTGGGTAAAAAAAAAAATGGTTTGGGTAAAAGTTATAGCGTTTACAAACTATGGTACAAAAATGTGAATTTCCGCTTTTTGAAGCAGCTCTGACTTTCTGAGCACCTGTCATGTTTCCTGAGGTTCTACAATGCCCAGACAGTAGAAAAACCCCACAAATAACCCCATTTCGGAAAGTAGACACCCTAAGGTATTCGCTGATGGGCATAGTGAGTTCATAGAACTTTTTATTTTTTGTCACAAGTTAGCGGAAAATCATGATTTTTATTTTTTTTTCTTACAAAGTCTCATATTCCACTAACTTGTGACAAAAAATAAAAAGTTCCATGAACTCACTATGCCCATCACGAAATACCTGGGGGTGTCTTCTTTCCAAAATGGGGTCACTTGTGGGGTAGTTATACTGCCCTGGCATTTTAGGGGCCCGAATGCGTGAGAAGTAGTTTGAAATCAAAATCTGTAAAAAATGGCCGGCGAAATCCGAAAGGTGCTCTTTGGAATGTGGGCCCCTTTGCCCACCTAGGCTGCAAAAAAGTGTCACACATCTGGTATTGCCGTACTCAGGAGAAGTTGGGCAATGTGTTTTGGGGTGTCATTTTACATATACCCATGCTGGGTGAGATAAATATCTCGGTCAAATGCCAACTTTGTATAAAAAAAATGGGGAAAAATTTGGCACAAGTTAGCGGAAATTGATTTTTTTTTTTTTCTCAGAAAGTCTCCCTTTCCGCTAACTTGGGACAAAAATTTAAATCTTTCATGGACTCAATATGCCCCTCACGGAATACCTTGGGGTGTCTTCTTTCCGAAATGGGGTCACATGTGGGGTATTTATACTGCCCTGGCATTTTTAAGTCTGGAATATAAATGTCTAAAAAATTTTACGCATTTGGATTCCGTGAGGGGTATGGTGAGTTCATGTGAGATTTTATTTTTTGACACAAGTTAGTGGAATATGAGACTTTGTAAGAAAAAAAGAAAAAAAAAAAAACAATTTCCGCTAACTTGGGCCAATGTCTGAATGGAGCCTTACAGGGGGGTGATCAATGACAGGGGGGTGATCAATGACAGGGGGGTGATCAGGGAGTCTATATGGGGTGATCACCCCCCTGTCATTGATCACCCCCCTGTAAGGCTCCATTCAGACGTCCGTATGTGTTTTGCGGATCCGATCTATGTATCCATGGATCTGTAAAAAACATACGGACGTCTGAATGGAGCCTTACAGGGGGGTGATCAATGACAGGGGGGGTGATCAATGACAGGGGGGTGATCAGGGAGTCTATATGGGGTGATTACCCCCCTGTCATTGATCACCCCCTTGTAAGGCTTCATTCAGAGGTCCGTATGTGTTTTGCGGATCCACGGATCTATGGATCGGATCCGCAAAACACATACGGACGTCTGAATGGAGCCTTACAGGTGGGTGATCAATGACAGGGGGTGATCAATGACAGGGGGGTGATCAGGGAGTCTATATGGGGTGATCACCCCCCTGTCATTGATCACCCCCCTGTAAGGCTCCATTCAGACGTCTGTATGTGTTTTGCGGATCCGATCCATGTATCCGTGGATCCGTAAAAAACATACGGATGTCTGAATGGAGCCTTACAGAGGGGTGATCAATGACAGGGGGGTGATCAGGGAGTCTATATGGGGTGATCACCCCCCTGTCATTGATCACCCCCTATAAGGCTCCATTCAGATGTCCGTATGTGTTTTGCGGATCCGATACATGTATCCGTGGATCCGTAAAAAACATACGGACGTCTGAATGGAGCCTTACAGGGGGGTGATTAATGACAGGGGGGTGATCAGGGAGTCTATATGGGGTGATCACCCCCCCTGTAAGGCATTTATTCGTGGCTCCTTGATAAGAATAAAATGCAAATTAAAGAAAGTCAGAGAAAAGGAAATTTCTCAGCTCCTCAAATCCATTGCAGAGCTAGAGAATCGAAATAAAATATCCCCTACAGCTCAAATAACTGCTTGTCTGAGAACGGAGAGGGACAAACTAGGTAGCTTGCTGTCACATAATTATTCTAGATCCATGCTCCGATTAAAGTCGAGGTATTATGCCCAAGGAAACAAGGCTGGCAAGCTATTGGCTAATCAACTTAAAATACAGCAATCCAAATCAAAAATCCCATTTCTTATCCACCCATCATCTAAAGCAAAATTGCTAGATCCTAGGTGTGCCGCGCTCCTCCTCCGGCTGCCTTCTCCTGTCTCTCCCTGCCTCGCTCTTAGATGTCGACCCTGAAGGAACGCCGCCTCCTGGCCAGGCCTGGCTAGCCGAGCCTAGATGGGACTCCGATCTGCCTTACCCTGCCGCCTGCTGCCCGCTGGGATCCGGTGTGTGCTGTCTGTCTTGATCCGCTCCTGCTGTGATCTGCATCGGATGTGAGATTGCCTCGACCCACTGCTTCCTCGTGCCCCGTTGCAGCCATCTTTCCTGTCTGTGAGGTGTTCGGTGTTGGAGTTGGTAAGCCACCTGATAAGGTGGGCTGCGGCTTTTGTTTTATCTTGCCGCCTGTTGCCCGTTGTGACTAGCTGCCTCTTATATACTATTATATATAGTATTATATACTATCTGCCTTGACCCACTCTGACCCGTCACCCGCTGCCTGTCATCCGCTGCCCGTTGCGTAACGGGACCGGCTGCTTGATGCCCTGCTGCCTGTTAGGGGCTGGGTGTGGAAGTAATCCACCTGACAAGCTGGGCTGTGGCCCCTGAAGTAGGTGTTCGGTGTCCGTTGCCTCGTGGGTGAATTCTGGGACTTAATCATGATGTCAAATGTGCTGACCCTGGGGCGCTGTTGGGAGATGGCAGTGACTGTAATGTGAGGCCTGCTGGTGCCGTTTGCGGTTCCGTTTTGAGAGCTCGGCTGTTTACGGCTGTTAGCTGCGAGCCTTGGGGCTGTAAAGCACAGATGAAGAGGCAAGGCCCATAATGTCTCCCTTCGATTTACAGTTGCTTGGACCCTGTCTTTTTTGGAAGGACTCCCCCTCTTGATAATTTCAGCCGCTTGCGGGAAATTTAGAGGGGCGTTCTGTCACCGCATCTGGGCGAAAGCCATACCTCTGGGGCCGCAGATTGAACGCAAGAAGGTGCACCCACTGCTAACCTGCTTCTGCACTCCCCATGTGGGATACATACTCTAAATCTGAGCGTCAATATTTTATTTGGACATTAAGTGGGTTTGTTCCACTTTTATCTATATGACTGCTACATAATTGCTGGCAATTCTATGTTAGCTTATTAGTGGCTCTACTTCCCTCCCGCTTATGTGATTATTATATATCTGCAGACAATTTTATTTAGCCTGCTATTTGGGGGAAGTAATTATTTAGTAATTATTGGTCTGTAGGAACTGTGTTTATAATTATATCATACCGACTTATATAAAAATGCCGCCAAAAATCTGCAAATCAGGTGGACTGACCTCTCCAAAGGGTGGATTAGGGGGGAGCCCACAGGCTCGATTAGATAAATTTTTGAAGTCACCACCACCCAAAACTAGAGGAGGGGTACAGAGATCTGCTCCTCAGGCTGAGGTAGGCTTAGATAATACGGATCGGTTAGAACAGGGTGTATCAAAGACCAGTTCCTCCCATAGGGAAGGTGTTGAGAGCATTAATAAAAAGCTGCAGGATATACTGGGAGTAGTAAATGCTACTAGTACCTCGGTTGCAGAGCTGACCTCTTCCCTTGCAGTAGTACAAGGGGACGTTACCATAATAAGAGACGAAATGATGAAACTGAGATTAAAGGTGAAGGAATTGGAATCTGAAGTTAAATCGGTCACTGTAGAGAACGGTCTATTAAAGAGCAGATTAGAAGAAGTAGACGAAGATCGTTCTTGGTTAAGAAGGAAAGTGGTGGAGTTGGAGGATAGGTCTCGCAGATATAATTTGCGATTAGTAGGGTTCCCAGAAGGGGCAGAATAGGATAACCCGTCGAAATTTATCCAGAAGTGGTTGGTAGAAAGCTTGGGGCCAGATTATGATGCATCTACCTTCTGTGTGGAAAGGGCTCACAGAATTCCCTTTAAAAAAAAACCTCCAGGGGCTCCTCCAAGGGCAATCTTGGCAAAATTTGTCTGTTCAAAGGACCGGGATTGGGTTCTCAGACGTAAAAGAGAAGTAATAGAGACACATTTTGACAGTAATCTGATATCAATATTCCCTGATTTCTCCAGGGAGACCCAAACTAAAAGGAGAGCTTTCTTTGATGTCAAAAAAAGATTGATTTCAGCCAAGATTAAGTATTCAATGTTATATCCCGCTAAACTGAGAGTGGTATACAATGATTCTGTAAGTTTTTTCTCCACACAAGTGGAGGCGGTGCAATGGTTGGATTCTAGGGGTTTATGAAACAGTATGAAAAGGTGGCGAGGAGGGAGGTTAATGAGGGGAGGTGGCGGGGGGGAGGTTTGGTGGAAGGAGAGAGGTTGATGGGCATTGTAAAATGCCCTGTCAACCATGCAGGGGGGTTTTTGGGGGTGGGTTTAAGGGAGGGATTGGCTGCCGTCGTCTGCTCCGTGGCTATGCGTGCCTCTCCGTTAAGATGGGGGATTTGGAAATACCTTTACTCATAGGATATGCCGTGTAACATTTTATGTTGGAATGTGAGAGGGTTGGGAGACAGAGTGAAGAGGACGGTGGTATTTGATCTCGTGGTGCGTCATCTACCTGCGATTGTGGTACTATTAGAGACCCACGCAATATCAGACAAGATTCATACTTTGAAAAGGAAATGGGCTTCTCTGGAGTACCATGCTTGTTACTCCTCTTATGCAAGAGGTGTCAGTGTATACATTCACCGAGGGATGGAGTTCCAACCCTTAGATAGTCTCATTGATAAAGAAGGGAGGTACGTATTCCTATATGGGTATTGGAAAGGGCAGGAGGTGATAATGGCCTTTATGTATATCCCACCACCATTCAAATCAACGATCTTTTCACATTTAGCCCAATACATATCCACCAAAAATCAATGTGCGTTATTAGTGGCAATTGACTTTAACGCAGTACCTGATCCTGAGTTGGACCGGTTCTCTGCGCTTTCTGGGCGCGGTCGCACTGGGTCCCCTTTGACTGCTGTGTGCCAGGAGCTGGCGCTGGTTGATATCTGGCGCCACCTCTATGGCAATAAAAAAATCTTTTCATGCTTTAGCCAGTCATACGGGTCTATGTCCCGTATTGATCTGGCTTTTGCAAGTCGGGATCTGTGCGGTCGTGTCCTGAGAATGAAGTATGATCCTCATGGAATCTCGGATCACTCCCCAGTTCTGATTGTGTTTGCGGAGGCTCCTACTTCAGGAAGAACTTTTAAATTGAACCCACATTGGTTTGAGGTGATAGGGGAGCAAGCCCGATTAGATCAGGATATCCAAGAATTTTGTGGCTTCAACGTAGGTTCAACACACATCCATTATGTGTGGGACGCGTTGAAGGCCCATATTAGGGGTCTGTACTTTTATAAAATTAATAGGTTTAGAGCGGAATTACGGCGTAGGGAACCGGAACTGACAGACTCAATAAGGAGCTTACGTGCCGCTTTGATTGACCGCCACACGGAGCAATACATTAATCAGTTAAAGGAGGCTAATTTACAGCTTAAGACATTTTTATATAAAAAAGCACAACACAAACTCCTATTTCAGGGCCAGAATCGTTTTTGCGAGTCTGGTAAAACTGACAGGTTTTTGGCTCGTTTGGTGGCCAATCAGAGAGAGGCTACCACCATAAGAGAAGTTAGGAATCCACAAGGAACTGGGGTGAGATCCGCAGAGGAGATTAGAGAGGAATTTGCGAAATATTATTCTACCCTCTATAAATCTGAGTCTATGCTTAGTCATACTGACATCCATCAATATCTTCAACAACTGGAGCTCCCTCAATTGCCTATTCAAGATAGAGAGATGTTGGATTCCCCCATCCTTTTGGAGGAACTCCAGGCGACTCTTCCCTTTCTAAAATATAACTCAGCTCCCGGCCCAGACGGATTGCCATTTGAAATGTATAGGTACCATGCTAAATCACTCTTGCCGATCCTACTTCAAGTTTTCAATGAATCGTGCGCATTCGGTTCTCTACCGCCATCATTTAGAGAGGCGGTGATTATCCTTGTCTTGAAAAAGGAGAAGGATCCATGCGATGTGGGGTCATATAGACCTATATCGCTCCTAAATACGGACTATAAGATCTTTGCAAAAATCCTAGCTGGTCGTTTGAAGAGGGTTATAGCTTCTCTGGTACACTCTGACCAGACGGGCTTTATCCCTGGCCGTCAAATACAGATGAGTATATATAGGGTATATCTGAATCTATCTGTTGGGGGCGGTATAGACCACTCCATCCTGTCCTTAGACGCAGCGAAGGCGTTTGACAGGATGGAGTGGCCTTTTTTGTGGGCTACAATGTCTGGTTTTGGCCTTGGGAAGTTATTTCTGAAAATGACCCAAATGTTATACGAACAGCCGGTTGCATATATTAATATAGGTGGAACTGGCTCTTGTCCTGTTATGATGCGGAGGGGGATGAGACAGGGTTGCCCCCTGTCTCCTCTCCTCTTCGCTCTGTTTATTGAACCGTTGGCTTGCCGGATTCGTTCAGACAATTGTATAGATGGCTTCGGAGTGGCGGGAGTGAGCGATAAAATAAGCCTATATGCAGATGACGTGATTCTGTTCCTGGATCAGGGTTGGAAAACCCTCCAGTATGTGATAGAGGTAATAGAAGAATATGGTAAACTATCAGGTTATATGATTAACTGGACAAAGTCATCGCTCCTCCCGCTGAACCGGAAAGCTGTAGATGAAGGGCAGCGAGTTCGTGTTTTAGCTCCTAACGATACCTTGGATTATCTGGGGGTTAAGATCGGTGTTCCTATAAGTAGGTTTTATGAGCTTAATTTGGCCCCGGTTTTGAATAAGGTTGGGGCCAAAGTTGGCGCTTGGCGGAAATTGATACTGGCACAGACAGATCGAATCGCATTGATCAAGATGATTATTCTGCCTATAGTTCTGTTCCCGATATGTGCCTCCCCCATTTGGATCGATGATATCTTCTTCCATAGATTGGAGACTTTGATCAACGATTTAATTTGGGGAAGGAAGAGGGTGCGGATAAAGCAGAGATATCTTTGGTTGTCGGAGGCAGATGGTGGGCTGTCACTACCTTTTTTTCAAGGCTATTATTTTTGTGCACAGATTCAGTGTTGTTGTTGTTGGAAAGAGAGTTTACTTTCACGATATTTAACTAAGGTTATTGACAGGCCAATAGAGAATATTTTTGCATGTTTGGAGACTGGGTCTATGGGAATGGAGAGGTCCATGCTGATCCCTTGCTCACTACAGAGGGTGTGGAATAGGCTGAAGGAGATCCTCAAAGTCTCCGGCCCGTTTGCTTTCACCCCTCTGTGGGGGAACAGGGGGCTGGAGGAATTCTTCAAAATTACAGATTTTGGTTATTGGACACGAAATGGTATCAATAGGGTGTCTCACCTTTTCCATGCAGGTTGCTTTAAATCACTTTTGGAATTTGGTTTTTCCGACAGTTCACCATTAGATTTATTTATGTATGCACGTTTGAAACATATATTTGAAGCTTCTAGGGATAGGGGTCGTTTTATTCCACGAGAAAATATATTTTTTGATTACTGTGACGCTCAGAAGGATGTGAAGGTGAAGATATCTAGATTATATGCTAAACTCCGAATGGCACTGGCAACTGTAACACCTTTTAATAGCCCTAGTAAGTGGGAGCAAGAGTTGAATTGCCCCCCACTACAGTGGCCCACTATCTATAGGAACGTGAGAAAGGCGACAGTTTCCAGTGCTCATAGATTAATCCAATTTAAGATTCTCCATAGATTGTATTATACGCCCAAAACCCAAGAAAAATTTCCCCAAAATAGGGACCAGGATTGTTCTTGTCCTAAATGTGGATATGTAAATGCGAACTGTGTCCATTTGCTTTGGAGCTGCAACAAAATAAGGAAATATTGGGATGAGATTTTTTCTGCCCTACAAAAGGAATCGTCAATGAACTATAACCCGGGGATCTTGATAGTGATCTTTGGAGACTATAGCTCAGAAACGGAAGTTCCGCCCCAGGTTAGACGGATTTGGATGAGAGGATTGATGGTAGCGAAAGCTATAT